>NC_138380.1:36190009-36211103 GCF_054177405.1 Leptonychotes weddellii | reverse complement strand
TTATCTGATATGTCATTTGTAAATATCTTCTCCCATTCTGTCGGTTGTCTTTTGGTTTTGTTGACCAAAGCTTTTTGCTGTGCAAAAGCTTTTTATCTTGAAGTCCCAATAGTTCATTTTTGCCCTTGCTTCCCTTGCCTTTGGCGATGTGTCTAGGAAGAAGTTGCTGTGGCTGAGGTTGAAGAGGTTGCTGCCTGTGTTCTCCTCTAGGATTTTGATGGACTCTTGTCTCACATTTAGGTGTTTCAACCATTTTGAGTCTATTTTTGTGTGTGGTATAGGGAAGTGGTCCAGTTTTATTCTTCTACATGTGGCTGTCCAATTTTCCCAACACCATTTGTTGAAGAGACTGTCCTTTTTCCATTGGACATTCTTTCCTGCTTTGTCGAAGATTAGTTGACCCTAGAATTGAGGGTCCATTTCTGGGCTCTCTATTCTGTTCCATTGATCTATGTGTCTATTTTTGTGCCAGCACCGTACTGTCTTGATGATTACAGTTTTGTAATAGACTTAAGTCCGGAATTGTGATGCCACCAGCTTTGCTTTTCTTATTCAACATTCCTCTGGCTATTCGGGGTCTTTTCTGGTTCCATACAAATTTTAGGATTATTTGTTCCATTTCTTTTTTTTTTTTTTTTTAGGATTTTATTTATTGGACAGAGAGAGACACAGTGAGAGAGAGAACACAAGCAGAGGGAGAGGGAGAAGCAGGCTTCCTGCCGAGCAGGGAGCCCGATGTGGGGCTCGATCCCAGGACCCTGAGATCATGACCTGAGCCGAAGGCAGACACTTAATGACTGAGCCACCCAGGCGCCCCTATTTGTTCCATTTCTTTGAAAAAAGTTGATAGTATTTTGGTAGGGATTGCATTAAATGTGTAGATTGCTCTAGGTAGGATTGACATTTTCAAAATATTTGTTCTTCCAATCCATGAGCATGGAACGTTTTTCCATTTCTTTGTGTCTTCCTCAATTTCTTTCATGAGTATTCTGTAGTTTTCTGAGTACAGATTCTTTGCCTCTTTGGTTAGATTTATTCCTAGGTATCTTATGGTTTTGGGCGCAGTTGTAAATGGGATCAACTCCTTAATTTCTCTCTCTTCTGTCTTGCTGTTGGTGTATAGAAATGCAACTGATTTTTGTGCATTGATTTTATATCCTGCAACTTTACTGAATTCCTCCTAGCAGTTTTGGGGTGGAGACTTTTGGGTTTTCCACATAAAGTATCATATCATCTGCAGAGAGTGAGAGTTTGACTACTGCTTTGCCAATTCAGATGCCTTTTATTTCTTTTTGTTGTCTGATTGCTGTGGCTAGGACTTCTAGGACTATGTTGAATAGCAGTGGTGATAGTGGACATCCCTGCTATGTTCCTGACCTTAGGGGGAAAGCTCTCAGTTTTTCCCCTTTGAGAATAATATTCACTGTGGGTTTTTCATAGATGGCCTTTATGATATTGAGGTAAGTACATCATTAGTTTTTGATGTAGTGTTCAACGGTTCATTAGTTGCGTATAACAACTGGTGCTCATCACAGCACATTTCCTCCTTAATACCCATCACCCAGCTACCCCATCCCCCACCCTCCTCCCCTCTGTAAATATTTTTAGAAAGGCTGACTTTAACTTTCCAGAAAATCAGATAAGTAGCCTTCAAATGGATTAGAGACCAGGATGGACCCAGCTGGAGACTGGAATAAATGACCAGATGGAAGGGTGATACCAGAAAGCCCCACTTCCTAAAACATTTATTTACCTGACTCATTGCCATGACATTCCTGTTTTCTGCTTTGTTTGGAATTCTCGTGCTTGGAATTACACCTTTGTGAACATTAAGAAACAGAGTGCATGGGGTTCTAAAGTAAGCATCTCATCTTGGAGAAGAGTAGAGCGTATACAGTAGATCTGGCCTTCTGCCTGTATTGCTTCATGCACTTGAATATCAGATTAACTGTCTATTATCTTGAGAAGACCAGAGTTGTGAGGATTGGATGAAGAACAGATAGGTAAAATTTAGAATACAGGATAGTCTTGGGGAGGGCAGGATTGGATTCAACATGGAACAGGCTTGAGGCAACTTGAAGGCAAGAATAAGATCAGGGGAAGATGCAAGAGAAAAAGAAGGACTGGATCTGCAGATGAACATGCCTATTTGAATGGTAGAGATAGGCTACTAGGAGGGATCAGCTACTTCCAATTGCTTACCAAATAATCCCATTGGGTAGTCCTTAAATTCCTCACTCATCACTTAATAGTGTGCTAGACATCCTCATACATAAATCTTTGTGTACGTCTTTGGTAATTTCTTTAGGACAAATTTCTAGATGGAGAACTAAAAGTTAAGACTTTTGATATACTTTGTCAAAGTTTTCCTTAGAAAGGTCATAAGAATTGAAAGTCCACCGTTAGTGTATGAATCCTGGAGTCCTTGGGCAAGTCCCCACAGGACAGTTATACCTGTACATAGCAAGGATAAGAGGGATTCTGGCACCTCTTTTTTTTTTTTTTTTTAAAGATTTTATTTATTTGAGAGAGAAAGAATGAGACAGAGCATGAGAAGGGGAAGAGTAAGAGGGAGAAGCAGACTCCCCGCCGAGCAGGGAGTCTGATGCAGGACTCGATCCTAGGACTCCAGGATCATGACCTGACCTGAAGGCAGTCGCTTAACCAACTGAGCCACCCAGGCGCCCCTCTGCCGCCTCTTAAAAAGCCAGAAACTGATTCACTGAGAAATACTAGATTTATACTAAAAAGCAAACAATAAGTAAGGTTTAACAATAATCATTTATGGACACTTCTGAGCATCTGTGAATAGAGTGAGATTCTGGCTGCGAGTTGTACTTCCTCCCAAAGAATGGGAATACCACGCCTGAGTGGCTCAAGGAGTGACCTCTCTTTGGTGTGGTCAGGATGCTTCTACCTCCCCTAACAGAAGTGTCAAAACTGACCTCATTATATTGCTCAAAAGTCTGCTCTTCTTTCTCTTTTCCCATCTTTGCGAATAGAACTCCTAGCCTCACCTTTGGCCAACCCCCACTGGGGAGTTCTGCACAAATACTACTACTTTAGGCCCCCACACAGACACAGCAGCCAATTTTCACCGATTCCTATCAGTTGTGTTCCCTGAATATCGTTCAAACATGCCCCAGTTCTAGTGCCCTCATTTACACCTTTGTCATTTCTTGTTTCCTAATGTCCTTGCTGCCTTCAGCTAACATGACTTCTTCTCCAATCTATTACACAGACACTAGAGGGAGAGCTCTAAAATGCATATCAGATTGTGCCATGTTCCTGCTTTGCCATGCCACGTAGCTGGTATCACAGAACACCCATGCACTGGTCATAGTTTTCATCCTGAAGTGCTTGCCTGCTCCCCTTTGAGGTGTCATATCCTGACATGGGCCTTATCCCTCACTCTTTCAATGTATGATTTATCTTCCTAGGCACAGCCCGTCTTTCACCTTCCCACCTGACGCTCAGCAGTGCGCCTCTAGCTTTGACTTCTTACATACCCCGCCGTGCCTATTATTGAGAATCTGCCTTTGTCCTTGTTGCTCTCAGCTACTGTGGAGAAAGATAACAAGAGTTCTGCCAGAATCAGTGCATCAGTTCTGAGTGAAACTCTGTTCCGAGGGGAGGGGATGGCCAAAACTTTCCAGAAGGGGTTCAGGGGTTCAGTTGCCTGAGCATCAGGATTGAGGGCATCTAGCACCAGAACCAAGGCTAACCATGACTCTTAGGGGCAAAGTTCCATCTCAGAGTTTTGTCTTATTTGCAGGGGTTTTTTTTCCCCCCAAGAAAGCTATCAGAGGAGTACTGTAGAGGCAATTAAACTTATAGGAACAAAATTCCTTCCGTGGATTTAGAAAGAATGATTTCTATTTGCTAAATTATTTGCAATGGAGAAATAGTTTAGGATTTGAAAAAGCAGGAAAGCACAAGTTCCTGACTGATATCTTAGCCTATTGATAATCAGGCAACAGCTGAAATAAACTGGCTATCCTAATTTTAATGTTTTTCATGCTGAAATGCAATTGATTAATGAAAGGAAACAAGAACATTGCTTATGATAAATAAAATAGACACATTTATCTTATTGAAATACTTTTTAATCATTATGGTTAAAAAAAACTCAGAATAAATGCATTTTAAGCAAATAAAGAATTGACATTAGTGTTATTTACCTTCATATATGACTAAAATGTTTATAATTCACCTGTTGAGTCTGAAGTGTTTCGCTGCCAATTCCTTTGCAAGAACTTATTTTTGATTAGCTTTTTCCTGAAAATTATGACCATTAAATTTTCTTATGTTCATGGAAAATAAATACAAATATTAAAATAAAGCAGTGCTGTAAAATGTGTAAATAGACATTGAAAAATAAAACTTGTATTTACATCTTTGTTATATTTTTTAAAATTATCATATATACAGTGCTTTTATGTTAGAAAGGCTTTCTTGGCTTTCAGTCATACCGTGTATGAATGAAGGAGGATGACTTAACTGGGAAAGTATCTGGAGTTCCAAACAGGTCATAGGGTCTATTTTTGTCAGAGAGGCATGGGAGGCCACAGAAGGGGATCACAGAATGGAGAGAGAAGATAATACCCATGAAGATCGAAATCCCAGAGAAGCCACACTAAAGAGATGCTCTCAAATATATGTAAATATATTATCTATATTTTCACTGAGTATCAAATAAATATTCACCAGATTAATAGTTAATAAAATGTCAAAGAGTAAGAGATTGGAAGGTACAAGATTACATTTTTTTTAATGGGAAGAGAGAGAAAATATTTATGTTTAGGCCAATGTTGATTATCAAGCATATTGTGAACTTTTTCCATATCAAAATAATTGCCTCTCACTAAGAAAAGCTTTCATTGACACCCCATCTTGAGTAATAAACATATTGTAAAACCCATTCAACTGATTGATAGTTTTTGGCTTTTAGGAGAGTTTTCAATAAGATAAAGAGACTGAAGTGGAATGAAAGGAGACCATCTGTTTCAGTGTTGAATGTAATTTTCTCTTATTAATATAACAATTAGTAATTGATAATTATTCCAGATAAAAGCTGTGTTCATAAATATTTAAAACAAGGCAAGTGAGTGGGTTGGTTGGATAAGTTGGAGGGGATTTGGATCGATGAAACCAGAATTTAGTGGTTATATAGTTTGTGTTTCTTGTTAAGTTTTGAGTGGTATTGAGATATAGAACAGCATTAAATTAATTTCTTTTTTTACTCTCGTTTTCATGCAATTTCCCACATTATACCTTTTGCTATAAAACATGCCATGTTCAATTAAGGTATGCTAGCATGTTGAAGTATTTTTCAACACCTCTGTAGAAATCTCATGAATGAGGTCACCTCACGGGGTCAAACTAATACATGCTAAATGCTTGTATGTAATTTTTTAGCTTGAGACAGACTCAGAGGCATTTATTTGATGAACTCCCAAGAATAATTGGTTCTCCAACAACCTTGACAGAACAGGCTTTTCAAGAATAAAATGGTCCTCTTTCATTCCTTTCCTATAGCTCATTTTAAGTAGCATCTTACAACAATCCCAATTTTAAAGTTACTTCTCTTCACCCAATGAAGGTAACTTGTTTCTTTTGATCCTTTTGGTCCTTGGGTCTTTAAATTGCTTAGAGCTGTTCTCTCAAACTGTCACAGTTAATCATGCACATTTGTTTTGCCTTATGCTTTTACTAGGTTGGAATTTACTAACTTCTTTGCATGATCCTGTTATACTGATACACTTAACATCTGCCATAAATGATTTATTAAGATTTAGTGAAAATTATATTTCAACATATTTAAGGAGTAAACTTCACTGAAAACATAAATGGTTTACTCACATTTCAGTACTCTCCAAGCCTTTCTAATTATAATTAAGATATCATTTGATTTCATTATTATTTTGGAGCCCCAAGTGGTCACAACTTATCTTTCCTTTTATGTAGCATTTTCCCCTTAAACACATTCAGAAAACTTTCATTTAATCCAGATATGTATAGGCTTTTTTTTTTAAGATTTTAATTAATTTATTTGACAGAGAGAATGAGAGAGAGGGAACACAAACAGAGGGAGTGGGAGAGGGAGAAGCAGGCTTCCCGCCGAGCAGGGAGCCTCATGCGGGGCTCGATCCCACTACCCTGGGATCATGACCTGAGCCGAAGGCAGACGCTTAACGACTGAACCACCCAGGCACCCCAAGTATAGGCCTTGGTTGCAATTTCTTTTTAGATCAGATGCATGTTTCAGGATATGGGAGATTTTGTGATATTTCAGAGTAATACAAAGACCTAGGCTAGGAATTTAACCCAACAGATGGAACACACACACACACACACACACACACACGCACGCACACACACACAGTGGAATTTGATACTCATTTGTTTTTTTATATTGTTCACACCAAAGATTATTTTATTCAAATGGGTAAAATCACTTGGGTCACTGAAGCTAATGTAGTAAGTCTAGCCTTTTATGTTAAAGCATTAGCTTAATGGATTAATATGTCTCTTCTGAATAAACAGCCCTCTTGAGATTGTTTCAGCTTGTGAGTTCAATAAATTTACCATTCCCCAAAAACATTAGGCTTAAATAGAGTTCTACTCCCTTGGGACATTAGCCTCACCAACTCAAAATCAGACTTTTCAAGGACCACCCATTGCATTTCCTTGCCCATGCTTCCTTTCCTTCCTTGCTTGTGTTCTCACTTGTTTTGGGAGACTTTGCAGCAAAGGAGACTCCGTTGTATGGGTTAGATCTGTAGCAGTTTTAACTCTATAATTAGTGACTAGAGTATGCTCCTGTATCCAAAGGCAAAAACACCATTTAACTTTGGGCAACTAAGTCTTTTGGAACCTGAATGACCTTATCCTTACTATAAGGGAAAGACTCACATGTTTTTGTGGGTAAATTGGTTAAAGGGAATATCTCCAGAGCTGCCATGGGGAGGTGGGTAATGGAAAAATGTCTTTTTTAGCTAAGGCGGTCAGTTGACCTGAATCCAGTAAATATTAGCTAGTGTTGTTACTATTATTGTTAACAAAATAAATTTGCAACGACTTCCCACTGCGTGGGTCTGGAGACCACAGGTTGCTGCTGCAAGGCAGAACACAGACAACACAGGATATAGGCTCATATTAGAAAGAAACCCCATCTTAGTAAGTAAGATGTCACAGGTTGGGTCTTTTTTTGAAGAGTGCGTTGAGCAAACATCCATAAAAATCTTTCAGTAAGTGTTTGTTGTGCAAAGCATACTTTGACCAATCATTAGTCAGAGACTGAGAATAATCTACAATAGTAAAAAACAAAAAACTGAACAAAACAACAAAAACAGTTACAATCTGGAGGTCCATGAGTGAAACTTCCCCTTAATGTGTTTTGCCTGACTGTCAGGATGATTTTAAAAATGAATTTGAAATTAAAGTGAAAATACAACTTTTCCAGATCTGTAGGCAGCTGCAAAGCAGTGCTTAGAGGGAAATTTATAGCATTGAATGCGTATGTTAGAATAGAAAAAAAGATCTAAAATTAATAATCTAAGTTTCCACTTTAGAAAATTAGAAAAAGAAGAGCAAATTAAATCCAAAGTAAGCAGAAGAAGAGAAATAAGAATTATAGCAGAAATCAGTGAAACCAAAAACAGGAAATCAGTAGAGAAAATCAATGAAACCAAAAGCTGGTTCTTAGGAAAGATCAATAAAATCGATAAGCCTCTAGCCAGTCTAACCTTGAAAAAAAGAGGACACAAATTACTAATATCAGAAATGAAGGAGGGGACATCACTACAGATCCCAGGGTTGTTAGAAAGATAATAAAGGAATACTATGAACATCTCTATGTCTACAAATTTGATAATCTAGATGAAATGGACCATTTCTTTGGAAGACACCATATCAAATTCACACAAGAAGAAATAAGATGATCTGAATAGGCCTATATCTAATAAAGAAATTGAATCAATAGTTAATAACCTTCCAAATCAGAAAGCACCAGGCCCAGATTTATTCCCTGGTAAATTCTACCAAACATTTAAGGAAGAAATTATACCAATTCTCTACAATCTCTTTCAGAGGACAGAAGCAGAGGGAATACTTCCTAACTTACTCTATGAGGTGAGAATTACCCTAACCCCAACCAGACAAAAACATTACAAAAGAAGAAAACTACACAGCAGTATCTCTCATGAATATAGATGCAGAAATCCTCAACAAAATAATAGCAAATTGAATCCAACAATTGATAAAAAGTTTTATACCTCATGAACAAGTTGGATTTATCCCATTTATACAAGGCTGGTTTAACATTCAAAAACCAACTAATGTAATCCATTACCTCAACAGACTAAAGAAGAAAAATCACATCATATCAATAGATGGGAAACAAAAAAGCATTTGACAAAATCCAAAACCCATTCGTGATAAAAACTCTCAGTAAACTAGGAATAGAGGGAAACTTTCTCTGCTTGATAAAAACTCTACAAAAACTCTAGAGGTAACATCATAATTAATAGTGACAATCACAAAGCTTTCCCACTAAGATCAGGTGCAAGGCAAGGATGTCCCCTCTCTCCACTGCTTTTCAACATTGTCCTGTAAACCCTTGCTAATACAGTAAAGCAAGGGAATAAAAGGTGTACAGCCTGGGAAGGAAGACATAAAACTGTCTGTTTACAGATGGAATGATTGTCCGTGTTGAAAAAAAAAACTGATTTAGAAAACTCCTAAAACTAACAAGCAATTATAACAAGGTTGCAGGATACAAGGTTAATATATAAAAGTCAATGCCTTCCTGTACACCGACAATGAATAAATGGAATTTGAAATTTAAAGACTAATACCAATTACATTAGCACTCCAAAAATGAAATACTGAGGTATAAATCTAACAAAATGCACATGATATTTCTATGAGGGAAACTATCAAATGCTGATAAACAAAATTAACTAAATAAGTGGAAAGATATTTTATATTCATGAATAAAAAATTGCATATTGTCAAGTTGTCTGTTCTTCTCAACTTGATCTGTATACTCGATGCAATAAATGTCCCAGCAAGGTATTTTATGGATATGGACAGACTGATTCTAAAGTTTATAGGGAGAGACAAAATATCCAGAATAGCCAACACAATATTGAAGTAGAAGAAAAAAGTTGGACTGATGCTGTCCAACTTCAAGACTTATATAAACGCAGTAACCAAGATAGCATGGCATTGGTGAAAGAATAGAAAAATAAATCAATGCAAGAAAATAGAGATCCCAGAAACAGACCACATAAATATAGTGAACTGATCTTTGACAAAGGAGCAAAGGTTATACTATGGAACAAAGATTGTCTCTTCAATATATGGTGCTAGAAGATCACGTGCAAATAATATCCATGTGCAAAAAAGTGAGTCTAGACACAGATCTTATACTGTTCACAAAAATTAAAATGGATCACAGACCTAAATGTAAAGTGTAAAACCTTAAAACTCCACTGACCTTGGGTACAGTGATGGCTTTTTAAATACAGCACCAAAAGCATGGTCCATGAAAGAAACAATTGGTAAGCTGGGCTTCATTAAAATTAAAAAATTCTGCTCTGTGAGAGACAATGTCAAGAGAAGTAAAAGACAAGCCATAGACTGGCAGGAAATATTTGCAAAAAAACACATCTGATAAAGGACTGTTATATAAAATATAGAAATAACTCTTAAAACTCAACAATAAAAAAAAAACCTGATTAATTAAAAGATGGGCCAAAGACCTTAGATACCTCACCAAAGAAGATATATAGATGACAAGCATATGAAAAGATGCTCCACATCATCAGGGAAATATAAGTTAAAACAACAGTGTTGTTTTCTTACACACTATTAGAATGGCTAAATCTGGAACCCTGACACCACCAAATGCTGGTGAGGGTATGGAGCAACAGGAACTCTTATACATTGCTCATGGGAATTTAAAATAGTGCCACCAATTTGGAAGGTAGTTTGGTGGTTTCTTATAAAACCAAACATCCTCTTACCATAGAATCCAGCAGTTGTGCTCCTGGTGTCCACGCAAAGGGGTTGAAAACTTACATCTACACAAAAATCAGCACAGGGATATTTATAAGAGCCTTATTCATATTGGCCAAAAGTTGGAAGCAACCAAGATGTCCTACTAAGTGAAAGAAGTCAGTCTGAAAAGGCTATACACTGGTCTGATTCCAGCTATATGACCTACTGGAAAAGGCGAAACTATGGACACAATAAAACAATCAGTGATTGTTAGAGAAGGGGCAGGAGAGATGAATAGGGGGAGAGCACAGAGGATTTTTAGGACAGTGAAAATACTCTATATAATATTAAAATGATGGATATATGTCATACACTTTTCCAAACCCATAGAATGTTTCTCACCAAGAGTGAATCCTAAGGTAAACTATTAACTTTAGAGATTATAATGTGTCAATGTCGGTTCATCCTTGGTTAAAAAAAAAGAAAAAGTACTGTTCTGGTGAGTGATGTTAATAATGAGAGAGGCCATACATGTGTTTGGACAGGGGTATATGGGAAATCTCTGTACCTTCCTTTCAATTTTGTTGTATACCTAAAACTGCTCTAAAAATAGTTTAAAAGGAAGTGAAGTGCCTCCATAATATAATTTGTCTTTCATGATTTAAAAAAACACACTTGAATTAAAAGTACTTTATTGCAGTTTGCTATAGACTCCACTCCTTCCAATGTTTTCATATTGGCAAAGTTTGTATCTTTATATCACTGTATGGGCTTTACAGCTGATGGACTTTATGCTCTCTGATAATCAGGCATTTTTAGTAAGTGTCCTTTTATCCTATCACAAGGATATATAAGAAAAGACTGATGTTTATTTTCTTAAAGATTTTTTGTTTTTAAGTGATCTCTACACCCAACATGAGGCTTACTTCACCAACTGAGCTAGTCAGGTGCCCCAATAGGAGGCGCTTTTAAACCAGTAAGAAGTTTCCAGAACAAACCAAAGAGAGAAAACTCCTTTAGCTCTGGCTCAGTATTCTCATTTTTTTTTCTCAGTATTCTCATTTTTGAAGAGGAGCTGGAGCTTGCTGCTATAATTTTTCTGTGGAGTTATCTATAGATGCTTAGAAGTATTTATAAATTAACATTATTAGTAAACCTAACTTAATTCTTAATTTTTGATGTAAACCTAATATTTCTCAGTGATCCAATTTCTGGCCTTTAAGAGATGGCAGAATTCCCCTGGCTATTGCTATGTGCCAATAGAACTGTCCTGGGTGAACCTCATTCGAGGATTCCAATGCCATATCTGGTGTTCATACCCAATACCCTCATGGTGGACTTTCAATTATTACTACCTTTCTGAGGAGTACTGTGACAAAGTATATCAAAAGTTTTAATACACTTATATCTGTGATCCAGCAATTGTCCTTCTAGGAATTTGTTCTGTGGAAATTATATATCTTGTACATAAGGATATATTTTTAAGGATGTCTACTTCCCTATTAGTTGTAAGAGTGAAAAATCACAATCTAAGTGAACCAAAATGGGTATTTATTTAGTAAATTGGAATTTACTGCAGGAATTTAAAATCTTTATTAGTATATTTAGTAATATGGGGAAATATTTACAACAACGTATTCTGTGGAACAAGTACATTATGTGTATGCTCATGAACTCATTTGAATTGAAGGGGGGGAAATCGGAGGGGGAGATGAACCGTGAGAGACGATGGACTCTGAGAAACAAACTGAGGATTCTAGAGGGGAGGGGGGGTAGGGGTAGGGGTTAGCCTGGTGATGGGTATTAAAGAGGGCATGTATTGAATGGAGCACTGGGTGTTATACGCAAACAATGAATCTTGGAACACTACATCAAGAACTAATGATGTAATGTATGGTGATTAACATAACATAATAAAAAAAATACTAACAACAACAACAACAAAAGTCAATATGGAGTCGTAGAATAAGTTTAGAACTGTCCCAAAATGTTAACAGTGGCTCTCTAGGTGTTAGATGTATGGTTGCTTTTTATTTCTTCCCTGTGCTTTTCTATGTGTTCTAAATTTTATTGTTTTGTAATGAGAAAAATACCAAAAATAACTTTTAAAGAGGCATTCTGGTGCTCTGATGGCTGGTACTAGGCAAGCAACACCCCCTAAAGACCCCTCAACCAGGCTAGTTTCTGGCTACGCTCCTTGCCCAAGCCAGAGGACTTGGGCATCAGATCTCTGGAGAGTCTTTTCAGCTACATGGCCTGATTCTCTGATTTTAAGATAATCGTGATTTGTAGATCTCTTTTCGTCTTGAGCAACTTTTCAATTGTGGAGGAATTAGAAGCTTTTCACTGTCAGAGCTAATGGTCCAAACCAGTACTGCCTCCCTGTAGAATAATTATGCTTTGAGGGGAACATTCTCTGTTACCCTGTGATGGTTAAGTGCAGAATTGTTCTCTTCATTTCAAGAGGAGTGGCTCTCATTTAATGCTTCTGAATGATATTGAAGGGAGGAGATATTTGTTCTCAGAGGGATCTTTTTAATAGGATCACTGCCTTGAAGCAATGTTCCCTTGGAAACTGCTTGATGTCTGTCTGTGCAGCCAGGGGTATTAGACTTTTAGAAGGTGGCTACATGTGTATGTATGTGAATTTATATTGAAATGAGTGAAGAAAAGTATGAAAAAAGAAATGCATTCGTATCCTAAAATCTTAAATTAAATTAAAATTACATAATCATTATTTTTCAGAATAGGGAGATAATGAAAAGAAGAAAACATTCAATTATTATAATGCTTTCAAATATTTATGTCATGGGAAAAATTTATATCTAAAGTATGCAACTACCAAACTCACACTAGTTTTCAAATTCTTAGCCTCCATGCTATGGGTTATATGAAGAAATTAATATATGTCACTGCAAAGTTGTTGGTTTGACATAAGAGCACTTGCATATATGGTATTTTGAGGTGTGGGAGGGTAAATTAATATGAAGAGTATTAACATCTAGTGCTTTGATGGATATTCTAAAAGGAAAAAAAGCAATCTTATATTCATTAGACAGCATAGATGGATTGCTTTAGAGATACAAAACATTATTTCAGTTAATATGTTCAGATCACAATCTATAGGACGTAAGTATACCTACTAAGTATTTAAAGGGATGTTGGAAAATATCTGCCTCAGTGGTCCTGAATTGTGCATGTGTGTCAGGGATGCGCAACAGGGCTTGAGAAAATAAGAAATCAATTGCTGAGCATTTCAGACTGCCAAAATCCCTCTCTACCCTAAGGGGTTCTATCAGAGTTGGATGGAGGAGTAGGAGGCCTATTGATTCTGAATTTTGAAAGATTCCCAGAAGTTTCTGCTTAAAAACCATGCACTTTAGCTTTCTAAATTTATGAATGAAAATATCAGGATCCAGAGAGCTGAAGTGTCATTGCATAAAATTACCAAATCAGTTTTTGAGAAAACTGAGATTGATTCCTCATCTAGCAGATAAACTATTTTAATTTTCAATATACAAATTGAAAGGAAGAGGGTAGGATTAAATACTCAGTAGATTGAAAATTTAGTGCTTTGCAAATTGCTTTACATTTTCTTCCCCAATTCAGCTCAACACTTTACTTGTCACTTATTGATCGACTTAGTTATCATGACTCCCACTACCCCGGCTCTGTGTCATATCTGCCCCTTTGGTAAAGGAATGAGTGACATTTGAGAAAATGGTCTCTATGATGTCAAGGTGTAAACTTGATTGGAGGGTTATACCATGTTGGGAAATGAGTAGAAGGAGACAAATATGTATAGACTGTTGCTTCAGGAAGTTAAGAAGAAAGAGTGATAGTGGTAGCTGGGTCCTAGAGAAAGGATAAAACTCTGTGAGATGTGGTGGGGAAAAAAATTTAATGGAGAAAGTGTTGTAGCAACTTTTCTAGATGGTATTGATGCTGTGTATGAAAATAGCTTCAGGTTTTTGTTGCAGTAATGCTGCGTAACAAACACTCCCCCCCCCCAAAGGGGTGCCTGGGTGGCTCAGTCTACTAAGTATCTGCCTTCAGCTCAGGTCATGGTGTGGGCCTAGATCCCAGGACCATGAGATCATGACCTGAGTTGAAATCAAGAGTCAGACATTTAACTGACTGAGCCACCCAGGTGCCTCAATATAACTTACTTTTAAAGGCTCATTCTGGTTGTCACAATGAACATATCCTATAGGAAGATGAGGGTGGAAATTTGGAGACTGGTTAGGGGACTATTATTATACCCCTTGTAAGAGATGATGGTGACTTGACCCAAGGTGATGGCAATAGAGTTGATGAGGTCAGATTTTGGACATATTTGGAGGTAAAGGCAATATGATTGGATGTGGTGTGTGAAAGAAAGTCAGTGATGACTTCAAGGCTTTTGAAGCAACTGAAATGATGATGCTATTCTTTGTAGATATGGGGAAGATTGTGAGAGAAGCGGGTTTAGGAGGTAGAATCAATTTTGTCCATCACAAGTTTGGAGATTTTTATTTGAGATGTTTATTGAAAGATGTTGAATAGGGAGTTGGTGCAATAGATTATATTATTTGTTCAAATTTCCTCCTTACCTCTCAATCTTTATCATGGCTTCCCTGTGGTGGAGTATACTTCTCTGACTCATTGATTCTGGACTTGGCTATGTGACTGTCTTTCACCAGTTAAATGTGGGTAGAAATAACAGTGTGACAAATGAGCTGAGGCTATAGGTGGTATGGCAAAAAGGTGACAATCCCTTTGAAGAATTCTCTCTGCCATGCAAGGAGCATGCCCTTGAGGAGCGCTATTCTGATAATGAGATATATGTGGAATAGACCAGAACTGATCCTGTAACCTGAAGCAGAGATGCCTTGGCAGAACTGCAGACATATGGGCAAGAAATGCATCATCATAAATCACTGAAAATTTTGAGGTATTTGCTACATAGCATTATTAGAGCAGGGCATGACAAATGCAGTTAGATAACGCAGTTAAGTATGGAGTTTATGGAAGGGGTCAGGCTGAAAATATAAATCTGGGAGTCATCAGCCTATAGATTAATAGATCATCAAGAAAATAAGTATAGATAGAGAAGAGATCCAGAAATGGAGTTTTAGGGCCCTGCAGTGCTGTTGTCAAAAAGGGGATTAGGAGCCAGCAAAGGAAACTGAAGAGTGTCCCATTGGTAGGAGAGAAACCAGGAGAGTGTGGTGTCCTGGAACCCAAGTGAATAACGTCTTTCAAGGAGGAGGATGTGATCAACTAAGTCAGATTTTGCGGACATGTCATTTGGTTTGAGGATTGAGACCTAATTTAGCAAAATGGAGGTGAACTTGACAATAGAAGTATTGGTGAATGGGTGATTTTATGCTTAACAGATGATCTAGTAGAGATGAAAAAAATCATGGAAGAGAGAATTTCTGGATCAATAGCATTTACTTGAGAAATTATGGGGTCCAGGGCTCAAGTGAAGGAGTTGGCTCTGGATGAAAGCATGGAAAATTCACCTATCATTACAGAAAAAGAAGTGGAGTGCATGCAGCTGTGGTGGATAAAGGTGGCAGCAGTAGTTTCTAGAACTGTTCTTTCCTTAGAGATATAGGAAGCAAAACTGAGAGTGAAGATGAGCAGGTGCTGGAGTTTTTAGGTGAAAGAAGAGGTATGAAAAAGTCCTTTAGGAGAGTGAGAAAATGAGTGGAGTAGAGAAATACAGTTTATTCACCAGGCAGCACCAAAAGTATCTGAGATTAGTGATCATGATTTAAAGATCCAGTGAGGTTGTTTTTCTTCAGCCACATTTAGATTCATGGGTGTCAGGACAGAGCAGGTGGAGTGTCAGATTTAACAGTGAATAGAGTTTTGCCAAGTTAGAACTATGGGGCAAAAGGAGGCAAAAAAAAGTTGAGGTTTTATGTGAAAGAGAGGTGATGGTCTGTGGATTCTAAACTACATAAAGAGGATATTAAATATATGCAGAGAATGTAGGAAAAAGTGATAGGTCCTGGTTGGGATTGGAATATTAGAGAACCACAGGTGGTGGTGGGAGAGTGGGATGATTGATATTGAGCTTATGAGCGAGTTGCTGTTTTGGTAACGAGAAGGTGGCTGGGTGGGGTGGAAGACAAGATCACTGGAGGACTGGAGGTGAGTTCACATGGATTGGAAGGATCATCAGGTGGATGTTGAAATCACCCAGAATAATGACAAGAAGAGTGCTGGGAGAGAACAGTGAATTAGGAGATTAATTCTTAAAGGAGTAGAGAAGGCCCCAGGTCTGTAGATAATTGGGACAAGGAGGGGTAGTGGGTTGCTAGTCTTATGTGATGAATGGAAGCCATATTCTGGGTCGGGGGCGGGGGGAGCCAGGTCAAGTTGGTGATGTTAAGATATAAGGGATTTTGCTGATGCTTGATGCTGGGTTTTAGAGGACATGTTGGAAGTGTTTTAGGACTTGAGGATGGGTGGGAGATGAATTCATAAAAAGGTAAAGACACAGCCATCTGGTAAGCAGAGCCCAGGGATAAGGGCATATGTAGAGGGGGGAGTATGGGCTTCTAGAGGTGATCAATGAATCAGAAATAAAGGGGTAAGTCTATCTGAGTCTCAAGGCAGATAGGTGGTGAGAGTTATTATAGGAAGGGTTTATCTGTAGCATGGAAGGTTTGGAGACCTTCCTCTCCATGTCAAGGATAATGTGGAAATGGGGAATGAGTGGTTTTATTTGCGGTTTGTAGAGCTCCAGGGCATGGAATAAAGGTGGAGTTGTGTGAGTGGTTGAGGTAATATGTAGTGTAGAATCACCTAGTACAATCAATTAGCCAGGGCTCTTTATTTTCAGGGCCTTTTAGGTTTAGCACACAGGACTCTTCTTCCTCATCATAACTTTTTTCCTGAATATGTCATAAAAGCCATGGTTCAGTTGCCAGGTGTTTGACAGTTGAGTTAAAAAAAACCCAAAGCAGCATGTATTGAGAACATGCATACAGGATAGCATTACAGGACTAGTTTATCTAATCTAACTATCAGTCTTTCCATTTCTTTATTTGTTGTGTGGAGATACAGTTGGGGGTGACACTGTCTACAAATAAATTACCGAGAGAAAACAATAAATCAGTCCCATAAATCCCCTTCCTTCTGTTTCTGACCGTCTTGTAGCCCTGAGTCAACTTTAATAGTTTACAGGGGAGGAATATGTAATCTGGTAAGTTGTCCATCTTTATTTTTAAGGTACTGTACATGGGTTTTTTCATAAGATCCTGCAGAATAATACCCTTGGAAAAGATTAATTTCACATACCTCATACTGCAAAGATCCTCTTTCTCCCAGTGGAAAGCTAGAAAAGATTGATGAGGTCATTTTGGCTGTTTCAGAATAAAAATTTCCTTTATTTTGCTTAGCAATTAGAACATAAATATACTTTATTTTTAAAAGGTACATTTTCACAACTACTTCACTTACAATGGTTAATTTTATGATAGAATTTAAACTTTTTGCCAACTTTAATTTATGGTGTTAAAGTGTTGCATTTGAGTACTTTAGTTAATTGGCTTCCAGAGAGTGACGGACGGGCATGGCTTAAGTTAATCAGCTCTGAATCTCTAGAGCAAATTTTCTTTTACCTTCTTTATTAATTTTATGCTTAGGGGTTGTCAGGAAATAGTATAAATTCCTTTGGGAATCCCACATTCTAGAGAAGCTAATGCATGAAAAGATAATAAACTGTGTGTGCTTTTTTGTGCTAGTGCTCCTCCAGGATGGGATTCTTGAATAATTATGCCTTCATAGGTTGAGAAGCACCACTCTATTGTATTTAAAAATGAACTACATTTCAGTTCATCAACAGCATCCTTTATTTTGGAGTCTTGAGGTAGAGGTTGGAAATACCTCATTCGTTTCTTCCTTTGTCTTTCCTGAGGAAAACCACATCAGATTTTTATTTCTTCTAGACATCAAATGGAGACAAAACGACCACGGAAAAAGAGAATAGAACATAGCTGTCTTAGTCCATTTAAGTTTCTGTAACAAAACACCACAGACTGAGTAGCTTATAGACAACAGAGATTGACTGCTCAAGGTTCTGGGAGCTGGAAGTCCCACAATAGGGTGGCAGCATTCGAAACCCTCTGTCAGTTTGCAGAATTCTGTGTGTGTCCTCACATGGTGGCAGGGGCAAGGGAACTCTCTGGGATCTTTTTTTATAAGATCATTAATTTCATTCATGAGGGTTCCACACCCATAACCTAATTACCTCTCAAAGGCCCTACTTCCTAAAGCCATCAGCTTGGGCATTAGAATTCCAATACATGAATTTTGAGGGGACCCCAAATTCAGACCATAGCAATAACAAATTGTATGTTGAAAGGGGTATAGGTTGTTTTGTGGAGTTTTATTTTTCAGGTGCAAATGTTAGCTGATTATAGTGCATAACATAGTTTCTATTAGATAGTAAAATTATGCCATGGCTTTCTTTGATATAAATCTGGTTCACATCTCAGTTGTTTTCAAATTATTAGTAAGTTCACACATTTTTAAAATTTTGTAGCAAATTAAAATGTACCTTCTCTGGTAATTCACATAGTTTATCTATATGCTTAAGTGAATGAAGTTTAACATCACAAAATCTATAGGATTTTCTTTTCTTTCTTTTTTTTTTTTAAGATTTTATTTATTTATTTGAGAGAGAGAGAGAGAGCAGAGGGAGAGTGAGAGGCAGAAGCCAACTCCCCACTGAGCAGAGAGCCTAATGTGGGACTCGATCCCAGGACTCTGAGATCATGACCCAAGCTGAAGGCAGTTGCTTAACCAACTGAGCCACCCAGGTGCCCCCCCCTTTTTTTTTTTTAAGATTTTATTTATTTATTTGATGGAGACAGCGAGGAAGGGAACACAAGCAGGGGGAGTAGGAGAGGGAGAAACAGGCTTCCCACAGAGCAGGGAGCCCAATGTGGGGCTCAATCCCAGGACCCTGGGATCATGACCTGAGCCGAAGGCAGCCGCTTAATGACTGTGCCACCCAGGTGTGCTCTTTTTTTTTTTTTTTAAAGATTTATTTATTTATTTTGAGAGAGAGAGAGTGTGCAGGCACAGGTGCGGGGAGAGGCAGAGGGAGAGAATCTCCAGGCAGACTCCCCACTGAGTGTGGAGCCCAAAGCAGGGCTCGATCTGATGATACATGAGATCATGACCTGAGCTGAAACCAAAAGTCAGATGCTTAACTGACTGAGCCACCCAGGTGCCTCACAAAATCTATAGGATTTTCTTTCTTTCTTTCTTTCTTTCTTTCTTTCTTTCTTTCTTTCTTTCTTTCTTTCTTTCTTTCTTTCTTTCTTTTTCTTTCTTTTTCTTTCTTTCTCTCTCTCTTTTTTTCTCTCTCTCTTTCTTTCTTTTTTTCTCTCTCTCTCTCTCTTTCTTTTTTTTTTTAACCAAGCACAAAGCATTTTATTAAAGAACAATACACTGTAAGATGGAGAGGAAGGGGATTGATGACTACTCCGAGGCTGGAGGGAGTTTTTTCCTTCTATGTAAGTGGGGTCTAGAGCCATGGAGGAGGCAGTCTTTAATCTATAGGATTTTCTAATTAACTATGCGTATTGTGATTCCAGCCAAGAGATACCTAGTTGAATGAGATAGAAGAGTTATCAATGATAGGAAGGTTATCATTGAGATTATCTAGTTTTTCCTAAAGCCGTATGTATTAGGGTTTCCAGGGAAACAGAATATATATGTTTGCATTTATTTATTTATTATGAGAAATTGGCTCATGCATTTATGCAAGAGGAGATGGGAATCCTTTCATAATATGTGTGTATATCAAATTATCACATTATACACTTAAGTATAATACAATTTTATGTGTGAATTATACCTCAGTAAAGCTGAAAAAGAAAAAAAATGTATTGATAATGGTGATGACTATACCATTATCATTCAGCTTAGTGGATATACTAACAACCCAGCTGTACACTGGGTTTTATGGTCTGAGTTATATTTCAATTAAAACATCCATAGACAATACTAAAAAAAAGATTGATGTCTACTATGTAACAGGCCCTGTTGCTAGTGCTGGGTATTCATTAAGCGAATGCATGAAACACAGTAGAGATTAATTTGAACGGGAAGTGGACGTCATAGTTCAACGAAATGTCAGTGGAGAGGAGGAAATAGACGTAAGCCAAATTGTAGGTAGAGGAAAAGCAGCCAACAGAGGAGACTGAAGCTAAGAAAAGTGTGAAAGGGTTACCCTTGGAAGGGGATGATACTTCCCAGGAATGGGAGAAAATAAAGAAAAGGTAGGTCTAGATACTGAAAAAATTTAAGGTAGAAGTACAAGAACTCAGCGATGTTTCTGTCTGGAGGCATTATCTCTGTACAGAATGATGAAATTTAATCTCTATATTGACTAACTTTTTATGCATATAAGGGAAAAATAACAGTTTCATAGTCATAGGACTTCAGTATGCTTCACCCCGGACTTAGCACCTTTTAGAATCTAGGTTTGGCACTACTGGTCACAGGTGGGGATTTCCACCTGGACAGCAGCGGTCCTTGTCAAAGGTTTTTTTTTTTTTTTTAACCATCAGAGCAAGTGACACACAGTTTTCAGCGGGCTGTTCGGTCTTCTCTTCCAGGTTGTAAATTTTTGCTGAAACAAGCTCTATTTTCAAGGGCCCTGTGTCTATGCTTTTCATAATAGCTCAGTAAATATTTGATACATGATCACAGTGTTTTTTTTTTTTAACAGCTACTTCATTTTCAGAAGAAGAATGAATGTGAGTTGCTAGGGTATGTATTCTCTGTAGTACTTCAGTTAATAGGAGGTTACAGTAGATGTCTCATCTTTTATTTATGCTTATAGTCATGCAATACAACCTAGTGTTTAAGTCAGAGGAGTAAGTTAGAAAGGACTCTCCTGGGTGGAAATATCCCAGAAATCCACAAGAGGGAGATATATTGCCACTGAAGGAGAGAATGGAGCTAATGAGGTACCAACTTCAAACTTTTTAGAGCACGATCCTGTAGTGTATTTCCCCAATTGAAAATGAGAAAAGGATAGTCTTTCTAAAGTTTGGCTCTACTGTTTTCTTTTGAG
>NC_138380.1:36138038-36189509 GCF_054177405.1 Leptonychotes weddellii | reverse complement strand
GTCTCAAAAGCCACTAAAGGCCGGTAGTTACCTACCTCATTGGGTTTCTGTGAACGTATCAGTTAATATGTGTAAAGGATTTACACCAGGGCCTGGCACATAGGAAGCACTCTTTAAGTGTTGGGTATTATCATTGTCAATCTCTTCCATCAGAGAGACTCTCCTTGCAGGGGCTCATCTACAACCAAAGTCTCAAGTTTTCCCTATATATCTGTTCTGAGCTCTAAGCAGATTTCCTTGGGGTCTCTGCACATTTCCACAGGGACTGCCCACAGCTACCTCAGACTTGGCATGTTGAAAACTGAATTCACCGTCTTTCACTCTTCTCTCCTTGCAAACCTGCTGCATCTATTCTCTTTCAGCCAGTGGTACCATTTCCTGTCTAGTGTCCAAAGCCAGGGAACAATGAGTTATCCTTGCCTTCAGTCCTTGACCTCCAACTCACTCGGTTACCAAATTCTGACAATGCACCTATTCAAACTTCATCCACACTCAAGCCCTTTGTCACCATATGGACCCTGAACCCATCTCCTTGCTCCTACACATACCTTGTTCTTTCCACCTTGGCCAGGATGATCTTTTACAAATGAAAACCTGATCCCATACCTCCTGAAATGAAAAATTTCTATAGTTTTTATAGCTTTTGAGATTATGTATAGTCTGACACACAAGATCTTTTGCAGTTTGGCCTCTGCTTGCCTCCCTGTGCTGATGTCTGGTTGCTCTCTGCCACATAGAAAATGTTATCCTCATGTCAACTTGGGGGCACAAAGGGGAGACCTCATTATCCATGCAGCAGAGAGGGATTAATATCTAAATACTTGTGTTTAACAAAGACCTGTGTTTAGGGCGCCTGGGTGGCTCAGTCAGTTAAGCCTCTGCCTTTGGCTCTGTCATGATCCCAGGGTCCTGGGATCAAGCTCCACATCGCATTGGGCTCCCTGCTCAGTGGGGAGCCTGCTTCTCCCTCTCCTACTCCTCCTGCTTGTGCTCTCTCCCTCTCTCTCTCTCTCAAATAAATAAATAAAATCTTAAAAAAAAAAAAGACTTGTGTTTAGTAAAGCACATGGTAGATACTAAATGCGTGTTAATATTTTTACGTATAAAGCCTGGACTCTGTATGAATGAGAATTCTTTCTTGCTCATGGACTTTAAAACTGTCCTCAATGTGTTGATTGGAATCAGCATGTTCCACAGCATAATTAAAATGGGAGAAATGTTTCTAGCACATCAGTAATAGAGACACTTTCAAATGATGTCTAAGGAAATGCAAGCTCAAATTTACAAATAGCGTTTTACATAAACAACACTCAGAGGTGCATTTTCCCCTTAATGCATATATATAAATTCCATTAACATTCTTTGCCTCCGTGTTTAACTTTTATTTTTATGTCTATTGTATAAATCTGAGTCTTGACACTTTAATGGAAAGATTTTGGTTTGTGATGACATCATATCAAATGTAGAGATGGTTGGATTATTTGGAAAACTTTCACCTGAGAGTGTCTATAATTCTGAAGAAAAATTATTTTAAACCTGTGACATTGTGCTTCTCAAGGGACCTTGTCCAGATCACAGGTCCTACGTGCTACCTGCTACCTTCACCCCTTCAAATTCTGTTGTCTCTTATGATTTCTTACAGATAGCTGTAGGGAAAAATGGCTTCTTGATGTGGCCAATCCCACTTAAAAGGCAAAGAGCTGAGGCTGGAGGGAAATGTTAGAAGTTTGTTATGGCTTCTGTAGGGAGGGGCTGACACACTGCGGGGTGGGTGACATGGAATGGGTCATGGGAAGAGAACACCTGAGGCTTGCTCTTCCTTCCTTCCTCTCTCCCTCCCTTCCTTCTTTGCTTCCTTCCGTCTGTCCGTCTGTCTGTCTGTCTTTCTATAATTCTTTCTTGGTGTTAGGGTAGTGGTTGGCACATAATTCTAGAAACCACTCTGGTGAGACTTTGTCCTACATCCTATAATCTAAACCTTTTCACACAAACTTTGGGGCAAGTTAAAGGTTTGGTTGTACTAGAGTTTCCTGTTTTCTTATGTTGCTCTGGAATCCTGAAAAATTGGAGGTGGACATAAATCTTTGCTTCTCCTCACAGTTGTCTTTTAGGCCTTCCTGATTGAGGGTGTGGCCATTGGATCCTGCTCATCATAAATGGAAGTCTGAAGCCCAGCAGTTTCCCTAGGTTACCTTCACTCACTTCCCACCCCACCTACCCTTGCACAGCAACTGCCCTGATGAATGATGTGTGGCTTTGACCTTCATGCTGAATTGTGACCCTAACTTTTTATTCTAGTACTTTGTTCACTGGATCAGACAGAGGATGAGGGTTTTTATCCCAGGGTAATACCTCTTCTCCAAATGTGAACCTGAATGGATATTTCAAGGATCATAGAATATAAAGTTGGAATCTAGGTCGTTGTCCTCTTATTAGGGAGGAAGAAACTGAGACTCACAGAGCTGAAGTTACTTGCTCAAGACAGATGTAGTGACAGAGCTAAAGGATAGAGCTCAGTTACCTGACTTCCCCACAGGCCGCCCCCCCCATTCCATGTTTCTCTCACTCTTTATTCCTTCTTCCCTTCCATTTTATTTCTGTTATATGAGAACACTTTCACAATGTGGAAGATACAATAATTGTTATATCATAAAAGTCCTGACAACAATCTCTTAAATGACCACAAGGTATTATTCAAAGCCATGAAAAGATGGATTTTCTATTTGGAGGGTTTTATTCACTGTTAACTTTTCCTAAATCAGAGAGTTGAGTTCCCAACATTTTTGCTTTCAGACTACTCAGCCAGTGAGGTTGGTTTGTTCCCTTTCATGGCTCATTTTTTTGTAGCTTGTAAGGGCAACTCATTGTCTTGCTCTTAGCTCAGCCAGTTCTTTTGTGTCATTTACTATCACCATGACACTTCTCTCTGCTGACAGACACTAGCTGCAGTCATTATTTTTCGTTTTAATTTAAAAGATATCTCAAGCATACAAATAGGAACAAAAGAAATCTAACAGAAGCCCACAGTTTTCGCTATCCAAACTTAACACATATTAATATTTTGACATAACTTCCTCAGATGCTTTTAATGAAATACAACATGGCAGATAGGAAAGTCCCTTAACTTCCAAATGTCCTCAGGGATAAGCATTGCCATAAAGTTAATGTGTGCCCGTTTCTTTATATTACTCTATATTATATTACATTGCTCACAAGCAATGTGCTTTTAATAATTGACGTAAACAGGGGCGCCTGGCTGGCTCAGTTGATTAAGCGTCCGACTCTTGATTTTGGCTCAGGTCATGGTCTCAGGGTCGTGAGCTCAAGCCCCACATCCGGCATTCTGCGGGGAGTCTGCTTGAGATTCTCTCTCTCCCTCTTCCTCTGTCCCTCCCCTTCTCTCAAATAAATAAGTAAATAAATACATCTTTAAAAAAATTAATTGAAATAAATAGAATAATTGTGTATGTACTCTTTTGCAACTTTCCCTTCTCACTCAAATTTACTTTCTTTAGATATATCCATACTGGTAAAATAATTCGTTTTCATTGACCCATATGTTATTCATTTGGGCTGCTAGGTATGTTGTCATTTTATTTAAAAAATAATAATTTTATCTATGCTACTATTAATAGACATTGAAGGTGCATTCAGTTTTTTCTATTGTAAACTATGCTGCAGTGAACATTGTTATATGTATTTTTTAGTGGACTTATGTGGGAGATTCTACAGGGCACCCACCTGAGAGTGGAAATTTTGGTTTGTAGAACATATTTAACATTGCAAAATATGCTAAATGGTTCCCCAAAGTGGTTTTGCAACTGACATTCTCCTTATCAGTGGATGAGAGTTCACATTTCCCTCCATTCTCTCTGTTATAGCAATGAAACGTGGTTCACCAGTGACTTCTAGCTCTCTGCCTTTTAGGCATGTGGTGGCTTGCACTTTCCCACCCCTTTTGAAATTAGGCATAGTCATGAGATTTGTTTTGGGCAATAAAATGTGAGCAGAATCTTAAGGGCCAGTGAGAAATTTGTCACATTCACTGGACTCTGCCTCAGCAAATTTTAATGATCCATGTGGTGACTTCTTCATTATGTTGGGTCTCAGTGAAGATGACATGGAGTAATGCCTCTAGTTGGCTTGCAATAAAGTATGAGTTGTAAATAAATCAGTGATGTAAATAAATTACATCAGAGGTTGGAGAACCATGTCCTGTTGGCCAAACCTGGCCCACTGCCTGTTTTTGTAAAGTTTTATTAGAACATAGCCATGCCCGTTTGTTGTATATTCTCTAGGCAGAGTTGAGTAGTTGAAGCAGAAACCATGTGGCCTACAAAGTTGGAAATATTTACTATTTGGTCCTTTGCAGAAAAAATTTGCTGACCTCTGTTTTAGACCAGAGATTCTGAGCTGGTTTATTACTGCCGTATAAGATAGCACATCCTGACTGATCTATTCACCAGCATGTGGTATTAAATGACTATAAGCTTTTTGCCCAGTTTAATGGGTATCTTAAAATATTTCTTACCAGGGAATTAAAGAATTCTTTTTTTTTTAAAGATTTTATTTATTTATTTGACAGAGAGAGACAGTGAGAGAGGGAACACAAGCAGGGGGAGTGAGAGAGGGAGAAGCAGGCTTCCTGCCGAGCAGGGAGCCCAATGCGGGGCTCGATCCCAGGACCCTGGGATCATTGCCTGAGCTGAAGGCAGATGCTTAACGACTGAGCCACCCAGGTGCCCCAAAGAATTCTTTTTTGAAAGCCATAGATATTATCTTACT
Organism: Leptonychotes weddellii; assembly: GCF_054177405.1. Classification (NCBI taxonomy): domain Eukaryota; kingdom Metazoa; phylum Chordata; class Mammalia; order Carnivora; family Phocidae; genus Leptonychotes; species Leptonychotes weddellii. Next base: position 36,184,724 of record NC_138380.1, on the reverse strand, counting down.
GACCAACAGGTACCTAATGGCTCTTTCTTTTTAAAGTTTTTTTTTTTTCAAACAACTTTATTGAGGTATAATTATATACAATAAAATTCACCCATAAAATGCCATAATTTTTAGTAAATTTATAAAGTTGTTGCAATCCTTACTATCCAGTTTTAGAGCAATTTCGTTGTCCTCCAGAGTTTTCTTGTGCCCATTTGCAGTCAATGCCTACTCCTACCCCTAGCCCCAGGGATCTGCTTTCCACCTGTCTGTATCCATTTTCTGTTTCTGGACATTTCCTCTAAAGGGAATCATGGGAATCCTACTTTCTGAAGAATGTAAATCTGAATTGAATCATGCAATCTTGCATTTTCCTCTTTTCACTTAACATGTTTTTTAGATTCGTCCAAGTTTCAGCACCACTCACTCAGTAGTTTGGTCCTTTTTATTGCTGACTAGTATTCCATTATGTGGAAATTCCACATGTTATTTATCCATTCACAAGCTGATGGAATTTCGATTTGTGTCTCCTTTTTGGCTGTATGCATAATGCTGCTGTCAGCATTTGGGTACATGCCTTTACATAGACATATGTTTTCATTTCTCTTGGGGAAATGTCTGGGGATGGAATTGCCGATAAGAGGGTAAGTTTACATTCCTCTTTTTAAAGAAACTTCCCAACTGTTCTGCAGAACAGCCGTGCCTTTTTACATTCCCGCCAGCAGCGTGGGAGAGCTGTGGTTTCTGCCCACCCTCAGCAACACTTAGCACGGTCTGTCTTCTTGATGACAGCCATTCGGGTGGGTGTCCAGTGGCATCTCATTTTCACTTCACTCACTACTAATGCTGTTGAGCAAGTTTCACATATCTTATTTATCTTATTTATGAAATATCTATTCAAATATTTTGCCCTTTTTAAAATTGCATTTTGTTTCCTTATTATTAGTTGAAAGAATTCTTTATGTCTATTGTGGGTCCAAGTCCCTTATTAGATAATATGATTTGCAACTACTCTCTCCTAGTCTGTGGTTTTTCCTTTCATTTTCTTAATGGTGTCCTTTGAAAGCAAAAGACTTTAATTTTGATTAACTCCAGTTTATCGTTTTTCTCTTTTATCATGTTTTTGCTCTTGTTCTAAGAACTCTTGCTCCACCTGAGGTCATGACAAATGTCTTCTAGGTTTTCTTCTAGGAAGTATATAGTAGTACCTCTTACATTTAGGCCTGTGATCTCTTTTGAGTTGATACTTGTTTGGGTGACTGGTGGAGGGGAAGGAAGTATCAGTGGTGAAAAAACGATGCTTTACACAGTTAAAGAGAGTTGGTCAGAAGCCAGAGAACCCATTTTCCAACTTTCCAAATGGGAACATATAAAACTTTTTAAGTATGAAAATGTGTTTCTTCTGTGGAGTATACATTTGAAAACATTATCAAATGTTTATAGTGCAAACGAGTAATAATGAGAGCTTACTCTTTGTGTGTATAAAATTGTGGATATTTGAAAAGAAACTTTAATTGAAGCTTATGCAACCGTCTCTTTCCTTCAGGTTTTACAGACTTCAAGAGAGTTAGACGAGTCCAGAGAGACTTAAGTTTTCTTCAAAGATTCCAGGACATAACTCAGCAAGGAACACTTTCATAATTCTTTCATAAAACGGGGGGAACGCAGATGTCTTTGAGTCGGACTAACACTGCTCTCTGTAGAGATTTAATTGTACACATGGAGATAAGCCTTTTTTTTTTCTTTCTGGCTGCAACAACTTGAGAGCAGAGTGGGAAGTTACACTGTGTGTATTTAGCTGCAGAACCATGCAGCGAGGGAGCGGTATTCCCCGTGCCCCACCAACCCGCAGGGACAGGCGTCGTGGCTGCATTAACAGTGGCAAAATCAGCAAGGATCCTCATAATCCCTGCCCACCAGGAGAATGGCCTGTCTCCTGCTCTCCCCACGGCCCTCCCCATCGGGACCGAGTCCTGGGTGCTGTTCGCATTGTCCATGCTGTGGCTCTGTCCAGGGCTGGCCGATGTCCGCACCGAGTGCTGTCTTCTGGGCTCTCCCGCTCTCTGCCCACAGGACCTACAGGCCTGGGACTCAAACAGGCTTGGTTTGAATCCTATCTTTGCTGATGGCCCTGTGACCACAGACAATCATTTGCCCTCATTGGGCCTCAGTTTCCTGATCTGTAAGCATGGGATAATAACACACAGCTTTCAGGATTGCTGTGTGGCTTAGACACAATTGAAAGCCCCTAGCACAGGGCCTAGACGCTCGTCATACTTCTCAGCATAGAAAATAATGTACTGAGCACATACTATAAATTGCAGCCCAAACAAAACAGAACCAAACCAAACCAAACCCAAACCAAACCCAAACCAAAAGCAAACTAGTTGCGGCAAGAGTAGGGCCGGGTCTTCTCTTTCTTCCTCTCTTCCTTCTCTTCCTCTTCTTTCTTCTTCCTTCTCCCCTTTCCCATGTGACAGATGACGTCAGTGCTGCAGATGTTTTGATGAGCACCTCTGTGCTCTGAGGCTGAGCCACTGTCATTGCCACAAATGTCCTGTCCTCTCTGGACAAGCAGTCCTGGGCTCTGCCCTTTCCTCTCCGCTGATAACTTGTTCACCAAGCTCATTAGTAACCTCCCTGTTGCTAAATTCAATGGTCAGCTGCAGACAGAGCTCGAAGCAGGCTGAGGCAGCTGTGGCATCTAAGGTTCAGACTTTTAGGAGGCGCACACTTTCAGGGTCGGCCAGGGCCAGGCGGGCCCCACATCTGCCCCACCCCACTCTGAACCCTGTCACTTCTCTGTCCTCATCTGACTTGGCAGCAGTGGACACACTTGAACTCTCCTTCTTTAAACATTTTCTTCTCTTGGCTTCCATGGTTTTTCTTCTCAGGCTCCTTTGCTGGCTCCTTCTTTGCTCTCTGATCTACACATGGTAGTGTGTGCCCCAGGGCCCCATCCTAGATGACCTTTCATCTCATTTCTCTCATCTAGTCTCATGTCTGTATGCGCTGGTGAGTCCAAGATTTTATCCATAATTCCAAGCTACCAAGCTCAAGAGTCATAAATCCAGCTTTTGTTTGTCGACTCCTGCAATGAATTAAATGTATGTGTCTCCCTCAAATTCAAATATTGAAATTCTAACCTGCAATGTGATGGTATTAGGAAGTGAGGCCTTTGGGAGGACGGTGGAGCCCTCATGAATGGGATTAATGTCCTTATGAAAGGGAACTCAGAGAGCTCTCTCAACTGCTTTTCGCCATGTGAAGAGACAAGAAATGGGCAGTCTCACCCAGAAAATGGTTCTCACCAGAACCTGACCATGCTAACACCCTGGTCTTGGGCTTCTGGTCTTCATAACTGTGAGAAATAAATATCTGCTGCTTGTAAGCCAGCTAGTCTGTGGCACTTCATTATAGTAGGCTGGGCTGAGAGAGGATGCCTCTCCTTCTGTATCTAGAGGCGTCTCAGAGTAGTATATCCCAAGAAGAATCCTGAACTTCCTCCCAGACTAGTTCTTCTTCTACTTCTCATGTCAGTAAATGGCACTTCAGTCTGCAGCTGACATCCAGTGCATCCTCAGCCAGTCTCCCGGGGCCCCATTCAGAATACACGCCGCCTCACTTTAGCCCCTTTGCTACAGCTGCAGGGCCTAATTCATGCCAACATCATGTCACTCATGGCCATGAGTCTCTTTACTGCTGTTTATGCAACCCCCCCCTTTTATTTTTTTGAAGATTTTATTTATTTATTTGACAGAGAGAGACATAGCAAGAGAGGGAACATAAGCCGGGGAGTGGGAGAGGGAGAAGCAGGCTTCCCGCCGGGTAGGGAGCCCGATGCGGGGCTCGATCCCAGGACCCTGGGATCATGACCTGAGCTGAAGGCAGACGCTTAACGACTGAGCCACCCAGGTGCCCCATCTGCAACCACTTTTCAGCCCTATAATGTATACTGTATTTTGTAGCCAGCGAGATCTTAAAACATAAATCACACCATGCATTATCCTACCTAAAACCCTCTAATTGCTCTCCACTGCTGTTAGCATAAAATCCGAACACTTTATCATGCTTTTACACAGTTCTATGTATCCTGGCCCCACTAATCTCTGCCATCATCCTCTGCTTTCATTTGCTGTACTCTAGCCCCACGGGACATCTTCCTGTTCTTTCACCTTGCCACATGTGTGGACAGCTCAGGATTTTTACATGTGACGTTTCCTTTGCCTAGAATTCTCTTACCCTATATCCTCTCATGACTGTCTTTGTTTCTTTATTTAGATTAAGCTCAAGTGTCATGTCTTAAGAGAAGTCTTTCCTGATTGCCCACTCTAAAGAGGTGCCTCCACTCCCTTACTCTGTTTTATTGCACTATCAGTGTTTTAGTTATACATTTATGTATTATTTTTTATTTGTTTGATGTCTCCCCACCGCTCCAGCTAGTAAGTTAGCTCCAGGAGAATAGAGACATTGTCTTGTTCATCCCTTTATCCTCAGTGTATAGAACACTGCCTAGCACGTGACTCCATAAATATTTGTTCATGAAGTGACTGAATAGATAGACATCCAGAGACTGCTCCTCCCCCTTCAGACCACTTCCAATGGCTTAGAAATTTTGCCCCATGATTTATCTCTCTTGCCTCTGAGGAACGTCCCGTCGCCTTCCTCCGGAGAGGAGCTGTTGATGAGGAGTAGGTCTGGCCACTTACTCCTTCAGGTTCTGAGGTAGGATTCCAGCCTGGGTGCCTCCTGTGCATAGTCTGAGTTCTTGCACATAGTGGTAGTCTGGTTTTTGAAGAGTGTTGGTGTCCAAGACAGAAGACTGAGCTGTGAAAATCAGCTGGGTCAGTCTGGAAAACCTAGCTGAAGCGGGAAGCAAAATTGCGCATTGGGATTTTGGCCTGTGGGCACCTGTGCTGGAGAAAGCAGTGTTGTGAGGAGTCCCAGTGGGAGAGGGGCCTGGATGAATTCCAGAGCAGGAGTACGGATTCCTGAGAGGCCATTTCTCAGGGAAGCAGAACCTGTATTTAATGTTGCTGATTAGGTTTCTTTAGGGAATTGTAATGCAAAAAGCTTTCTGGGCAGTTTCAGCCTCCCTCTGGGACCTGCCTCAGATAGGTTTTTCATGCTGCCTCTGCATCTTCCTTCGCCGAGAAAGACTGTTCTACTGCTTTCCACAGTAACACCTGTATATTTTCTCTAAAGTATTCTCCACATTTTCTGTCCTTGGAACAGCAGAGAAATGTGTTGCTTCATAATCACATTTTCAAAAGTGAGCCTTGGACTCAGTTTCCAGGTACACTTAATCTTTCTGACCGAACGTCACTGGCTTGTGAGAGGAGATCTTGGCCTACCATCTATAGGACATATTTGTTCGAGGCAATACACAGAGATGTCCCCTAAGAAAACCCGGTACAGGGGCACCTGGGTGGCTCTGTCGTTAAGCATCTGCCTTTGGCTCAGGTCATGATCCCAGGGTCCTGGGATCGAGCCCCGCATCGGGCTCCCTGCTCAGCGGGAAGCCTGCTTCTCCCTCTCCCACCCCCCCTGCTTGTGTTCCCTCTCTCGCTGTGTCTCTCTCTGTCAAATAAATAAATAAAATCTTTAAAAAACAAACAAAAAAAACCTCTTCCTTCTTTAAAAAAAAAAGGAAAACCCGGTACACATAAATTTGAGCTCACTGAACCCTAACACATATACTAGAGGTGATTATGTTACAAAACAATAAATAGTGGATACTACTGATGATTCAAAATAATTAACTTAAAGGAATAAGATAACCATATCACACTTATGCCCTAAAATAAAGAAACTATACAGAAATCCATCACTAAAGTGGAGTGTTTATGGGCTTCTCTCAACTCTGCCAGAGACAGTATGAATTCTGGTTGGATTTATTAGTTGGCAAAACTATTATTTCCTTAAGGCAGCAATAGAGACGTCAGGTTCCCTCAGTTCTTACCTAGAGAGGCATCACCCAGCAGGAGTAACTCCAAAACGCTTCCTTCTTTGTGCCAGGCTTTATCATTTGTGCTTACAACGACCATGATAGGTGCTGTCATGCCTGTTTTACAGATGGGGAAATGGACAGAGCAACCGACCTCTTACAAATGTGGCGAAAGCTTCATAAAGTACGTCTTGCTTTTTGAATAATGGCTCTACCTCTTATTTCGGATAGGAAAGCCCAGCAGGTTTTTGACTTCACCAATTTTCCCAGTGAGAAGGGAGCTCAAACAATGATGTATCTGTAGAAGTATGAACAAGAACTGTTACCCTATGGTTTTGTAGGAATGGGAAGATGCAAGAACACTGACTTTTTGTTGTTGTTTTCTCGATGTCTTGGGAAAGTCTATGGAAAACTTTGGGTATGAAAGATGTTGACTAAGAAGTGTGAGTTTACTGTGTTGTTCTCAGAAATATGTTTGTACTTCATTTTAGCCTCTCCCTCTCTCGCATGCTCTCTCCTACTTTTTTAATGACTGTTTTCTTTTTTTTTTTTTTAAAGATTTTATTTATTTATTTGAGACAGAATGAGAGAGAGAGAGCACATGAAAGGGGGGAGGGTCAGAGGGAGAAGCAGGCTCCCCGCCGAGCAGGGAGCCCGATGTGGGACTCAATCCAGGGACTCCAGGATCATGACCTGAGCCGAAGGCAGTCGCTTAACCAACTGAGCCACCCAGGCGCCCTAATGACTGTTTTCTGACTGTGAGCTCTTTGGCTGAAATTCTCCAGGCACGACTATATTAAAATGATTAGATTAGAAACAACAACAACAACATTCAGAAAAAGAAAAAAATGACTAAAATATTTTGAATGTCATTAGATACTGTTAATGTTCTAATAGCAATTTGTATTCATTCAGATGAAAATTCTTTTTTTTTTTTTTTTAAAGATTTTATTTATTTATTTGACACAGAGAGAGAGACAGCGAGAGAGGGAACACAAGCAGGGGGAGTGGCAGAGGGAGAAGCAGGCTTCTCGCGGAGCAGGGAGCCCGATGCGGGGCTCGATGCGGGGCTCGATCCCAGGACCCTGGGATCATGACCTGAGCCGAAGGCAGACGCTTAATGACTGAGCCACCCAGGCGCCCCATTCAGATGAAAGTTCTTACAGGGTTTGAAAATGACCATTGAGGAGAAAGATTGTTTCTATAACCCAGAAGATATCTGTAACCTCCCAAACTTCCTAAATATTTCATAGAAATTTAACCATCTATTTTTCCTGAAGTGATAGCTTGAGAAAGTGTCTCAATAGATACATCTAATCCTACCTCACACAATTGAATTCTTTTAAAAATGTTGAAGAATTCTGGAGAGTTTCTGGGACCATTAGCATTTAGTATAGTTACAAGTTTAGAGAAAAAATAGATATTGATCTCTTCCTTGGAATTCACCCACCACAACTGTTTAAAAGCAATGAATCCATATATTCTGAGGAGAGAGAGATAGTAGGTATTGGAAAAAGAGGGGGGTAAGTTTTAAGATTCTGTGTTTTTGATTTGAGGATCAGTTAGAGAAAATGTTGGAAGGATGCTATTATTAATTTATGGAATGTTTGGTAAACCAAAGTATTTGGAGCATGGGAAGAAAACAAGAACTTCAGGTGTATGGGTATTGAGTCTGTTAAAGTGAGTTCCTCAGTGGGAAAAATGCAAAGTGAGATGGATGATCAGGGGCCGTGGAAACTCTTGGGTGAGCATTAGAGATAACTGGGAAAAAGAACGCCGGGCAAGAGAGCTGATCAGTTGGATCATGACGTAAGGGTAAATTCAGCCTCTGAGCATGATTTTAATACAGCCAATGGACTAAGAATCCAGAACATGGATTCATGAGCATAGCTCCTCTGAATCAATTTCTTGGTAACTGAAGTTTGGGTGAATCACACCGACCTTCTAGAAATGCTTTGGGATGTATCTGTGCTTAAATATAGAATGACAATGAGTCAAGTATCACCTGAAAGCTAACCAATCCTAATAAAACATAAGTGTATTTCTTGTCTTAATTTCTGTTTTCTTTTTTTTTCCCCCAATAAACCAAGACTTCAGTTCCACTCAGAGGGAGAACTAAAATGACTAGCTTCCTTTTAAATCCAGTGATTAGAGGTGATATTTCCTTTCTTTTTATAATTCAACAGCAACACTCACAGGTGCTTTCTGGGCAGGTTATCATGATATTTTCTTATTCACGTTTTTCAAAATCAAGGTATTGATTTCATCTTGTAACACTAATATCTTGTTGAAATGAAAAAGGGATTAATCTCATGAAATAGCCTAAGTACTGTGATTCAGAAGCTAATCTGATCTGGAGTTTGGGGATAACACTATAGTGAGAAGAGTTCCTTTATAAATAAAAGTTGCAGGAAGGAAAGAGGGAAGTCCTACTACCAGCTAACTTATTCTCTAAGAATAAGCAAATACAAATAAAGAAGTTCTCAGTGAGCTGAATTATATAATACACCATTAAACTATAAATATATATGTATCATATGTATATATATTACATGTGTAAACATATCCATATGTAACATTCAAATAAATAGCCTGTTTTATGTTCAGAATTTTGATAGAGGCCTTGGGGGGTATAAATAAATAAGCACACCATATTTCAGGATTCTTGTCCTCATCAGAGCTGTACAAACTGATTTCTCATTACCTCTGAACCTGTCTCCTCTGCTTCAGTTCTCTGACTTTTATTCCCAGTTCTCTTCTGTAGGTAACCAAATTAAGGTTTCTCTAGATCTCTGAGGATTAAAAAAAATACAATCAATATGTAATTATAAGAGATAATATGCTTCCCAGATTCAAATCTAAAAGAATAAACCAAGCTTAAAGGTAATATAATCAATGGTATTAACATTGCTCACGGAAGAATTTACCAACAGAAGCAGTCAAGAGCATGAAACCAAAGAAAAATGAGGAGTAAGAGCATCATCTTGGAGAAAAAATTGCTTTGAAATGGCCTGGGGGTCTGGTCCATGAATCACATATGCCTATATAGATGAGATGGAAGCATCCAGCTCTCCATACTTGCTGTATTAGCCACGGGAATTGTACAATTAGTTATCCTTGTTCTGATTCTTTACACTAAACCCTTGACTACAGTCTGGCTTCCCATAGAGCTTTGCCCCAGTGTCAGTATGGTATCTGAGCCACTAGGCTGATATGTCTCTCTTTTTTTTTTTTTTTTAGATTTTATTTATTTATTTGACAGAGAGAGACACAGTGAGAGAGGGAACACAAGCAGGGGGAGTGGGAGAGGGAGAAGCAGGCTTCCCGCGGAGCAGGGAGCCCGATGCGGGGCTCGATCCCAGGACCCTGGGATCATGACCTGAGCCGAAGGCAGACGCTTAACGACTGAGCCACCCAGGTGCCCCAGGCTGATATGTCTCTTATTGAAAAGGCATTCTTTGGCATTCTTGCCCATACTTCAGTATTTTGTGAGTCCAGTTATTGAGACAGCTTTCTGAGAATATAGCAGCTGATAATTGATATTCTCTAACATTTAGAATGGAAGGTCATGCTCTGAGCTGTAGGGCTGTCACTAAGGAAATGCCATCATAGGAAGCTCTGACCGGGATGCCAGGTGTCTGGGGTTTTTGCCAGTAGTACTTTTTGCTTAGCTTACTTCTCCTTTCAAATTACAGTGCCTGACTTTGGGCTTCCCATTGTCCTCTTCATGGTGCACCTTCTTCTGTCCATCCTGATCTGGATGTAGGTAGTTCAAGGTTTACACCTAATGGAGCAGTGGTTCTCAGCTGTGGCTGCTCATTAGAATTACCTGGCGAGTTAAAAAATTTTTTAATGCCAAGCCTACACTTCAGACCAATTAAATCAGAACCTAAATAGAAGGAAATCAAAGTACTTCCAATGTGCAGCCAAGGTTCAGAACTACTGCTTTAGAGAGACTCTGTTAATCTATAAAGCCCACCTGAGTTTTCCCTTCTCCCCAATTCCTTTTGCCCTTAATCTGTTTTCACATGTCTTTGTATTTTTTTGGTCTTTCTAATTTGACAGTATGTTCCTGGTGGTCATGGAATTGTTTCTTTGTTTTCTTTTTTTCTTTCTTTTATTTTTTAAGATTTTATTTATTTATTTGACAGAGAGAGAGAAAGCACATAAGCAGAGGGAAGGAGCAGAGGGGAGCGGGAGAAGCAGGCTCCCAACTGAGTAGGGAGCCCGATGCGGGGCTCGATCCCAGGACCCTGGGATCATGACCTGATCCAAAGGCAGACGCTAAACCAACTGAGCCACCTAGGTGCCCCGTGGAATTGTTTCTTAACTGAATTTTATGTATAATTTGTTGAGTTACCTCTCATATATGTAAGTACTTTGGATAAAACTGGACTTGTAGTCTATCTTACTTATAATAAACCATTGTTCTCCTAGGTTGCTTAAGCATATTTCAAAGTTGGTAGGATACAATCCACATTCCTTCTGATTTGGTAATCCCAATCTGTCATTTTTGGCACAAGTTGTATGGGAGAATATGTGAATGTATGTATGTGTGTGTATAAATCGAATTCTGTTGAAATTCCAAAGCAGCACATTAAATAGTAGGGGAAAATTTGATTTTATTATCTTGTATTACTGACAGCCATTTTTCATGATCCTATTTTTTTCCCACTCAGTATAATCAGAAACTTATGTTTTTATTAAAATGTATTAATGTGCATCATCAGCATGTCACTTAAGTCCTAGGATGTTATCCTAGACAAGCTAGGCTGGAGATTTAACTATATGATAATATGCTCTTATATCCCACATATGAAAACCAAGATAATGACATTCTGAGTTCATGAGTAGACCAAATAAGACTGTAGCCTTTTAATAAAAATATCTATCTCCAGATTTCAGCAGAGCTCAAATGAGTTCACATGGTGACTTGGCCTACATCTTTCTTGGTTAGTGTAAAAGGAAAAGTTTAACAAACTCTTTTGGAACTGTTTCCCACTTTCATGTTTTGCTCTGAATGCAGCATCAAGCTTTTAGGGGTATGACTAAAGGGTGACTTAAAAAAGCTTAACAAATAACCAAGTGTTGAGTGAGTAAATGCAGCTCAACCTGGTGGGGTTTTATTTTTCCCCTTTGATTTCTTTTTTTTTTTTTTTTTCTCTTCACCATGATTCATGGTGAATCATAGTTGTTTGAAAAACTATGGGATTAACTATTTGTGATTAGCATGATATAAGCTGGAGGTATTTATCATTTTTCTAAAATGGGAAACCTAACAAAATACCCAATTAGGGCTTTTTAAAAAATAATTCGACTGGAAGGTTCTATATTTTTTTCCTTGTAGAGTTTTGTCGGGGAAGCTGGTTACTGATTCTTGTTCTCCTATGTACTATGAGCTACTAAGTGGCTATAAAATACTGTCGGAGTCTGCTTTTAAGGAAACATTCTTTCAAAATGGAGGGGTTAAAGAACTTTGAATTGCTCACATGTGACTGTGACAAATTGCTGTAACCTTTAGCTACTCTGTATTACTTCTGACTCACTAAAGAATCGCAAGCCAAGACTGAAGAAAGGACTTCATTTTATTCCTGAAAGAAACAACTATATGTGAAATGCTTTAAAACTTAACAGTTATGAATATTAGCATCAGATGTCAGGCAGTGCCTAGTACATCTGGATTTTCTTTACGATCAAGTGTGACATTTCATGCTAGAACTCAGAATGTACATTTCCTTAAAATCAAGTCTACCCAGGTGTCACTTTCTGGGCTTATTCCAAGAAGAGGCACCTTGAGGAACATTTTGTTCTTTCCCATTTGTATACCTCATGCGACAGCACTCTTGTTGATTAAAGGTAATTTGACAAATGGAATTGAAAAGAGGATTATTAAAACAGCTAGCAAAAAATGCAGGCTCTGGGAATTCTGGAAATCTACAGAAATGACTTCTTAAATGTATTCTTTATTTATGTTTGACATTTTAGATTCTTTTTTTTTTTTTTAAAGATTTTATTTATTTATTTGAGAGAGAGCCCAAGAGGGGGTAGGGTCAGAGGGAGAAGCAAACTCCCTGCTGAGCAGGGAGCCCGACGTGGGACTCGATCCCAGGACTCTGGGATCATGACCTGAGCCAAAGGCAGTCGCTTAACCAACTGAGCCACCCAGGCACACTGACATTTTAGATTCTGAGCGGCTCCTGAGTGAGAAGAAAATTGGAACAGAGACAGTATGTTGCCTAAGATCTGACTTAGCTAGATGCATCTAGATGGCCTTGTTATAATTAAATTCTGGGGGTTTCATGGCAATGAGGAACTCTGAGCAGTAGAGACACTTATACTAATAGGGATTGCATGGTAATCCTGTTCAAGTGTTGAGGTCAGTTTGATTTAAAGCTACAAGTTGTTATTTATTATTGGCCAGGATTATATTGGTAGCAAGAAGCAGAGATACTTCTCAAGTGTGCTGAACACAAGTAGACTCTCTCCGAAGACCACGAGTCATAAGAGATCTGGGTTTCACTAGGGTGGTGGTTTTACATTCAAGGCTGTCCATGAACCTTAGTGGCAGGAGCTCATGCATTTTTCCTTTGTGCTTAACCATTCCTGGGATTGAGCTGCACTCGAAATGCCTGTGTCTTTCTGTCTCCTGGTCCAACCAGCTGTGGGTCGGGAGAATCAATGGCCTACTGTCCATTAAGCAGGGGCAATGGGTAGGAAATGATTCCATGATTATATGGCTGAGGTATTATTCCAAAACACCATTATTACCAACAATGTTACTGGGAACAAAAGGGGAATGAATCTGGAGACGAGGTATTGTAGGGGAGAAGACGTCACATTGAGGTTTGTCTGTATTGAACAAGAGGTAACTATAGATAATCCAAAGGGGTCTATGTGAAAAGGCATTTGGGTGGTTGAGTCTGAAGCTCAGGGCAGAGGGCAGGGCTGTAGAACTGGCTTTTGTTGTCCTTAGCACATAAGTAAGAGTTCAAATCATTAGCTCAAAGGAGGCTACCTGAGAAGAGCATATGGTGAGAAAAGCAGGGTGCAGAAAAAGTGAGAAGAGAGTAAAACCCTGTAGAACACCAACTTCTAAGGAACAGGCAGAGGAGAAGCAAAAATACACATGTAGGAGATAGTCATAGAATAGTCAGAGAGGAGGGGGGGAAACCTAGGAGAGAACTATACCATGGGAACCGTGGATATACAATTTTAGAAAGGATTGGGTCTCTATCATTCTCAAATGGGACAGAAGGGACTAGTAGTATAAGAATAGACAATTGACAGTTTTGACACTGTGAGGATTGTTGGTTGCCATTTCCAGAGCAGTTTTTGCAGAGTGCAGGCAAGTGTGGGGTGGGTAGGAGGTGAAAACCAGCTTTTCGTGGTTGGGAGAAAATGGGAATGGAAAGTGAGGATGTGGAGATAGTTAGAATAGAATATTTTTCAGACACAGTCGAACGGAAAGCAAGCACAGAGTTAGAGATAGGGACCAAGCAAGGATAGAAGAAATCTGGTATGTTTATTAGCCAGGGGCAGGAGCCTGGAGGATGCAAGGGGACTAAAGGGTTGGAAAAAAAAATTATGGTACTAATGAAGCTAAGAGAAAAGTAATGTGAACCAAGATTCCATGTTATTGTGTTTTTCAGTGTAGGCAGTTTGTTTTGGCAGATGTTAAGAGAGCAAAACAGAAATACATCCAGAGAGATGGGAAAGGAGATGGGGCAGGGCTCCCCTTCTCCAAGTGAGGATCCTGCAGCTAGACCAGCAGAGTGGGAGCACTAGACCGCAGCTGCTTTGAGCCCCTTCGGAGAACAAGCTCCCAAACCAGAGGGCAACATGGGGGAAGGGAGCGACTCCCCAGAAGGGGCACTGGCTCTGCCCCATCCTGGGCTGCTTCGCTCCTGCCCAGCACACACCTTGACAGCTCAGGTGAGAGGATGTTAGGCGACTGTGAGTTGGATACCAGTAAGTAACTATGAAGTATGCATATGTAAAGTGTATTGTCTAATTAACTTTTAAATTGGTTTATTAGGTCATTGATCTCTGCCCCAAGTCTGTGTCTCTGATCTCCTATTATTGTGATGGCATTTCCTTTCCTTTTCCTTTTTTCTTACCTATAGTGTTTTTCAAACAACAATGCTGTGGCTATAATGATGGCAGGAACAAATTGAAATCCCCAAATAGTTCATTATAAACTATTTTTAAACTACTTTCAACCATTTGGATCTGCCTAATATTTTAGTGAGATTCAAAATACAGTGTCATTGATTGACTTATGTTTTATCTCTCTTTCCTGTCCAGCTTACCCCCAGGAAAAAATACTAATGAGAAAAAAAATTTTTTCCAACATTTCCTCCAGCGAAAAGATTTAACGAAACACTCTCCACCACCCCCAGCTCCAACCAAGTGATTGAAGTGGCCTACACAGTAGGAAAATTAGAGTTTTTATGATCAGGAGCTTTCTGCAACTGAAAAAGTTGTAACCACTTCCTTCTGGTGTTGGAGGTTCCAGACTCACCATGTCAGCAGAGTGTGAGAGCAGAGGCGGGACTCGGGAAGACACAGCATGGGACATTTATATAGGATGATTTAGGAAACGTAACCATGTGCCATCTGGCCACAAAATAATTTACAGTCTCAACACAAATTCCTGATATTGCACCTTGGATTCCTTGAGACGGGAAGTCAGATATAACAGTTAATTATTTTGTGAAGTGTTTGTCATTAACAGCCTCACTCAGCTATGCATATTGCGATCAAAGCTCTAAGGATATCTGTAGACCTCTCTTTTGCTGTTCAAGCAGAGAAAAAGAACTCTGTAGCTCAACCTGACATCCTGAATGTTTCACATCTACTTCATTTGGTGCTTCTGAATTGAAAAATTGATGACAAATAATATATGCAGTCTCCACTGGAAAATAGTTATGGAGTTCCTCTTTTTTATACATGGATGATTCAGAGTTAAAATTTTAAACTGGGGGGAGATAAAAACCTCAAGTAGTATTGGAGCAGAGCAAAACTGCCGAGCGCAGGAGAGGCAAATAATAAAGCCTTGAAAGTATTCTGCAATGTTGTGAAGAGAAGGGATTAAAAATAGGTTCTCGTATCAGACAAAGAGACTGGAATCAGGCAGTGAGGTTTGACTCTAGGTTCAGGCGCTTGCTAGCTCTGTGACAATGGATAAATGGTACAGGTCTAGAAGCCCCCGTCTACCCATCTGCAAATGGGTGGCTGTGAGTTTTCAATGAAATGGGAAGCGATAAGCATGGTGCTTGTTCCATGGGAGATGCTTAATCAGTCTCGTTGTAATTAGAGAGATCTTTAAGGGCTACATGAAACTGAATTAGAGAGATCTTTAAGGGCTACATGAAACTGAAAGTGGGTCTGCTGAATAGACCGAAAATTGTGTTATGTTAGAACAGGCTGGAAGGACTGAAGGGAATGTGGGTGTGCTGAGTGGGGGGAGCTAATCACTGGCAGCCCTAGCTAGGAGCAAGCCGGCTCGCCTCTCTTTAACAAGCGATGCACCTATTCAGTTTAGCTCAGGGAGTAAGAACAATGGCTACACGGAAAGTTTAAAAAAATACACATATTCTGCGACTGCCTAACTTCCCCCCCACACCCCAACTTAAATATCATTGAATGAGGGCTGGGGTAGGGTCCTGACATCTGTACATTCAACGTGATCCTCAGTGGGTATGATTCCTTAGTTTACAAACTACTGGGTTAGGGAATGAGGCCTAGAAGGACAAAGCGAGTTTAGAGAATCTGTATGTGGCGATGATTTAAAAATATCTAGGGGGGTCTTGAAGCTCTCTGAAAATCTGAAATAAAAGCTACGGACCCTTTTTAAAAATGTAGTCTGTACCCACTCATGAAAATTTGAATATATTTCAAAGTGTTCACTTACCTCTGAAGCTCAGCCATACCAGGCTAAAGAAAACCCACTGTAAGTAATTATTTATAGAAACAGAACTCTTTGTGGCACAGATAACAACTAGTCAAATAAAAGGATTCTTTCCACTGGTTCCCAGTGGGTTGTGACAGCAAGAGCTAGCTCTTCATCAGAAACACGTGTCCTTGCTATTCTAGTGTAAAACCGTTGCTGGGAAACAACTTCATTTGTCCCAGCTTCCCTTACATCTAGGTGTGGCCATGCCAGTGGTCTTGCCAATGAAATAGGAGCAGATCTGGCATGTGTCACTTGCAGGAAGAGAGGGTCAAGCAGGAGACATACCTTCTCTGTGCCCTTTTCTTCTCACCTGCCGGTTGGATGAACACCCCTGGGGTAACCTTGGAAATCGTGTTGGAAATAGGAGAGCAGTAAATTGGGTGGAGGTTGGGTCTTCAAACACTGTTCACAGGAATGCCGGCAGCTGATCAGGACCATCCATTTTGTTTTTATATGCAGGAGAGATGAATTTCTGTGTTAAGCTGCTGAGATTTCAGGGTTTCTGGTTTGTGGTGTAGCTAGGGTTATCTTAACTAACCACTGTAAGGCTTTGGAACTACTGTAGAGGGTGTGGCCATAGACCACTACTTGAGAAGTAAGTAGCAAGGGTCTAGCCTTCTGGCTTAGGTCCATAGGTTCAGTTTCCCCTCTTGTGGGCAGTGGATTTCATAGATGGTATACTGTGAAGTAAGCAGTGAATGAAGCCAATGGTGGAGCTAGGTCAGTTACTTATTCCTCTGACTCTCCTCTAGTGTAAGCTGTGCGTTCAACTCACTGTGTTTCCTTCTGGCAGGTTTGGAACACTGAATACTGGCCTCAGGCCTAATTGCGAGGGAGGGGGAGACCCCTTTTTGCTTCTATTATCAGCACACTGTCTATGCTTCAGCTTTCCCATTTAGAAAACGGGGGCCATTCTCTTTCTTCTTGTTTCCTGGGTATGTGTTTTAGGGGTTGCAAGAAAGGCTTAGTGCCCTGTGGCAGAGACTTCTAGATGTTCCCCAAATTCCTGTTCTCCTTTTCTTCATGAGCAAACAGTGAGCCTCATTTCCCAGCCTCTCCTGCAGTTCAGGATAGCTATGTGACTGGATTCTTTAGCTCATAGAATGTGAGTAGAAGTGATATACGCCACATTTTCCTGGGCTTGAAAAATCTTCCAAGTGTGATCTTCCATGCCGTTGTTCCCTTTTTGGCTGGTTGGGAGGGAGATGGCCATGAGAGCCTTGGAGGCTACATATTGAAGGTGGCAAAGCCTCTTGTCAATTTAGGTACCTGATTGACTGTGAGGACAACCCCACTGATCTGGTCACCACCCAGCAAGAATAAAGTCTGTTGAGTTTGAAACAATATGCATTGTGGCAGCTAGTATTACTCTAACCAATATAGCCAGTAACTAAACTTTGGACCATATGCTTCTCCTAAAGATCCTTTAAAAGTTTATACATAAATAAAGATAAATATATGTATATGTGTATATACGTAATGGATATATATTTTATATATATGATATTGACGCAGATACAATCATGCACAAACACATGTGAAAGGAAAACATTGATGATATTTTAGTTGGAATGACTGGAATATAATAGTAAGACCAGTCAGTACGTACTCTAGAGACCTGATTTGGAGGGCAAGATATTTGACATTGGGGAAATCCCTTAACTTATCTTAGATAGGATCCCATTTTTAATGGGGAGTAGGGATGGCTTTGAAGCAGAAGTGGCTTTCATATTTTTCTTTTTTTTAGCAGTTCAAATTAAAATTTGCGGGGATTAACTTCAGAATTGCTTCTTTTGAAGGAGGGTGGAGGTCTGACTCCCATCAGATTAGATGAAGGACGGCTCTGTAGAAGCTTCCCAGAGGACCACTCACAGCATGTTCTGGAATATCTTCAGTTGCATGAGCTCTAAAGTTTCTTTTGGATATAACATACTCTCATCCTCCTGGAAAAACACAAGTTTCTCCATTTTTTGTTTCCAGCTATGTTTAGTTGACAAATAACACTTCGTTCTGCTTCCACTTTCCTTTTTGATTAATAGTAACCTAACTAGACTGAACTGATGGGAACCCACTGATATTTTATCTTCTTTTCCAAGAGACCTGCATTTGAAAACAAGTTCCCAGGGGTTTGATCAAATTGCGGTTAGGATCTGTGTCAACACATTTGTAATTGCTTTTGTAGAAGAATCTTGGTATCTGCTGTTAATAATAGAAATATTGTTACTATCATTGAGCTTTGAGTTGAATTTTATTCCTAATTCTGAGTATATGCAGTGTACTGTGTGTGTGTGAGTATATCAATGTAAAGCAATCATTGAGCTTTGAGTTGAATTTTATTCCTAACTCTGAGTATATGCATTTGTACTGTGTGTATGTGTTAAATGACTAATATTTATAGCAATGATCAATGACGAGGGTCCTCTTTTAGCTCTACGGTGAGATATATCCATTTGTTAGCTTATGGTTTTAAGCCTTATTCTAAAATATTATTAAATGAAAATGTTGACTGATTTTATCAGTCAGTGTCCCAGCAGGAAAGAGATAGGGTACTTAAATGGAGTAATAAATAAGGGTGGGGTTTTTGGAGCAAGGCAGAGCGCAGTAAATACCTGAGAGCTAGTAACAGTGGGGTGCCATCACTAACCATAGGGCGGAAGAGGCAGAAGGAAGGCTAGTTACCGGAACGTGGAGACAGAAAGGCAGACGGATGCCTGAAAGGAGCTGTGCCTGGTGGTGCAGGAAGGGAACAGGGATAAGTCAGTCAATTTCGCTGTGCTCCTTCCCTTCCATCTGCAGGAAATTCCCAGTTATCCACCTCCAGTGGAAGCCAGAGGGCAAAGGTGTCCATTTACATAATCCATAGGTATCAGCCTACGGGGCCAAAAGTGTTGAAGGATAGAGGCTTGATTGGGAAGGGCAAACAAAATATCCAGCCCAGTGGCCATGGGTCTTTGTTATGAAATTTCAGAGCATTTATAAAAATTAGAGTAATTAGTTCTCATGGTTAAAGATCTCATCATTTGTTTAAAGATGCTGTATCCTATGTAAGACCATTCTTAATGATACAAATATAATAGCTCTAGTTATTCTTTGTCCAGTATGATGGCAAACAGTCACACGTAGCTACTTAAATTAAGCTTAGTTGAAATTAAATAGAATTGTAAATTCAGTTCCACTAGCCACATTTCAAGTACTGGTTGGCTCCTCCTAGCTAGGGACTATTGGATTGGACACCACAGATGCAGGACATTACCACCATCGCAGAAAGTTTTGTTGGCTAGCTGTCCTCTAGTTATTTCATTGTTAAATTGCCCAATTTCACTTTGACTCAAAGTGAAAGTAAAATGACTTTGGTGATTATTCATTTTTCCTGAAATTCTAGATCCCTAAAGTATTGTATCAGTATCAGAAATTGTAGCATCTTATTGTGAGTGAGTTGGAATTATTTGGGTGCATGCAAAAAGAAAAAAAATCAGCTTTGGCCAACTCAATCAAAAATGGAATATATTGGAAGGATTTGGTGGAACCCTAGATAGAAGTGGGAGTGGGAAGTGAGGGGAGGCTGAAGAACCAGGAAGGCAGAAAAAACAGGAGTTAAGGGCATGAGGGCTCAGAGACGGTCTCCTTACATGCTGAATGAAGCCCTAGCCCCTTTTTTATTGCTCACCGAGAGGGTCTAGTTGACCACCAGATGCCTGCACCTTGACTGGCAGAAAGTGGGCACCTTGATCTGTGGGTCCATTAAGGTTGCACACAATGAAGAAAGGGCCATTCTCCAAAGGAAATCTGGTTTGCTAGTCCAAGAAAAGGGGAGGACTCCCAGAGCTGTTCAGTATAGTTCGTTTGGCTACTTAGCATCCATGTGTATCCTTCCTGTATATATAGCATGCATTCTAAATGGGGGTGCTATTACTCTCAAGGGCGCAAAATTGGTCTTGGGGGAAGGGATATTAGATATTTGTGGTAGGCTTTTGCCCCCCGCCCCAAGATGTGCATGTTCTGATCCCCAGAATATGTGACTGTGTTACCTCACCTGGTAAAAAGGGACTTTGCGGATGTGACTAAGTTAAGGATTTTGAGATGGGAAGATGATGCTGCATTATCTGAGTGGGTCCAGTGTAATCACGGGGTCCTTCGAAGAGGGAGGCAGGAGGCTCAGAGTCCATAATGTGATGATGCAGGCAAGAGATTGGAGGAAATTACGCTGCTGGCTTTGAAGCTGGAGGAAGGAGCCAGGAGCCAAGGAATGCAGGTAGCCTCTAGAATCTGGAAAAAGACAAGGAAATGGATTCTTCCCTAGAGCTTTCAGAAGGAACAGAGACCTGCCAACGTGCTGATTTTTAACCCTGTAGAACTGATTTTGGACTTGTGAGCTCCAGAACTGTAAGAGAAAAAAAATTGTACTTTGCGCTGCTACAGTGTAATAGTTTGTGCAGGAATAGGAACCAAATACAGTATTCCCATGGTTTGGGGTTCTCCAAAGCTCAACCCTACATCACAAAATCTTATTTCTTACTATTTAATTTCTCTCATTAGAGAGAATTTAAATTAAATTAAATTTTTCTCCTTGGGGGTGATACTAATAAAAGGTTGAGGAACACTAATAATAGAGTTTCAAAAATGCTTCTACCTCTTACGTTATTTATGACCTAAACGATATTCACTCGTTTCCCTGAGGGAGACAGCCTGAAGTTGTGGCCAGTTCCTGCATTTCAGCTGGTGTGTGAGATATGTGGGTGGTGTTTTGTTCCTTGCGGTTTCCCTGTGATCCGTCCATCCTGGTATTACCCACATTACCGACTAAGTGACAAGGTTAATCACCATCACTAAACACTATTTTACAATATTGGTGGAGGCCACCGGCAAAGAGAAGGGCAATTACTCAAAGAAAAATGACTCAGCAATGAAGAGAATATGAGTGAGGTTTAGAGTTTTTAGTTCTTGCACTTAGGATTTCTTCTGCACTACCCATTTACGGTTCCTTGCCTGTGGTAGGGGTTGTTTGCCTGGTGATATGTTCCAGATCTACCTTCTAAATGTCTGAAACCCTGGCCATTGATTCTTCATGGCCATTGGTTCTTTCTGTTACCAGCTTTATCAAGGTATAAACAAAAACAGGTATAACCAAAAAAATGGCACCTGCTTAATGTGTGTGAGTTCGGACATATGCATACACCTTGAAACCATCATTACTATCAAGGTAATAAACATCCATCATGACTTCAAAAGTTACCTTGTGTCCTCCCTCCCCTTGCCTTTTTTTTTTTTTTTTTTGTGGTCGGGAGGTTTAATGTAAGATCTACCCTCTTAATAAACTTGTAAGTGCACCATACCTGCTGTTGACTATAGGCACGGTGTTGTACAGTAGATCACTAGAACTTATTCATCTTGCATAACTGAAACTCTATGGCTGTTGAACAACAACTTCCCATTTCCCCCTCTCCCTTCTCCTGGCAACCACCATTCAGTTCTCTGTTTTCATGAATTTGCCTATTTTAGATACCTCTTAGGAGTGGAATCATACAGTATTTGTCCTTCTGAAATTGGCTTATTTCATGTAGTATAATGTCCTTCAAGTTCATCTGTATTGTTGCAAATGATAGGATTTCCTTCTTTTCTTTTCTTTTTTTTTTTTAATTTAAAGATTTTATTTATTTATTTGACAGAGAGAGCAAGCATAAGCAGGGGGAGTGGCAGGCAGAGGGAGAGAGAGCAGACTCGACTCCCTGCTGAGCAAGGAGCTGAATGCAGGACTTGATCCCAGGACCCTGGGGTCATGACCCAAGCTGAAGGCAGACGCTTAACCTACTGAGCCACCCAGGTGCCCCCATTTCCTTCTTTTCGAAGGTTGAATAATATTCCATTTAGGTATATACAGGTATCCCCCACTTTTTGGAAGTTTACAACACTTTTATGAAAGACCTACATTAGTGTCTGCTTTCACGAATGGAAAGAAATCCAAAAAGGATTTTCACTTTTAGGAAAAAAGGTGAAAATGGTGTTCAGTGTTTGTTTTGCAGTGAGCCATTATAAAGGCAGCACACATCCTGAGCCGCAAGAGTGGCCCCACCGAGTTCCTTCCCCAAGAACTCAGCAGCTCAGCATCAAGCGCCCAAGCTCTGAACTGTGTCTGTGAGCATCTGTGATTTATCTCGATTTATTTTGTGTATCCGTTAGCAAAATATGTCTTCAAGTATCAGAAAATCCTAGGAGAGGTTATTTTGGTGGTCGGGCAATGCTAAAAATTTCCCCATATGAATTAATGGTAATTGCTTCCTTGATTTATGAAAGGTTTCATAGGAATGTTCTACTTATAATGAGGGAAACCTGTGGCACATTTTTTTTATTCATTCGTCAATGGACATTTGATTTGTTTCCATATCCTCATTATTGTGCATAATGCTGCAGTGAACATGGAGGTGAAGATATCTCTTCAAGATCTTGATTTCAGTTTACCCGGAAGTGGGATTACGGGATCATATGGTTCCGTTTGAGAAACATCCATCCTGTTTTCCATAGCAACTTTACCACATTACATTCCCACCAATAGTGTACAAGAGTTTCAGTTTCTCCACATCCTTGACAATACTTGTCTTTTTGTTGTTGTTGATAATAGCCATCCTAACGGATGTGAGGTGATATTGTGGTTTTTACTTGCATTTCCCCAATTCTTAGTGATGGTGAGCACCTTTTCTATACCTGGTAGCTATTCATATGCCTTCCTGGGAGAAATGTTTATCCAAGTCCTTTGCCCACTTAAAAAATCAAGTTATGGGGTGCCTGGGTGGCTCAGTCGTTAAGTCGTCTGCCTTCGGCTCAGGTCATGATCCCAGGGTCCTGGGATCGAGCCCCATATCGGGCTCCCTGCTCATGGGAAGCCTGCTTCTCCCTCTCCCACTCCCCCTGCTTGTGTTCCTTCTTTCGCTGTGTCTCTCTCTGTCAAATAAATAAATAAAATCTTAAAAAAAAAAAATCAAGTTATTCGTTTTTGTCACTAAGCAGGATTGTAAAAGAATGTGCTCCAGGGAATTACCTGGACCATTCTCCCTGAACCCATTTCATAGTAGTAACTATTTTAGGATCTTGGTCAACAAGGTCTTTTGCCTACTTTCCCAATGGTGTGAGGATCCCAGCATGATCAAGAGCTTCTATTTCAGTGGATTGTTCTTGGTGCTATGTGGTAGAAATTCTTCCCTTGTATAGGAATTTGCTCCTTTGTGTGGTAAAAACCTCTAAACAACTCCGATATTTGGGGCTAGGAGACAAAATACTTTGTGGGTGGATCATTATATGTGATTGGGAGGAAACTGAACAGAGTTTGACTTTTAAAAGGCAGTGACATTTTTTAAGCACAGGAGTGATATGATCAGCTTTGTATTTAGAAAATAGGGCTGCATTTAATTTACTGTTTGAATTATTCTTTAATTAGTTGATGATCAATACACCTCAAAGTAAGTTTTGCTGGATTTTTGCCAGGTCCCTGGGGCTGCTACCAACCTGAATCACCATAAATTAAAATTTGCTCTTGAGGATTTTTTTAGATCACATAGGTAGTGTGAACTCAGATTGCAAATGTGGGTAGGGAAGGCTTATGGTTAGGAATTACTAGGGTAAATATGTGTATTTTTTCCCTCTAAGAGAGTTCAGTTGGCATAGGTGAGTTTCTTTTCTGTTCCATTGTATGCAGTGGGGTTTATGTCTCACTCACCCTTTCATGGTGGGGGTGGCAGGAACCATCTCTTAGATTAGTCAGCCTTGAGAGGCCCTGGGCTTTATCTCACATCCCCTGCTTTGTAAGTAGGTGTCATAGTGGAAGCTCAAGGTCTCGCAACTTCAGTAAAAATCTTAGGGTCAAAATTAGGCCTTGGTATTCTTTTATCTCCTAGAGTTTCTGGGTTACTTTGTTTTTGAGGCTTGACACCTTTATTACTTTTGTGTTAGCTCAGTGATGCATTTGAAAAAATACTTAAAAAATTTACCTGAAATTTTATTTTATTCAAAAGGTTGTTTGGGGTATCTACTCTGTCATACTGTCAAATGGAGAAGTCTTTATGCCTTTATTTCTAAGGCAAAGAAACATAGAGTCGGGGTGCCTGGGTGGCTCAGTCGCTGGGCGTCTGCCTTTGGCTCAGATCATGATCCCAGGGTCCTGGGATGGAGCCCCTCACTGGGCTCCCTGCTCAGCGGGAAGCCTGCTTCTCCCTCTTCCACTCCCCCTGCTTGTGTTCCCTCTCTCACTGTCTCTCTGTCAAAAAATAAATAAAATCTTTAAAAAAAAAAGAAACAAGAAACATAGACTCAAAGTTATCATGCTTTCCTAAGATCACACAGCCCTTTTGACAACCAGATATCTTCTGTTGGAAACTAATTGTAAGACAAGGCCAAAGTCAGCCTTTCTGACAATGCCTGGCACCTTGCCTCTACCTCTGTACTTAAAAGAGATCAATGTTTGAATCAAATGTAATTTGACTATATGAAATAGAACCTATTAAAAATATGCCGTGACAGAAGGCGGATTTGGTAGATCTTACAGAACTGAAAGGTAGGATGTGCAGTCTGACCTTGGGAAGGGTTGGCATTGGATGTGAAAAATCATACAAGTCCAAGACAGTCACTCTCCCTGGCTCTCTTGTCCTCAGGGTCTCCAACTCTCTGGTTCTCTTGTGTCTGCTTCATTCTCTCACTTTTTTTTTTGTTGTTGTTAACTAACTCTCTTTACATCATTTTAAATTAGGTGAAAAAATGACCATTCCAGTATTTTAAAATTTATCTCATAGCTTAAATATTCAACAGGGACTGACTGGGGTCTCTTAGTTCGAATGCCAATAACATGATTGACGTGAGACATGTAATTGGCTTGGCTTAGGCTTTTTCTTGCAGTCAACTTTGGCCAGAGTGGCACATTGGGATATGACAGCAGACTTTATGAAAATGTGGTATGGATATCTATCTATCTATCTATCTCTATCTCTATCTCTATCTATATATGGTATATATGTGTTTTATATATATATGTGGTATACATATATATACATATAATACTTATATAAATATAATTATATAATGTATATTATCTATCTATATATTCCTATATATATATATATCTTTACCAGGCCATGAATTACTGTGGAATATTGGGGCACACCAACAACTTGGGTGCTTAAAATAATGCGATGGTTTCTTGTATCTTTTGTTAATCAAAAGTAAGACAAAAAAATCTTTGTGTTCATATTAACCTTTGCTCATGTAATATGCTTAGAAGAGCGACATTTATTTCTTTTCAAGGTCATTATGAAAGAGTCACTAAATGTGATTTAATGCTTTGTTCCAACCAGTGAATGCCAAATATTAAGTTGCAAAAAAAAAAATGACCTTTTTGAGCCTGACTCCTTGTAGAGGATAGTCACCAAAAAAGAAGCCAGCTTATAGGTGTATTTAATGAATGGGATGATCCATCATGAATAGGACAAGACCTACTTGAAATTGCTACTGATTATAAGCCTATTTCAGATGTTTTATTCAACTAAGACTCTATAGATCTCTTCTTTCCTTGGTTTATTTTATTTCTTGCAATCATCATATCTGAAATTCAGGTCCTTTTAAATACTGGGTAGAGGAAAAGAAGATAAATGCAGTGTGTGTGTGTGTGTGTGTGTCTGTGTGTGTGTGTGTGTGTGTGTGTGTAGGAGGGGTAGTTATTTTGAGTTATTTCTCACTCTCATGGAGATGCTCTCTTTCTAATAAATAAATAAAATCTTTTTAAAAAAATTTTTTTATTGTTATGTTAATCCCCATACATTACATCATTAGTTTTAGATGTAGTGTTCCATGATTCATTTTTTGTGCATAACACCCAGTGCTCCATGCAGAATGTGCCCTCCTCAATACCCATCACCAGGCTAACCCATCCTCCCACCCCCTCCCCTCTAGAACCCTCAGTTTGTTTTTCAGAGTCCATCGTCTCTCATGGTTCGTCTACCCCTCTGATCTCCCCCCCTTCATTCTTCCCCTCCTGCTATCTTCTTCTTCTTTTTTTTTTTCCTTAACATAAATAAAATCTTAAAAAAAAAAAAAAAGAAATGTGATATTGTGATGAGCACCAGGTGATAAATAGAATTGTTAAATCACTATTTTTACACCTGAAACTAACATAACACTGTATGGTTTTTTTTAAATTAGTTTCAGGGGTAGAATTCAGTGATTCATCAGGTGCATATAACACCCAGTGCTCATTACATCAAGTGCCCTCCTTAATGCCCATCACCCAATAACCCCATCCCCTCTCCCACCCAGTCCAGCAACCCTTAGTTTGTTTCCTAGTTCGGCATCTCTTATGGTTTGTCTCCCTCTCAATTTTCATCTTACTTTATTTTCCTTCCCTTCCCCTGTGCTCATCTGTTTTGTTTTGTTTCTTAAATTCCATATATGAGTGAAATCATACAGTATTTATTTTTCTCTGACTGACTTATTTGGCTCAGCATAATATCCTCTAGTTTCATCCATATCTTGCAAATGAATGGCAAGATGGCACTTTTTTTGATGGCTGTGTAATATTCCATTGTATATATATATCATGTCTTTTTAAAATTTTTTTATTAACATATAATGTATTACATCGTCTTTATCCATTCGTCTGTTGATGGACATCTGGGCTCTTTCCATCATTTGGCTATTGTGGACATTGCTGCTATAAACACTGGGGTGCAGGTGCCCCTTTGAATCACTATGTTTGTATTCTTTGGATAAATACCTAGTAGTGCAATTGCTGGATCGTATGGTAGCTCTATTTTCAACTTTTTGAGGAACCTCCATCCTGTTTTCCAGAGTGGCTGCACCAGCTTGCATTCCCACCAACAGTGTAGGAGGGTTCCCCTTTCTCCGCATCCTCGCCAACATCTGTTATTCCTGAGTGGATAATTTTAACCATTCTGACTGGTGTGAGGTAGTATCTCATTGAGGTTTTGATTTGTATTTCCGTGATACTGAGTGATGTTGAATATTTTTTCATGTTATAACACTGTATGTTAACTAATTGGAATTAAATAAAAACTTAAGAAAAAGAAATCTGATAGAAATGCACTTTCTAAGAAGTCAGGGACTGTAATAGTCATTAACATAGACACCATTCTTAACTAATCAGGGTCTGTTACAGTGTATATACTTAATTATTATTTGTTGGATGAGTGGACAAGGTACATGTTCTATTGGTTCCAAAGAGAATAAATGACATGATATACTGTCTTGGGCTTTTAATTTTATTTTGCAGGTTATAATCAGGTGAATAAAATAAAAATAAATGTGATATCTAATTGATTTGTAATTCAGGCTTGGAAATCTAGGAGTTTCTGGATCATAAAATGATGGTTAAGGTTGAATCTACATTATCTACATTAACTGCTAGTTTGTCCCTGAAAACTTGTCCAGGGCTCACTGACATTAAAGAGAGCAGGAATTATGAACTGCAGCCTTCCTGGACACATAATTTATCTCTTTTTGTATAGCATTTACCTTGAATAGTAATGAGTATATTAAAAATGCCATAAATAATACGTCTATATATGAGCCTGTCTTATTTTGGAGTCTTAAAATTAAAAATCTTAGGGGAGAACGGATGCAATAATGGAGTGAATTGGACTATGAAGTAACATTTTTTAGGAAAATTAAAATAAAATTTTAATAAAGATGGAGACCTCTTCCTATTTTCTCATATAATTAGAACTGGAGAAAATGCTAACTGACAATTTGTGCTATTTTACTCTTGATAATCTGCTAAGTTGAATCTCTAAAGTGTGGGGATAATATCCTCTTTGAATTCCCAAGGTCTAACATAAAGTCTGGAAAGGGAAGTGTAACTAATAATAGTAAATTCTCTGTTAATTAGATAACCCCACCGTATTTGGCTGAGAAGTCACCCACTAAGACCTTTGTGAACAGTTTGTGGCTGAAAGTACTTTATAGTACTCTTTCAGAAATCCACCTCAGACATCTTCCTTTTTACTAATACGATGTTATAGTACAATGTTGCTTTAAAAAAATGTTTGGGCCATTTGAATGGCAAGAATGTCACCAAAAATATTATATAAAAATTCCGTTTTCCACAGGGGCAAAAGGACATAGTGCTAAAGACAGAGGCTTAAATTTCAGTTTTGAACTGACTGTGTCTTGAAACATGAGGCAATATATCCTTGGTTCACTAACGCAATGTGTAAGATGAAATACCTTTTATAGAATCCATCTGGAAAGTATAAGCCAATGACAGGCAATCAGTTGTTTTTGAAGATGAGATAAGGACATAGTTAAAAGCCTTAATGTTGATGAGAAATGGGCTTGCTGGTGCTTTAGGGGACTGGATGCGTTGCTTGTAGGAGACAAGCTTTAAGTTTTCAGGAAAACTGTAAGTGCAATAAGATGTCACTGAAACATTTTAGGGAATGTTAAATCTTTGGTTAGAGCAATAAGCTCAATGATCACTT
This sequence comes from Leptonychotes weddellii, assembly GCF_054177405.1. Taxonomy (NCBI): domain Eukaryota; kingdom Metazoa; phylum Chordata; class Mammalia; order Carnivora; family Phocidae; genus Leptonychotes; species Leptonychotes weddellii. The sequence goes on along the minus strand of NC_138380.1, from coordinate 36,156,370 downwards.
TCTCAGGCTCATCTGCCCGCCCCTCCAGATTAAGTGATACTGTTTTGTACGTCCTCAGGACTCTCTGACTTTTATGCTTTAACTCCTATGTGTGCCACTGAGCTCTCTGTATCCAGCTTTGAACTTTCCCTCAACCTTGACAATCATGGATACACATTCCTGGTAGGTATCTTCACTTGGATATCATACATAGCCTGAAATTGATATTATGATCTCCCCCCCCCGCCCCCCACAGTGTTAGCCAGGAATATCTCTTCTAGTAGTTCAGTCACTGGTACTACCACCATTCATCCAGTTGCTCAAGACAGAAAACTGGGTGTTAACCTAGACAGGGCTGCCACTTGCCCATGTAGTAGTGCTTTCGTGAAAACTAGAAGTTGACTTTTCTCCATGCACACACAAACGCTACTTGATAAACAAAGATCAGGTTGGACTTCAGTCCCCGCCTTCCCCCTCAGTTCAGGGCACGACACGCATAACTGTGTGGGGCAGTCCTCTTTCTAGGTACTTCTACTTTCTTACCCATATATCTGATCAGTTTTGAACTCTCCAATATCTTGTAATCTGCAACTCCTTTTTCTTAATTCTTTTAAATCTTTAATACAGGAAAAAAGTATGTATGTTACTGTATGTGTGCTTCCTCTAATAATAGAACACCAGTGAACCCAGTGCCTTCCCAAGAGCCAGAACATTAATGGGATGTTGCCCTGTCCTTTTTGATCCTGACTGGCTCTGCCCCGTTCATGCTCCCAGTATATATCACTTAAACTGTTGCACACATCAAGCCATAAACCACATCACCACACCTTTAATCATTTCACTCCCCTGCTTGAAACTCTTCTCTAGATTTCCATTCCTTAGAGAAGAGCCTTGAAGTTGCTCGCCGTGGCACAGAAGGCTGAGTTCTGTCTCCCATGAGGCAAAAGCTCCATCTTTGGCCAGTTCACAGTTGAGGCAGAACTAATGGTGGTTATTCGGACAGCTCACTCCACGGTTCGCTCTGTATGAGGCACTCTTCTGCCACGCTTGTTCAGTCCTTTCACGTTGTACTGAAATTACCTCTTTATGTCTGTCTCCCTTATTAGACTACTAGCTCTTTGAAGACCGCAAATCTGTCTTATGTATTTTTGTTTCTAATCCACTTTCCAGTGTCTGGATCATAGCAGGGTTTCAGATGCCTGAATCACAATGGTGAGGAAAGTGGTTTATCTTAACATCATCATGGGTGATGCCAAATCTTCATTCAAAATTTTTGTTTTAGAACAGTGGGTCATATAGACATTTGTTCTGGATGCCTTTCAATGTATATTCAATAATTTTTTTTTTTTTTGGCCATCATGTAAACACAGCCTCTGAGTCACCTTGGGAAAATTTCTTAATGTGAATCAGGGAATTTGACAGTTAAAACAGTGAGATGATAATGTTGATTTTTCTCCCCCCTTCCAATGTAATTAAGTGACTGAACCCAAAGGACTTACTTGGCATCATATAAACTCAGCTTACGTGAATGTTGTCCCAGGGCCCTGTTGGGTGAGGTTTTAGAAGTTTCATTAGCACCCATGAATCTTCTCTTTTGCTCCCCCTTTTTCATCTCTGGCATCTCCTCCCTCCCCAATTCCTAATATCCCACGGTTGCTGTTCAGGGTCAGCTGAGGCTCCCATTAGGAATGTGTTCCCAGAGCAGTTTCCTTTGTTACAGTTTCCTGTCCACACTCTCTGATTTTTAAACCTTCTCTTTTTCCAGGGCCAACAGTTTTTACTGGCCGTCAGGAGGGTTGCAAACTCATTAAAATAATTCAATTAGGATATGAATAACTGTTATTTAGCTTGATCTGTGGACCATCTCAAGTGTATCTAAATTCTAAAAGAGGATACCTTTTACCCCACAGAAATGAAGCTTGAATGATGTGTTGTGCTTAGTGGGTGGTATATTTTGATATTTTTCAAATCATACCAAATAATGCACATGTCTGTTCTTTTTCCCACAAATTAGCCCTGCTTGGATGTGAAGATATTCAAATTGACCCTTTCATGAAAGAAGTGATAAGCTTTATAAGTATTGTTTAGTGGCAAAGTCAAACATGTACAAAAGCATTTCAGAATCAACTTGGGTAATTATTATCTGTGGATGTCAGCCCTAAGAGAAAATTCTCAGCCTCTTTATGTGTCTTTGAACTTACAAGAAGCAGGTTTAGTTTTTGACTTCTCTTTCTACTTCCACAAAAATCCCATACTGTGAGAAAGCCTGGTTAGTAATGTAGTCTCTTCTCTTTCCTCTAGTCCTCATGCATATACCATGATGGTAAGGGATGTTTGAAACTTTAGTGTATTTTTCAAAGTGACAAACATTTTTTTGGAAATTCACTGTTTGCGGGGCAATGTGCAGTGAATAAGACATAAGTCCTGTCCTCTCGTAGCTTATTAGAGGTCCTCCTGCCCAGATAGAAGGCCAGATGTGACAAATATTATATAAGGAGTACAAATAGCCTCCCTAAGTTCCCAGGAGAAGATTAATTCTATATGGCAAAGACTGAAAAGATTTTGCAAAGGGCTGGCATCTGAAGAATAGCTATAATCTTAAAATGTAGAGATATGGGATAGGGTACTTCAGATAAAGTGAGCCAAAATGCAAAGTCAGGAAGGCAGGGGAGGCCTGGGGTGGAGTTGGAGAGTCTGAGTGGGAGAGAGGTTAGAGACCTCGTCTCCTACTTTAGGTTTTGACTGAGACAGACTCTCAGCACACAGCTCTTTGTTATTCTTGGAGAAGTGACTCAGGCTTGCTCCTTTTTGCTGCCTAACATATTTACTGGTCAATTGTTTTCATTTTCAATTGGTTTGATTTTGGGGAATAATAAAAACTCCTTTTGCTATCAACTAACAGAAGAACTTAGGGAATCATTCCACATGTTGATATTTCAATGTTACATCTTAAAGCCTCATACTGTCCAAGGAGTTTTAAATTTTCTGCAGTTGTAGATTGTATCAGATATGCTATTGAGTTGTAACAGGTGTCATTATTGAGTTCCAGCTACAAACCGGAGGCCATTTTTGGTGCTGTGACTGAGACGAAGTCTCCGCCCTCATGGAGCTTGCCTTCTAGCCAGGGAGATAGACATTAAACAAGTAAACAAACAGATAACTCACGGAGTGATAAATGCTCTGCGTTTTTGCTATGGCAACAGAGAATGATGAATTCACAGTGCCTTAAAGAAAGAACATTTATTTCATGCTCTTAGATCTGGGGTTACTTTCGTGACTTTGTTCCACGCTATGAGTGGGTTCTGGTTTGTTCCATGTATCTGTCATTCCGGGACCCAAGTTGAAGGGGCAGTGGCTGCCTCTGACAAGCTCTTCTCATGGGGGTTGGGGGCAGTGGGGATTAGGAGCACAAGAGGGCTGCTGAGACTTATGCTCCCTAAAGCTCATTGTCACTTCCAACTGCATGTCAGTGGCCAAAGGAAGTCATATGACTAAGTGTCAGGTCAATGGACTGGCAAAGTACATATCTTTCACAGGGGATACCATGGCTAAGAGTGACTCTTTGCTGAAAATAATTGAATCTAAAAAATAAAGTGAGTGTCCTAAGAAGCAAAGCCCAGATTAAAAAAAAATAATAAAGTGAGTAAGATTTTTGAGAATAATGTTTATCATAAAGAAAGTAAAATCAGGGGCATCTGGATATCTCAATCAGTTAAGCTCCGACTTCGGTTCAGGTCGTGATCTCTGAGTCCTGGGATTGAGCCCTGTGTAGGGCTCTGCACTCTCCTTCTGCCCCTCCCCCCGCTTGTGCTCTCTCTGTCTTTCTGTCTCTCTCTCAAACAGATAAATAAAATCCTAAAAAAAAAAAAAATAAGACAGTCAGGTAATAGGATATATTATCTGGAGATAGAGCAAGAAGCTCCTTTAGATAAAGTGATCAGACAAGAGGTGACTTTAGATGGAAACTGAACAATGATCAGAGAAAGTCATGGGTAGAGTTGGAAAAAGGCAGCCCTGACATAGGTAACAATAGGTGCAAAGTCCCTGTGGCGGAATGAGCCTGGCTGCTCAAAAGGTGGAAGATGGCCGAGGTAGCTGAGGCATGGTGATTATAGAGGAACTCAGCATGGTGGACAGGAGCCAGATCATACAGGCGCTTATAGGCCAGGTAAGAAGTTTGGGTTTCATTCTTGGTGCAATGGGAAAGCATTAGACTTTCAAGGCAAAGTAGTGACATCATATAATCTATGTTTAAAACAGTTTCTCTTGCTGTTCTGTGGATTAAGGACTATGGAAGTGAGAGCAGGAAGGCTGGAAGCAGGAAGATGAATTAGGAGACTAGGGGGGAAGTCCAGAGGAGAGATGATGGCAGCTGGGAATAGGGAAATGGGAAGGAAAAGGGGAGAAATCTAATAAGGGACATATTTGGAAGTATAATTGGAGTAGGATTTATTAACTTTTCTCTTAGAAGAGATAGTGTGCTTTTTAACAGTCTGAATAAACACACGCTGTGGTGGAGGGGAAGAGCATGGGACTTGGAGTCAGAAGATTTTTTTTTTTTTTTTTTTTAAATCTGGGCTTTGCTTCTTAGGACATGTTTGACCCAGTGCAGCTTAACTATTCTGAACCTTAGTGTCCGTAATTCCAATAAACAAACAGATGAATGAATGATTGAATAAATAATGGGTAAGGGAATGACCAAAGTCATACAATTTTCAGAATATTAAATGTGAAAGAAATGAATGTAAAATGCCAGTGGTCCTCATGGGTCAGGCTTATATTTCTTTGCCTTCATGTGGTCATTTGTTGGCATTCGAAAAAAAAGTTCTAGGTTTAGGCAGTTCCTAAGTCACGCATCCTGGCAGATGATACAGTGGTGGCAGTTCTGGCTTATAAATTCACTTAAACCCTTACACAAAATATCAGTGTTGTTTCTCCCAACCTCCAAGTGAGTGCAGTCCCTGGGAAATGCAGGAACTGCTGAAGCTTGAAGTTTTTATAAGCATGGATTTATGATATATGTTCTTGCGAGTCACCCTCTCACGGGCTGACCTATATGCTGCTGCCAGGGATAAGGGATGGTGCACCATAAGCCTTATCAGTTAATATAGCAGTTTTGCCTGTAATGGAGTGATTAAGCCATTGTTTTGGTGAAAACACCTTAACATCGAATTGAGCTGTCAGGGATTTGCAGGTAATGTAGCAATTTTTCAGACAGGGTTCTAGCATTTTCTGATAACATCGCTGTTTTAGATGTAATTAATACTACTTCTATTTGGTGGTTCTGAGGCGTGAACTTCAGCTACTTCATAAGTCCAGGATTGGGGAGAGAGGTGACACTTTCCCAAGTATCTGAATCTGATTTTCTCTGATTCTCCCCCCCTTTTTGAGCTGGTCTTTTTGACCTATGACTGCTAGTCCTTATGATAAAAAGCACAAGCTATACCCAAGCAAACTTAAAACTATTTCCAGTGCTGTTTCTACTAAAGATTCAGCTAATTACAGTTATGTATACACCATTGCAGCTTTGACGGTATATATTTAATTGAGGCACCTTAACATTAATATTCAGTTTCTCTATGCATGTGCCAGTCAAGTTCCAGAAGAAAAAAAATATAAATTCGTTGGTTCAAGGGCCACTCCTGGAGGGTGAACAGCATTAAGGAAACAAGGATGTCAAGGCACCTAGAAACTAGCAACAAAGGAAGCCATTCGAGCCCCTGGGCTTAAAGGGAAATTGCATTACTTGAACCTAGTGAAAGTTGGAGCTTCGGAGAAGAGATCAACTAATATTAATTGTAGTCCTAGAAGAATATAATTGGCAGAAATGTGGTCCAAAACAGAGAGTGTGAAGGGAAGAAATATACCCGATTTCTCTTTCCTCCCGACCTCTGGTTTGCTTCTGGTGATACCCATCGGCCAAGCCCTCTTTAGGCCAGGCCACAAAGGAGCTAAGATGATGTGGGCATCGACACAGGCTTCCAGTGACAGAGCAGGGAGGAGAAGAACTAAGAATGAATTTAAGGGACTAAGTGAAGAATAACTGCACAATTTATAAATCTCAGCTACACTGTTGTACTCTGGAATATGCTCCCAATTCTCTGAAGGGTTTTTAAATTTCTCTAATCAATGATTGAAGTTATCTTGTGGGGTAATGTCAAAGAGACCATCAACAGTCTTGCAGCTCTCCAAGTTTGGAGATCACTGGATCATGAGAAACAGTTCATGCCATTTTGGTTTTACTACAGACTATGCTTAACAGGGGATTGGGAATTTTGAACTCTGGTTCCACCACAAAATAAGCATGCGACTGAGCTAAGTCACACAGTGACCCCGTGAACTTCTGTTTCCTCATCTGTAATATGAGGAAGATTCTTTATTTTATTTTATTTTTTTAACTTGTGAGGATCCTTGTAACCACTGCTGAGTCACAGATCACTTCTGGAGTATGTATTTGGGAAAGGCAAATACAAAGCCAAAAGTTTATGTGGTAATTAAAGCCAGGTATATGTGATTTTAATTTTAATGATATTTGGGATTATCCCTACTATCACACTTAAAACAGCAAGGTTAGTTGAAAGTTGACATAAACACAGATGTCTTTTGGGCGGTCTGCTATAGCTTTGATGATATGAATTAACGTACATATTTGTAACCAATGAAGAAATGAAGCATGAGAGATTGTTGGGATTCTGACACTGCAGAGATGGCTGTTTCTGTGCTTCCTGTACAACATATGTTTGCAAATAAACATCTGTGGTGAAGCCATTAACTGCTTTCTTTGAGGTCTCTGCTCTAAACTCAGTACAACCAGAGTTGAGTCTTTGTCTCTTGCTCTTCATGGGGCAAGGATTTATCTTCCTCCTGGCTGTTTTCCCCCCTTTGTATGTTCCTTTCCATATTCAACTTCCTTCTTCCTCTTTCAAATTCTGTATTTTTGTCTGATTCTCACGTTTTTGTCCTAAGAGCAGGCATAATTTGGCATGTTGGAGAGGCGGAGGGGTTACGGTGAAAGAAAACAAGGGGGATCAAAGCGTTTGCTGATCAAGAAAGCTCAAAGTTACAGGAGTTGCCTATTAAGAGAGAAATTGACTTTAAGGTAAAAAAAAAAAAAAGGCATGTCTGGTAAATGTCCTTGTTTTCACAGTTGTGGGGAATACAGTGTATATTAACCACATGATATCATGAGTCAGGGTTAGATGACCTTCCTTCCACTCCCCACAAACCACTTCTCCTGTAACATCTCAGTAGATGGCACCAAATTGTACAATATACAATCATAGGGGTCACTTTACCTAAACCATCACACCCAGTCACCCAGTGCCTTTGGCAGAATTCTGTTGATTGCATTTCCTAAATATCTTCTGGTGTATACTTCATTCATTGGCTTGTTTATTCATTCCACAAGTATTTGTCAGGCACTGTGCTAGATTCTGGAGATACAGAGGTCAAAAAATCTATACGGTCTTTTTTTTTTTTTTTTTTTTTTAAAGATTTTATTTATTTGACAGAGACACAACGAGAGAGGGAACACAAGCAGGGGGAATGGAAGAGGGAGAAGCAGGCTTCCCGCAGAGTAGGGAGCTCGATGCAGGGCTCAATCCCAGGACCCCAGGACCATGACCTGAGCCAAAGGCAGACACTTAACCACCCAGGCACCCCCCAAAATCTTTATGGTCTTAACCTCACAGTGCTGTTAATGTAGTGAGACTACATTATAAAAGGGACCCTGGAGAGGTCTTTTGCCACTTTTTCCCTATGAGAACACCGCAAAAAAATGGCTATCTGTGAACCAGGAGGTGGGTTTTCACCAGACACAATCTGTTAGCACTTTAATCTTAGACTTCCCATTCTCCAGAACTGTGAGAAGTAAATATCTGTTATGTATAGTCCCCTTCCCCCAATCCGTGGTATTCTATTATGGCAGCATGAATGAGCTAAGACAAGAAGGGTCAGGAAGTAGTAGACATAGGCAGGGTTAGGAATTGGTGTTTTATTTTCATTGCAGTGAGAAGTCATTGAAAACTAAAGAGTAACATGGTCAGCCTCACATTTTGAGAAGATACCTTTGGTTGTTTGGTAGAGAGTGGTTTGGAGGGTATCAGGAATGGGGGCAGAGAAAACCATTTCAGAGCTAACACATTGTCAAAGTGAGAGATGATAATGCCTTGTAATAATGTTGGTAGCAAGAAAGAAGGAACTAAATAAATATTGCCATGGAGGACTCTGTGCTGTGCTACCCAGAGGCCCCTTTTAAGACTGAGGCACTTTCTCCCAGTTGCTAGGAATGTTGACTGCTAACAATTTAGAGCTTTGTCTATCTCCAGGACTTGTCCTTTGCCCAACAGAAGTGCCTCATTTAAGGTCATGCCTTTGGGTTGGCTGACATGCAGTAACTGGTCAATGAGGAAGAAGAATGAGGCTCTTGCCTTGAGTCAGGACAACTTGGGAAGACCATTCTGGTTCCACAGGTCCCTGTAGGATCAGCTGAGGCCTCTGTTGCAGCTACATGGCAGTTCAACCTTTGCCTCTGCCTATCCGGCTTCCCTCTTCCCTTAGAAATATTGTTCCTGCATCATCCCCAGGAGACTTCTAGTGTGCAAATCTCTCAGAGTCTGTTTCCAGTATGAACCAAGACAAAGATTAATTTTGAAGATAGAATTAATGGGATTTGTGAACAGAGTAGAGTGGATATGGAGGGGGGAATAAGGAAAACAGAAGGATCTATTATGTCTCCAAGGTGTCTGACTTCCATTTCCAGGAGAATGATTATGCCTTTTACTGGACGTGAAAAGACTGAAGATCATTACTAGGGCTTTGAATATGCTTTGCTTCAGAAGACTCCAAGATCTGCCTGCGCAAATAGGAAATGTGAAACATGTAGAATGTCTTCTTCTTCAGATTTTCACTGCCACCTCTCCTATCTTGGCTATCCTCTGTCACCTGGAGTTCTTCAACAGCTCTTGACTTATCTTTCTGGTTATAAAGTCATGTTTCTCTTAAATCCTTTTTACATTATTTAGTTAAAGCAACATCATGAAACTTCACAATTTAAGGTTCATACGCAAATGCTTTCATGGTTTCCCATTGTCCTGAAGACACAGTTAATATCCCTTAATCCAGTTTATAAGATCTGCCACTTGGACAGGTTCTAGGTTGTTGGCCTCATCTCTTTTCTCTCCCCTCTTTCATGGGTATCACTCTGAGCTTTTTTCATGCCTTGAATGCGACTTGTTTTGTCTTATCTTGGGATTTTTGCACATGATGTTTCCTCTGACTAAGACATTCTTATCACTTCCCACTCTCCTTTCAAAGGGCCAGCTCCTAATCATGTCAGGACCAAGTTTAACTGTTAGCTTCTCAGGAAGGACTCTATCCTGGAAGACCCCTTGTGACATATTTTCAGAGATCACTATGCTTTGCTTATCATAATCCTCATTCGATTTGTGTTTTGACAGGTCTCTGGCAACTTATTTCAACATTAAGGGAAATAGAAGTGTGGTTTTAAACTCACATAAAATTCTGTTTGATTATTCCATAGAGCCCCATCCCTTCTCTTAGTCTCCTTTTATCATCAAATCAAAAAGCACTTAAAACTACTGCCAACCCCTATCTGAGACCTTGGAGTATACGTTTCTATTAAAATTGGCTTCTAGGTCAGATAAAACTTAATGAACTTGTCTCTTTACAACTCACCCGGCCATACACATATTAGAACCAGGAACCCTAATCGAAGATTTCTCTTCTTGCCCAACTAAGGAATCCTAGGAAGAAGGGGAGTTTCTAGCACCTGCCTGCTTTGCTTTCCTTTGCTGAGCTTGGCTCTGCATGAAAATATTCTGGCTACAAGTTCCCGGAATCTGTCCCTAATTGCATTTTTAAAGGCACACCACCTCTTTCTGGTTATAATGCATTATATCAATTTATTTTTTTACCACTGATTAGAAATTTCTTCATCGGAGGCTATCCTATTCAGACATTTAATCTCTGAAATGCTGAGAGTGAAGGAATGAGGGCAGAGCACCGGGGATTTCTGGCTATTGGGGTTTGCACTTGAGCAGGGATTTCAATCTCAAATCCTTCATGGATTTCTTAAAAATCTCCAGGGCCCTCTCTGGAGGAAACTTATGGGTGACTAAGGGCTTAACATTCAGTCTTGACTTCAAGCATTGAAAATGCCATGGCTGCCTGTTGGCGGTATTAAATCATGCCCTTGATGTTTACTTCCTGGGTGGCAGTATTCAGTAGTCATAGTTGTCAGAGATCATATCTAGATCTGCTTTGGAGATCCAGAGGACAATATTATCTTGGACTTCTTTGGCTGAGAGGTAGATTAGCCACCAACTCTTGGGTTGCACAAATTGATTGGCCACAAGCAAAGTTAGCAACCTGGTTGGCCGTATTCACACACAGAGACTTTGTTCATGACCCCAGATCTCATCCACAGGATGAATCCTTATAGACTGTGGTCCAGTTAGTGCTTTTTCTTCAAAGGTAACATCAGGAAGCTTGTAGCAGAAGTTTGTAAAACTGTCAGAAGTTCTTGCCATTAAAAGCTAAAATGCAGAATAAGATGGACAGAGACAGATTTTATGGACAGCCTGTAGAATTCATTGGGTTCTCAGGGAGCACTAGGGCCGATGGCAGCCCAGTTAGATGGTCTTCCCCTGTAGAGGTGAGATCCTGTGGGCAGGGCCAATGTCTGAGTTATCACTGCTGTATACCCATTACTTAGCAGGGTGTCTGCCTAAAGAAGTCACTCAATAAACATTCGTGCTGCCAGTGGTGGATGTCTGACCTACAGATTTCAGTAGGATGCATCTCCATTCATGTTTCATTTGGTTGGGCCTGCTTTTGCAATTGGGTGGTTTGTCTCAGCTGTTCCTCCTTCTTACTCTCTTGAAGTTCTGCCCTTTCTAGTCAGCTCTGTGGATCTTCAGGGAAAGGTTATCAGTTTAGATCACTGTGGCCGTGGTGCTTGCTCTCTTAGAGGTCTGGACTGAAGTCTATGAGGAACGCTGTTTATTCTCTTTCCCTACACGTTATTGTAGCTATTGTCTTAATCAGCTCAGGCTGCCATAACATACCATAGATTAGGTGGCTTAAACAACAGAAATTTACTTCCTTACAGTTCTGCAGGCTGGAAAGTCCAACATTAAGTTTCTAGCAGGGTTCAGTTTCTGGTGAATGTTCTCTTTCTGGCTTGTGGACAGCCACCTTCTTGCTGTGTCCTCACATGAAACACACACACACACACACACACACACAGAGGGCTTTTAATTTTTTTAATAAGGCTGCAGTTCCACCCTTATCTCCTCATTTAACCCTAATTGCTTTTTGAGGATCATGACTCCAGTTATGGTAATATTGGGAATTAGGGCTTCAGCATATCAAAGTTGGGGGAACACAATTCATTCCCCACAGCAGCTATTTTAAATGTCTACCTTCTGCAAAGATTGTCATCTCACGAAGGCAAGGGTACCACCATTGGCTATATGTTGCAGAGTCCTGACATACAGGAAGAGCAAAGAAAACCTTGAATTCCTGAAGGGACTGGACATTTCTAGCAAATGAACTGAATAACCTTGGGGAAAATCCTTTACCATCCTAGGCCTAAATTTTCCCTTCAGAAAAATGAAAGGTTGAATTCAGATCTTTAAAATTTGATCTGAACCTTGTAATGTATAATTTTCCTTGCCTGAGGGAAATCATTTTAGCTTGCTTGGTAGAGCTCTTTATGCTCTTCTAAGGACTTTATCATTAATCAACAAGGATCTACTAAATGATGTGTAAGGTGTTGTGTGGGATACCAAAGAAGAATTTAGAAAAAGACATTTAACATCTCACTTCCTACATCTTCCTCATTTTTGCCTTAGGGGTTCATGTGGAATAGTGGTAATCTTTGTTTTGGGTGCTGCTATGCTAAAGTAGCATAATAACATTAATTTCATCAACCCTGAATAATGGGAAATTTCTGATATCTGTGGTATAACCATATTTGAAAAAAATCACTTTTGTTCTTCACAGTGTCAGGTATGTCTCTTCAACAGTTTTTTCTTATGAATATTTATTTTCAGATGAGGTCGGGCACGTTCAGAGTGGTATGACTATAGACTGAATATTTATTTCCAATATAAAGTTCTACTTTGTATCTTTTTATTACGAGTTTGTTGCTTTACGGCATTCCTAACTGTTGTGGTTACTTTATATTATTTGTTTGGTGGTCTTATGTGTTTATATAACTTATTCCTCTGAATGGGCTCTGAGTGGGTGAGTCCAAGACACACAGATTCAATATGACCTTCCCTCCATCTCTGGATTTAGCATGGTCTTAAACCCAACAATTAATCTCAAAGTGCAGTGCACTTCCAAATTTGATTAGCTGACTGTTATTTTTGGATAAATAGAACTCATTCTTTTTATCTGTGCCCACTCCAGTGCATAAGATGATTTTGCTAATAAGGACATACCCTCCCAAAGATTGTGCAGAGGACTGGAAACATGTGGTAAACCCCAGTATTATTAATGGCATCTCATTCCCTTCATGGAGGTACTGGGATGAATAGAATGATTTTTGAAATGACCTGTGAAACATATGCTATCCTATAAGCTCAAGGTAAGGCAAAAAAAAAAAAGTATGTATACAGATTTATTAAAATTTGTCTCTTCAAGACACTACACTATATTTATGCATTTATTATGAATCCCTTCATGCGTATCTGTTTTTTTCAGTGGCTGCTCAATATTTGATTTTGAAATTATTCTCCTTTCCTTTCCCTCCTTGAAAAATTTCCATTTTGTACATGGATGCTTTTTTTCTTAAGGCTGTTTTTGTTCTATCTTTGTTTAGCTTAGTGATTATATCTGTATATAAATTGTCTCAAGATGAATATTCTGGATCACACCCTAACAGGAACAAACTCTTCTTGTGAGTAGGTATGAAGAAAGTCTGTGTTCTTTTGGATTTATAATGCAAACTTTTTGATACGCTCTTACAGTTCAACAGCAGTTATGTTGGTATGGGATATGAGGACTATGGTAGGAAGAAGCTGAGTGCATTTAAGAGCAGGTAGGAAGGATGTGAATAAAACAGAATTAGCAATGGGATGAGTTTTGCTATGCACACCATTAGTGAACCTCAGTGGAACCGGGGAACTCAGGTGTTGAACCCAGGTGTGTGGGGCTTCTTTGGACTGGAAAATACATTTTGCTGTACGGGCTTCATTAGCATCACAGTCTTGAGCTCCTGTCATAACACCCAAACATGCTCTGAGTACTGCCGTGGGCCTCTGAGCTCCTGCCATGTGTGGATCACTGATCAGAGCCAAGCTTTCATTGCCTTTGAATTCCTACTCATCAGTTCAGCTTGGGAAGGGAGGTGATGTGCAGAGGCAAGGACTGTAAACAGTGTTTGGAGGAAGTGGGGGATCAAAAGTCCTGTCATCCTTTGTCTTCACAGAGCATGAATGACAAGGGCAGGCTCCGCGTGGGGTTACCTGAATTTCCCCATCCATGAATAAGCTGGCAGGCACTCCCAGGGATGCATGGTGCTTCTTCTGCAGAGCCTTCCCTGTCACTCTGTGCTGTCAGCAATGATACCAATTAGTGTCAGTTTTAATAATGGCTCTTGAGACCCAAAGGGGACCACTGTTTTGGCTACTGAACTCGGAATTTGCTTTTTTATTCAAATGATAAGGAAATTGATCATTCTTCTTGGGTCTGCAAATGTGGATGGAGAGTGAGTGAGTCATTTGACTACCATAAATAACATTTTCATCTAGGCACGGTTAATACTTATTCTTTGGGGTAGTGTTCTGGGTGTGTAGATATCTGTTGTCTGATTCTGTATATGGGATAAGAATGCCCTCAAGTGCATTGTCTTTTTTTTTTTTTTTTTGCACAAATGATGGCACAAACCCTGTCTACATTTTCCAGGAGTGGTGCTGGATTGTGCTGAGCCATTAACTCTCCTTTTACAAAAATTACTTGCATTTTTAAATTGTCTTGGCAGAGTCTACATGCTGTCTGTAGCCATTGGAAGAGAAGTTTAGGGTTTGCGTTGGTGAACTAGGCTGCTTAGAATGTGATTGTAAATCACTCAGCTGATGTGTTCTTACTATGGTCTAATCTCTTTAGTGAGTAGGAGCTTGCCCTGGATGTGTTTCTTTCATGTTTACCTTCCTTTAATTGTCCTTCTCTTTAAGGAAGGAACTGAACTGTCCAAGTGGCAAAAATGAGGAGCATTATCTCTACCCAACACAAATTTCATGTCAGTGCTGATAGTCCGATAGCTCAGAGATGGTTACAATTATAGCCTAACACAGAAAAACCCTTTTGTAAGCAGAGGTTTAATACTGGGGATGAGAACTAGTTCAAGCAATGAAACTAGTTCACCCTTGCGAGTCAACCTAGTATAGAAATCTGCCTGAACATGAAAAGAACCAGCAATTTTTCTTCTAAGATAAAAAAGAATTTAGATGGTTATTTTCTGGAGAAAGGGGAGCTACCATATTCTTACCTGCCAAATTCAGGGTGATCCTTCACTACACATTTCTCTCTGTTTGTAGTAATATTAAATACTATCAACAACACAGTCTGCTCTTTCATTGTAGAAAAAGAATGGATGGTTTTTGAAGTCTATTTAAAGCCTGAGCCCATCCAGACTTAAAAAGGAGTCAGGTAACATTTCCATTTTGTCATATGATGTATTATTCTCCCTTTTAGGATGGTGGCAGCTTTTAAAAGACCTCGTTGGACTGTCTTGGCATGACACACTTTCCCTATTATACTGCTTTCTGTGGTGAGCTTAACATGGTTCTCAGGGTTCTGCTGAGCAGTGGAATTTGGGTCTCAGGATGGAAATTTAAGTCATGAACTAAAACATTTTAAGAAATCCACCCTACCAAAGTTCTCCTTAAATATAAAAATAAAGTAAGCATTTACCAGCAATTCGAAGCAAATTCCAAATCTACATTAAGGAACCATATACCATTATAGGGGACGTGGAGAGAACATAATGAATTCTGATTTTCAGGTTAATCTAAAAATAATCTGAGGAACTTCATATGTTATTCACAGCTGTGTCTTAAGCATTCTCTATATCAATGTGACAGTAGTACTATTTATTTCCCATAGCACTTAAGGGTTAACTCTCATAGGACTCCCATTTAAGGCACATAGGAACCAACAGTGTGTATTGCTGATAACTGTGAGGGCTCTTGCCTATGTGTCAGGGAGCGATGAGGGGGGATTTGGGAGAGGCAGGGCAGGAAGGAGTGAGAATGATGATGAAGAGGAGAGATTGGTATCAATTTCCCACCTGGTTCCAGGGGCTAAAATTTTGAGCTCCCAGAGAGGGGTTGAAGAAGCTCTGAGAACAGGCTAGATTTTCTGAGTTTCTGGGTACAGGCAGAATTGTCTTGGGGACAGATATTAAAGAGTGGCGTGGTAGTGAGTGAAGAAGATCCTCAATATTCCGATACTTTGAGGAGCTAAAGCTCTGGGATGTCTGCAGGCAGCACCCTCAGCATCTGGGAAGGTTTGTGGGTGGCACGCAGGCTGGGTATTGGCATATGTGTGCTGCTGCCCTTAGACACCGCTGAGGCTTCTTGGAGTAGCTGCTGGCCGTGCATGTGGACCATGTAGGGCGGCCCACGTCAGGAAGACTGTCCAGGTGCAAGAAGATGGCTGTGGAGGCAGACCGCTCTTGAAAGTGGCTAAGACCTCCTCTTTGGGTTCCCCCCCAAAATGAGCAGAGTAATTAAGCCATTGTGTGGGGTAAAAATCATACCATCATACTTTGCACACACACAGGAAACGCGACCTTGTTTTGTGGTCAGAAGCTGATGAAAAGGTAGACTTTACTTTGTGGTCAGAGGCTGCATTGGGACTATGTGAAATAATGTATGTAATATGCTTGTTCTGGCTTCTCACTCAAGATGGCTAATTGAGCACCTGTATTAACTTCCTTTCCCTCTCAAGATCCCAATAAACTATTAAAGACTAAGAAATGGAATATTCTTGGTGGTGAAGAGAGTGGAGTAACAGCTGACAGGGTATTTCAGTTCTTATCTGGAAGATGAAGCAGATAGGAGCATGCTGGTACATGCAGCCCGGTTGGGACCAGAGGCCAGAATAAGTCTGGCAAAACCCCTCAGAAGGCACCAGACTTGTCGTGGGCCAGTATAGGAGGGTGAGAATGGGAAAGTGTGTTAACAGGCATGAGGGAATTAAAAGTGTGCCTGCTGAAACAAAAATACTTTGGTTTCCACACCTCCCTTCCTTTTGCCTTTTCCTGTTCTCTGGCAGGCAGAATGTGGACCACTCAATATTTAAACTTTGACAAGAAAATCCAGAAGATTCTTCTACACAGAAATTAAATAAACTGCCTGGGAACAGTTAGGGCTGCTATTCTGACATTTGGGATTCTCTTTCTGCCTACAAGCTGTTTCCTTACCCTTTACTTTAAAGTAAAGTCTGGGGGCACCTGGGTGGCCTAGTCGGTTGAGCATCTGCCTTCGGCTCAGGTCATGATCTCAGGATCCTGGGATCAAGCCCCACATCGGGCTCCCTGCTCAGCGGGGAGACTGCTTCTCCCTCTCCCCCTGCTTGTGCTCTCTCTCGCTCACTGTCACTCTCTCTCAAAAAATAAGTAAATAAAAATCTTAAGAAAAAAGATAAAGTGAAGTCTATCAGGTCATAAGTCTTGTCCACATACACAGCTCCCCGTCAAACTTCTTATTTAGAAGAGACCTAGTAGGAAAAAAGACGCATGTATATAATAGCTGAAAAAAATCTCAAAGAAAAAAGAGCTAATTCAGAGGACAAAATATAGCTTAAAAGAAATACAAACAATAAATTCCAAACTTCTAATTTGTATACTTAGAAAGAATAAGATTCAAGGACTGATAAAACCAGGTCAACATCTCATGAGACAAACCAAGAACTCTTAAAAATTAGAAATATTCATGCAAAATGAACAAGAACATGGGAAACTGGTCAGAAATTCATCAGGCAGTAAAGTAGAAAATCTCCCAGAGTAGAAAGAGAAGGAGAAAGAATGTATGAGAGAGGGAGCAAAGTATCTGTATTAAGATCAGCATAACATCCATCTAATAAGAATTTCAAATAGAGAAAAGAAGACAAAAATGAGGAAATTATATGGGGCGCCTGGGTGGCTCAGTTGGTTAAGCATCCAACTCTTGATTTCAGCTCAAGTCATGATCTCAGGGTTGTGAGATCGAGCCTGCATAGAGCCCTGTGTTGGCGGGGAGCCTGCTGGAGATTCTCTCTCTCTCCCTCTCCCTTTGCCCCCTCCCATGCTCACACTTGCTCTTGCTCTCTCTCTCTTTAAAATGAATAAATAAATCTTTAAAGAAATGAGGACCTTATCAAACCAATAGTAAGAAAAATGTTTTTAGATTGAAAAGAGCCACCAAGTATAAAGTATAGTGAATGAAAATATACACATACATGCATGTATGCACATGCACACACACCTTTATGGTGATTATTGTATCATTTCATTTTAGAACATCAAAGATAAAAGTACACATCCTACAAACAGAAAAGGGAAAAAAAAAAAACCAACAACAATTCTCATTCCTTTTTCTCATTCCAAAAGGAACGAGAATCAGGTTGGCATCAAACTTTTCGTTGACAATCCTCAATACTAGAAAAGCATGGAGTAATATCTTTAAACCTCTGATGGAAATTATTTTGAATCTAGACTTCCATACCCACTCAGATATGATGGTAATTACCCTTCTGATATGCAAAGGTGCAGAAAATTAACCTCCATTATATTTTTTTAAGGAAGTTACTTGAGGATTTTTTTCAAGTGCTACAAATTTGAAAACCAATAAAAGGGAAGATGAGAGACTCAAAAAATGTAGAATTAACTCCAAAACCCATTGGAAACATATTCAGGATATCAGCTATACAGCAGGCCTAGAATCAAGTATCAGGAAGAATCTGCTGAAGAAGAATGGAGTAGAATCCAAGCAGTAGATTAAGAATTTCAAGAGTAAAATAAGTGACTGGAAGACATTAGTGATATAGTAGAGAAGACGGATTACTTTTCTCAACATGAGAAAATAAAGGCAAATTTGAATTCAAGAAAAAAATGCCAGCAAGCACACACATGCACACGGAAAGCTCTGTAGCAAAGCCATAATCCAAATATGAAACAAGTAAACAAATTGGCAGCTTTTGAGAAATTAGTGGGGTATAAGAGAAGCGATATGACCTGGATACTAGGATAGCAAATACAGAATCCTAAGACTCTTCTTGGCTTTCAGTAAATGATATGTAGAAAGCCATAATAATAGAAGTGCTATTAGTACATTTTCAAT
>NC_138380.1:36055422-36137538 GCF_054177405.1 Leptonychotes weddellii | reverse complement strand
AAATAATACAATATATGTTAAAAAAAAAAAAAGGAAGATAGCAGGAGGGGAAGAATGAAGGGGGGGGAATCGGGGGGGACAAGAACCATGAGAGATGATGGACTCTGAAAAACAAACTGAGGGTTCTAGAGGGGAGGGGGTGGGAGGATGGGTTAGCCTGGTGATGGGTATTAAAGAGGTCACGTTCTGCATGGAGCACTGGGTGTTATACACAAACAATGAATCATGGAACACTGCATCAAAAACTAATGATGTAATGTATGGTGATTAACATAACAATAAAAAATTTAAAAAAATTACGTAAGTGTCCAGTAGAAATGAATAGTCAATTTATACTAAAAATTTATAATGCCCATCAAAAATTTGGGTAGGCTAGAGAGAGGAAGTAGAAATAATGTTAAGCTAAATCTTTATATTTCATACCAGAGTCAGATTTGACAGATCAGGAGATTTTAGCATTTTTTTTTAAGCTTTTATTATTTATTTGACAGAGAGAGACACAGTGAGAGAGGGAACACAAGCAGGGGGAGCGGGAGTGGGAGAGGGAGAAGCAGGCTTCCGGCTGAGCAGGGAGCCCAATGCAGGGCTCGATCCCAGGACCCTGGGATCATGACCTGAGCCGAAGGCAGAGGCATAATGACTGAGCCACCCAGGTGCCCCTTAGCGTATGTTTTTAAGCATTAAAGAACTAACTACTAGAAGAACTACAACAAAAAAGTTAAAAGTAGTCACCTTTTGAAAGCCAGACTTCAGTTTGGAAAAGTGGCTTGGGGACCATTACTTTTCATTTAACACCCTTATTATAGAATTTAATTTGTTAAAACAAGTGCATGTATTACCTTACAGTATTTTTAGGAAAGAAAACATCTGAAATCTGGAATAAATATTCCTTTTCCACATATTTGTCATAGAAGTCTCTGAACAAGTAGTTCCTCTAAGTCACTCAGAGAGACTCCCTTGACTATGAGTTTTAGTTCTGTGTCTCCAATTTTAATGTGCATTTAAACTCCTAGGGGATCTTATTAAAATGCAGATTCTGATTCAGGAGAGCTGAGGTGGGGCCTTGGTTTTTCTGCATTTCTAACAAGCTCCCACGTGACACTGATTCTGCTCATCTGGGAACCACATTTGAACAGAAAGAATATCCCTGGATATCTTCATTTTTCTGCTGCTTTGCATGTATGGTGACTTTTTTTCCCCCTGGCGAGCACCCTCCCAGGCATGACAACTTTTGATTTTGATTTGATTGCCAGACTTAATGAATGTTACCTGTTGGATGCTGTATATTTTTGTATTCTTATAAGTATTCTTGAGCTTTGTTCTAGGATGCAGCTAAGTTAACTTGGAAACAATTTGATCCTTCTGAGGCATTGGTGGGTCCAGAATAATCTTTGGTCTAGGGATAATTTTATCCCACTACAGAGGCAATATTCTTCTACTCTCTGTCAGTTATGAGTTTTACATTCTGGTTCTTGGGAACACAAACTATCCCTTGTCCTGTGCTACACTGCCTGATATTTGAAAGTCTTAAAAGCATTGTTTTCATTTATTATTTTCAGTGTTGTAGTTATTTTAAGCATGAGGATAAATTTGGCTCATTACCCTATCTAGGCCAGATGCAGAAATCCTTGAATATTATTTTCTATCCCAGTTGTTTTTGCTTATTTAGCTTAGTGTCAAGAACTGTGAAGGGCCTGAGATTTTACCCTGCTTGCAAACTAACAAGTTAGTTTTGTTGCAGTTTTAGAATGCTGGCAGAAGACATGAGATTCCTGGATCAGAGACAAAGGATTTATTACTCCTGGCACAGCAAAGAAGCTTGAGCTCCATATTCTCAATGGTCCCCCTTCTCCCCCAAGTCCTGTGGAGTGATGTAGACTGCCTGAGTTAAATGGTGTGCATAGAGTGGGTCTGTGTCACAGCTGAGGAATCCTGAGCCTCATTCTTATCAAGAAGATGCTAGCCAGTTTGCCAAAATTTATTCCTAAGGGAGATTTTTTTTTTTCATTCTTGTCACTAAAAAAATCTGCCATCTTCCCCAGAGGGGAGACCCTATCTATATCTTTCAAGACTGTTTGCCGTAGGTAGTATAGACAATAGCTGTCACAGACATGTTGAATGAAACTCCTCAACATTGAGCTTTGCTAATTGATCTAGCTGTAGGCTTTTGGTACTATGATTATCCCAACCGTTTTTAATCAGGTATTGAGAGATGCAGAATACCTATGCAGGATGACTTAAATAAGGTGCAGTCTCAGTTTGACAATGAAGAGTATTTAGAACACACTCACATTGATTATTGAGCATTTACTTAATTTCAATAAATAGGATTCCTTACTAGCATGAGAAAGCGCTCAAGCAACTCACTTTACCAAGAAAGGTAGCTTTCTCCATTTTTAGAGTTGATATACAATCTCAGCTTTAACATGGGCATGTATTCATAATGTAGATTCAATGCCAACTTATTGAACTTCTTCAATAAGGTATAATAATGTTGACTATGTGAAATGATGGTTTCCAATGTAAATTTTGTAAATATCTCACCAGCAAACTGATAATTTGCTAAACTGGAAAGGTAAAGCAGTGAAGGATAAGACTGTTAAGGTACAGTCAGGATCTTGTCTTTGGAGAATTTCTTGGGCTTTGATAATACTTCACTATGACATTGTCTGAAAGAAGCAATTCTAATTATGTGAAACAGAGAGTAGATATGCCACAGTCAGACTTGATTAAAGAAACAGAGCGATAATATTGACTTTATTATTTGGCAAAATCCCATAGGAAACTGGAACTATTAGGTAAAACTATCTTGACAATGTCATAAGTAAGTCAATAAAATCCACTCAAAGATTAGTTGGCTCACATAACAATTTAAACATATCACATTCTCTAAGGAGATAGGTTTTATCAGGTATTTTTAAGATAGGCTCATGACAGATATGGAGACATTTTGCCTTTGGTGTGGCTTCATGTTAGAGCAGAACTGGGAAGGGCTAGTGTTTGTAAATGACTTCAAGGGTAAGTTTGTATTTATCTGAACTGTAAATGGATCTAAAGGTTTTGTGGATGACATGGGAGAAAGGGGCTCTTCCCTTATGTACTTAGAATAAGGAGATGCTTCAGGAAGCCTGCAAATTTGTGTAAAATTTGATGTGTATGGATGCATTGCATTTTGGGGGAAGAGATCCTGTAACTTTCATCGGGTTCTTGAAGGATCAATCAGGATTAAGAACAGTCTTTCAAAGCCCAAATTAACCAAGGTATAACTTGGAGACATTTAGATAGGTGTTGCACACTTTAAAAATTATTTTGAATAAAAATTGTACATTCAAATGTTAGAGTTGATAGACTGAGTCAAGGGACAAAGGAAAAATCAGGATTAAAAGAGAGAGAGAGGTGAGGGTAATTAAAAAAAGAAAAACAACAACTGTAAATGACCTGCGAACAAAAAATCTTGTTTATACATTTTGGGGGTAAACTAATTATTTGGCAACTAGCAGAGAGGCCAGGCTGGAGATTTTTTATTTGAGCTGGCCAACTAGGGTATCAAAGAAAACAATTTTGGTTGTCAATTCCTCATAAAACCTTGAGAGTTCCACTGTGGTGTACACATGACAGACTTTCTCTCTTCACAGAGCATCCATCAGCACCTCCCCACAGTTAGGCTAGTTCAGCCTCATTTCCCTCAGAATTTCTCACAGGTCAAGTTGAACAACTCTACGGAATCCTTCCTCAGTGATGAGCCCTGATCTTTGCCAAACTATTAAATTAAATTGGTACTTTTTTTTTTTTTTTTGCTTATCTCAGGATGGGGATTACTTTATTACTTCAAAAGTATGAATAAAGCTTTTGAGACACATTTCAAATTACTTTAGCTTAGAAACAGTTGAGCTATCATTTCCTCAAACTGTGTTTTATATAAGAAACATAATTCAAGACATGTGGTTCAGTTATTGGTTACTACACAAAACAATTTCATATTATTAGGGAAAATTGCCAAGGATGATTAAAGGCTATTTAGTGATTAATTGACCTATCAGAATCCTTTTCCTCAACATTCAGGAACCACATACTGGCCTAATAATGCAGAGGAAGTTGATCCTGGACAATCATTATTTCTCCAGTTTTTTATTTTTAAAATTTTTTTGATTATTTCTCCAATCTTTTAAAACATTGTTGTCAAAACCCAATTAGAGAGAGGAAGCATATAAAACTATATGGAATTCTCTTTTTAATTAGCAGTAGCCTGGTTTATACTTTAGGATTCCTTTCTAATATCCTGCCTCCGGACCTTGGAAGATGCTCTTCTGTCTGTCTGGAATACTCTTTCCTAAGATATTTACATTCATGTTGTTGCTCCAAAGTCTTCCTCCTAAAGATGTTTTCTCTGGTCACCTTGGAAAATATCAATCTAAATCAACTAATATTTAATAATATGTAAAATATTACCTACATTTTTCTCTTCATACTTCTTTATTTTTCTTCAGAGCATTTACCCCTTATATTCCATATCTACTATTTTTGTCTGTATTCTTCATTAGAATGGAAGGAAACTCTATGAAGGCAGCTTCATTATTGAATCTCTTGCTTCTAGAATGGTGTCTAGAACACTGAAACTTCCTATTGAGTATCTATTGAAAAAATGAATATACAGACCTTCATCTGAATATTTTGGAATGGTTTCTTTAGATGGATTATATAGTTGTCCTGTATAAAAACTGATGACAGCTTCTTTGACTATATTGAATAGAATATACTGCCTTGTTCTAGGAGTAGTTTCTAAGAAGTTAGACTACACACATAGCAATTATCAGAAAGAATAGCTAAACATCAATAGCATAATCTGAGTTGTCGTATTTACCACATATTTATAAAATATAATTGGTCATTTCTTAACTTTCTTGTTTAAACTTTCAGTATTTAAATCATCTTTTTCCTGTTATCTTGCATAGAGATATGACATCCTGAGCTATCACTAGTACAGGTTATTAAAGATCAAAGACCTAAATTATCCATTTGTTATTTTACTTCACATAATTTTAAGATCAAGATAAGATCCATACAAAGAGTAATTGAAATAGTAAAGGAGAAATTAGAATCCATACAAAATATGAGGAAAAGTACGACGTGAGTGGCTGAAAATGAAAGTTACTGCAATTGTCCATTATTTGTATTCTTTTTTTTTTTCAAAGACTCCATTTATTCATTTGAGAGAGAGAATGAGATAAAGAGAGAGAGCATGAGAGGGGGGAGGGTCAGAGAGAGAGGCAGACTCCCTGCTGAGCAGGGAGCCCGATGTGGGACTCGATCCCGGGACTCCAGGATCATGACCTGAGCCGAAGGCAGTCGCTTAACCAACTGAGCCACCCAGGCGCCCCTATTTGTATTCTTTGATTCTAGAAACTCAACAGTTAAATTTAGGATTTAAGGAGCTTAATCAACTCAATTCAGGTGCTTAAAAGGAATATTCCACCTGCATCCTTCAGGTGATCTGTTTCACTTTTTTTCTTCAATATCACATTTTGCAATCAGTGATAATCTTTCAATTACTTCAGGATTTATTTGAAATGCATAGGACCCAGATTCAATTAAACAAAAAGCTATGAGCTTCATTTTCACAAGAGTTGTATATGTAATTCTTTATTGCATACTTTAATATTCATGGTGACAAATTATAGACTAACTCATGATCATCTCAATGTAGAAAATGAACCATTATCCTTATAATATAGAATGAAAATCATTTTAGAGCTATTTTTTAATCTACAAATCTGTTTTGAACAGAGATTTTTTTATCATCAACCTTTGTCCTTCTTTTTGATAAAATGGAGTAAAAGTTGAAAAAAAATGAGGAAACAGTTAAAAATGACTTAGTTGTGCTGATCCAATGGTCGTAGCCTGCTATCAAGGTTTGCTGCTGAACTTTTCCCATTACCTGTCATCAAGAAGAGAAGTATGGTCCCTATAAATTATGTCGCAGAGCAATTGCAGTAGAAAAGTGGCAGCGATTATTTTATTAAATTACTTTTTATCTACACGACTGCTCTCTTTGCTGCCATGGTATTGTAAATTAGGTGGTAATGTTTGAAAAGGGGAGTTGTTACTTAGTTTCTAATCTCTGCTTCTATTACTGACAAAATAATTTTGTCTTTTAAGTAAATCCCATAAGACCTCATTGAGTACTTTGTCCTCTGGCCTACAGCATTTGTTTGGTGCTAACACATTCTCATGATAAAAATAAATTTAAAGGAATATTTAATTTCATTAGTATTATGGGACTATGAATTGGTCAAGAAGTATTATTAACTTGGAGAATGGCTAATTTAACATAGAGTACCTAAATCTCTTGTTATTCCAACTTCCAACCAAACCTTCTTCATTGACCTAAAATAGACTTCCAGCCTAGAAATCTGTATGTTTCAGTGTTTTTCATAAATGTTATTTGGTTATGGATGGGAGTTTGAGTTTGGTGGGAAAAAAACTGAAGACTTGTTCAGGGTCTAGAATATATTGGATGTTTTATCCTGTTATGTGCTCACAGTTCATTACCTTATAGATACTCAGTAGCTATAGGTGTTATTACACTCATTTTAAACAAACTTTCATCAGATTATACAGCATTAAAGAGGCAGACTCAAGACTTGTTAGACTCTAAAACTGTGTTTTTTTTATACTACCCGTATTATTCACACACATTCTGTGTACAAGGAACTATGGGAAAGGCACGGATAATTATGCTTATTTAGTATGAAGAGAGGAGAGGAGGTTTGAATTTGTCTTTAAGAAGTATAATGCTTAGGGGGCAAGATGAAATGTGGACATAGTCCTGAAACTGAAGTTTAGGAACTCAAGTCCTGATTTTAGACACTATTTGGGTGAACAAATAATTTTAACTAAAAAGAGATCTAATTTCCATCTCCATAAAACAAGAAGTTGGTTTATGTATTTCAAGTTCTCTTCCATGCCTGAATTCCTTTGATTCTGTAATGTTGAAGGATTATTATTGCCTTAACTATCTTGATTTAGATGAAGAGATAACATGTCTCAGAATGAATTTATGAAAGGTACAAAGAAATTCTTGTTTACTTAAAGTCAGGGTTATAAATGGAGGCCATGGAAACACCTTCTTTAGGATTTTTAAAAATTTGAAGTGCACACTTTATTGGAGTGCCTTGAGAGTGGAAAAATCATATATCAATAACTTGTCATTCATTCATCAAATACACTTCTGAGTCCTTTCTCTGTGCAAAGCAGTATGGAAATAAGTGTAAGATACAACTACCACATTCAAAGAGACTTCAATCTAGTGGGGGAGATAGATATGCAAACACAAATAGAATATATATAATAATGGATCTAGTCCTATTGTGGTCAAAGGAATAATTTAGAAACCCAACAGTAATTTTGAATAGCTCTCTCTTTCCCTGTTTGCTCAAATCACATGAAAGTCATTATATAATCTAAAGCAATACTTTAAATGCTTCCTTTATCTCTCATCCATTTTCTTCACACAAACCCAACACTGCCTTTCTCTTTTCGTGAAGTTGCCCCAAGTCACAACAACAAAGTTGCCCTACCTCAGCCCCTCCCCTCCAGGACTTACCACCAGACTCCCTCGTTTCACTGGCCAAAATGATTAGTTCAGGGACATGCACATGGCCAAAGCTGGGTCAGTCAGAGCCTCCCCACCCCCCAGAAGATTGGGTGTATGGACTCTTTCTTCCTTTGTGTATCACATGCTATGAGGATCGCAGTGTAGAATTGCCAGCATCTATTCCCTCCATTTCCCTAGTTGGATGCAATGAATTTGGCTAAAGAGGAGCAGAACTGGAAAATGGGGGGAAAAACCAGCAGCATGCACCTTTTGGTCCACCTGTGTTTGAAGCTGATAAACCATGGAGTTTTTCAGTTATGTGAACTAAGAAATCCCATCTTTTTTCCCCTTCAGCTCATTTAAGTTGATTTCCTGCCTTTTGAAATGGAAGGAGTCCTGTATAATGCACATCTTTAGCAGCGTTTGTGGGGATATTCACATATTAGTAGTTATTGTCCAATACACTTGCTTCGGGTGAGTCTTTATAGAGGGTGGCAAAATATTAGTTCAGAGCACTTAAATCTCTTCATATCTCTAGACTCTGGAATAGTATTTCTCGTAATTTTCAAAAGTTTCTGGTGGATACCTTTATGGGAAATAGAAAATATAAGAAAGGGTAGTTTGTTTGGGAGTGGACAGGGTTAGTTCTATTGTGGCACATGTGGAGTATTAATTAACAGATAGGTGTGCCTGTGGGACTGCTACGCAAGGGACTGGAAATGGTCTGGAATTCAGAAGTGGGGCTCTGAATTGCAATGAGGAAGAGTGAGAGAGACATGCTTAGGAGAGGAGAACATCAGGGTTTTCCCACAGGGTCATGCCCACCACTGACCCTCAGACCAGGTACAAAGGACTTGACAAGTGTTATGCTGTTGGGTCATTTTAAGGAAAACTATTTTCTAGATAATTGCCTTCATACATGATATTTTCTAAAACTGACTTACTTGAGCAGTTATCTGCGGTAGACATTCTCTTTGCTTCCTCTCCATCCTCAAAATGTCTTTACCTGTGTTACAAAAGAAAAGCCTACATTTCCAATCAGGAGTCTCACTCTGGGTCATGACCTTGGGACTTCAAAGCCTTCGGGATAGCAGCAGAGGGACAGTTCAATTATTCTTCTAATTAAGGCACTATAAATTTCCCCTTCTCATGAAGAGATAGCCTCAATAAAGTTTTACTCTTTTTATTTATAATTTTTACCTTATATATTAACACTTTTATGTTTGTGTTTATCTTTTAAGTTTATATATGCTAATAGATGTAGATTATTTTATCAAGTTTAT
Organism: Leptonychotes weddellii; assembly: GCF_054177405.1. Lineage (NCBI taxonomy): Eukaryota > Metazoa > Chordata > Mammalia > Carnivora > Phocidae > Leptonychotes > Leptonychotes weddellii. Next base: position 36,128,661 of record NC_138380.1, on the reverse strand, counting down.
GCCAATAATTTTAATGAATTCCTAATTCACAGAAAATGTATAGCCTTGTGTTTAAAAGAAATTAAAAATAAATTTCTACATTTGTGGCAGAGATAAGGTGATAAGGTGATAATGAATTACTTTCAAGTGTAAACATGTATATAAAGATAGCATGCTGTAGGAACAAGGGAGAGAAATACAGATTCAAGGAGAGAAACAGAATTTTCCTCAGGTCCTACAAACAAAAATATTTCAACTATTTGAACACTGTGCAAGGGATTGATATGTCTTTGACATTAATGTGAGCACTGCCCCTTTCACAAATGTCTGACCAAAACGAGTGTTTGGATCCGGAGACTCCAGTTGGCTTCTTAGAATCTAATTTAGAGCCCCAAGTTAGACATTTATCCCATTGTGGCTTACCTTGGGGATCTTACCTTGGGGAAAATTCAAGGACCTCAGTGGTCATCTTGTTCAACCAGTATTAGAAACTGAATAATCTTTTAAAATCCCAGAAAAGATAGTTTATTCTTCCTTCTATCTCTTCATCTCTCCTTCCCTCCAGCTCTCTCCCTTCTTTGCACAAACACGAATACACTTACGAAATGAATTTTTGTACTAAAGATTGGTGATGAGTATTGAGGATATGAGTGGCGGAGAAAATGACCACATTCCTGACCTCTCTGAGCCTATAGTTCGGCAGGATATGCAGCCAATGAAACAAGCATTCTTGTGAAGTACAAGGGCCATAACAGAGGAAGCATAGGATATTGCGTTGAGAACGTGTAAGAAACATGTACCTTATCTGGTTTAGGTAGGGATGAGGGCTGTCAGTGAATGTTTCTAAAAATGTGTCACCTGAACTCACTCATTAATCTTTCCCTTTGTTCTTTCTTGCCCGGCACTGTTCTAGCAAGACTCCACAGATAAACTCACAGGACTTACATTCTATCTAGAAGGTAGAGACACAGTGAATAGGCACCTGAGGAAATGAATGGTGTAAGTTTCAGGTAGTGATGAATGCCATGTAGAAAAACAGGATGATTTATTTCTTCATTATGTTAAAATTTAACGAGTGCTGAGTATTTTCTTGGCACTGGTCTAAGAGCTAGGCATACAGAGAGTAAGACACAGTAAATTTTCTCGTGGAGTTTTCATTTATTTCTATTAAGGAAGAGAAACAAGACAAATAAAATGCCTGGTAGGAAGTCACATAGTGATATAAGTTCTGAGATGAAGTAATGAAAGAGAAAGGGAAAGAGTGGGGAGTTCTATTTTCGATAGGGTGATGGTGAGGAAGACATCCCGAGGCAGACGGCTGAGCAGAATTCCGAATGAAGCGAGAGACCAACTCATGCAAATACTAGGAAATGTTTGCCCCAGGTAGAGAAGCCTGCAAGTGAAAAGATCATGAGGTCAGAAGGCTGCATCATGTGTCTGAAGAACAGCAAGAAGACCAGCATGGCTAGAGCAGAGGGCAGGGCTGACAGGTAGCAAGTGAGGATGGAGATGAACAGAGGTCAGATGGGGAAGCTTGGCAGACCATGGTGAGGAGGATTTTGTTTTAAATGTGAGTAGAAGCCATTGAAGATTTGAGCATGGGAGTGAGGTGGTCTGGTTTATATTTTAAAATGATCAATGCGATTTTGTTTTTTGTGTAGTTTATGTGAGCTTGGGGGTGACTTTAGCTTGGTTGGACGGAGAAGGAGATCTGAGCTGGGTACCAAAGTCTCAATCTGTGGACAAAAGGAACTTGCCCAGGCTTCAAGAAATCATCCTATTGTATGTGGAGACATAAGTGAGGGTAGAAGTCTGGGGGTGAGAGAGGCATGTCCTGTTCAAAGATCTAGAAAATATTTGTTTGGGCTGAAGCCCAGAACAAGATTAAGACTGCAAACAAGAAAGCTGGAAATGTAGAATTGTGAAGGAGGAGTTTGGATTTTATCCTGAAGACAATGGATGTTTGGGAGGATTTTAGGTGGGGGAATCAGAGCAGCTGTATATTTTGAATGGTTTGCTCAGACTGTTGGAGAAGGAGCTGCTGGAGGTAGGAGACCAAGGAGGGCATGGCAGTAACCCAGGCAGAGGGATGGTGACCTGGATTATGACCGGAATTTGTCTGCACACCTCTTGGGGCCATCCTCTACTAATTTGGGACAGCTCTGATTATTGATTAAGTCTTTCTTATACAGAGTCAATCCACCGTCTTGGAATTTCCACCAATTTTTCTTAGTTTCTCCTCTTGTTACCCAGGACAAACTTAATTCCGTTTCTGTATGGCAATCCTTTATATAGTTACAGGCAACCATTAATGTCTCCTTTTTTCATATTTCTATTTTTGTGGGTAAATGTCCCAGATTTCGTTAACTCCTGTGAGTTGGGTGTTCCCACATGACATAGCTTTGTTCCCTCTCAATATTCTGTTTATTTTTATCTTGACCAATTCTCTTTGGTCTGTGACCTGTCAGAGCATGCCAAACCAATTCTGCCTGCATAGTAAAGGAGGCAATTATTTCTCCCCTCTTCTGAATTATTACATTTTACAGATAATAACTGATGTTCCCAAGAACTTTTCTAGTACTTGTACAACATGACTGCACTTGCAGTCAACTAAAATCCTCATTTTCTTTTCCGTTATGATACCATTATACCACATCCCCTTCTTTTTTGCACCTTTGGTTTAATTTCAAATTATTATGTTTGGTCTATTGTTCCACTCACTTGTGATTTTGATTCTGGCACCCACCATATGAACTCTAGCTCCCAGGTTCCTGGTGTCTACAGTAATGCCCGTGACAGAATTATTTTTACAGCTATTTAGTAGCTCCCTACTCTCCTTTAATGTGCCTTTTGTTCGCTGCCAATGAAGGATCTATTCAATAAGCTTCCAGCTTTTTCTGCAACCCTCCATCACCTTCCTGTATACCCCCCCCCAAAAAAAAGCCTGTGTGCTATAGGCTATGTATTCTATGTTCTATGTGTATATATGGCAATTAACTTAATTAGGTAAACGTATCTCTGATATGGTTGTAGCTAGTTAAAATGCATTTTCCCTTAATAAGGTTTATAAGGTTTAATTGTTAATGCTGTAAGAATCTCTGATATGAGAAAGCTGACTTTTAAAAAGAAGGGACTTTGGTAAATATTTAAGTTACAGTCACACATTGGTCTGGTCCTGGGTCTCTATGTCTTCTTTCTCAGACTTGGGAGCTGAATTTATACATTTGATAAATATATAAGTGTCTGCTCCATATTAGGAAATGTTCTCAACACTGGTTATTTGTAAATAACAAAGATTCCATCCTCATGGAGTTTACATTCTGGTGGATGAGACAGACTATTAACAGATAAATGTTATATGTCAGGGAATAATACATGCAATGGACAAAAACAAGGGAAGGTAAGGAGGAAAGGGAGTTCTGGAGTCAGGGCTTACTATTTTATATAGAGTAGTCAGGGAAAGCTGTTATATAAAATGACATTTGTACAGAGACCTAAAGGATGTGAAGGAACAAGCTTCACAGATATCACGGAAAGAGTTTTATGTGTAGAAGTAGCAAAATGTGCAAAGCACCTGAGCTTGGGGCATGCTTGGCAAGTTCAAGGCTATTGTAGTTGGAGCTGAACATGGTATGCAAAGGGAAAAATAGGAGATGGGTCAGAGAGGTAGTGAGAGGGGGTGGGATGTATAGTCCTATAAGTTTGTGGTTCTCAAACATTAGCCTTTGTCCCCATCATCTGAAGAACTTGTTAAAACAGATTTCTGGGCCCCACTCCCAGAGTTTTTATGTTTCAATAGGTCTGGGGTGGGACCTGAGAATCTACATTTCTAACAAACTTCCACATGATGTTTTGCTATGTTGTAGAGCATTGTAGGTCATGGTAAACACTTGGGCTTTTATTGAACGATAGGAGAACCGACAGATGGGAAAGAGTAGAGGAGTGACATTTTAAAAGCATGGTCTGATTCTATATAACAAATAGATGGAGAGGACCAGGGTGAAAGCAGGGTGTCCAAAAAGGAGGCTATTGCAGTCATTGTATAAGAGAAGATGGTAGCTCTGTACAGGGTGCTAGTAATCTATTGTAGAAGTGGAGAAAAAGTAGTTGAATTCTAGGTACAATGTGAAGGAAAACCCACTCTGCATTTTACATACCCTGGAAAATATAGGTAAGTAATGGCATGAAGGGTCTGTCCTTGCTGTATTGTCTCAGGTAGCTGGCCCGTATTTAGTACCCACTGCATGACTCAAGTTGAAACCTTTCATTGAGTACATATTTTTTTTTTTTTAAAGATTTTATTTATTTGACAGAGATAGACACAGCGAGAGAGGGAACACAAGCAGGGGGAGTGGGAGAGGGAGAAGTAGGCCTCCCCTGGAGCAGGGAGCCCGATGCGGGGCTCGATCCCAGGACCCTGGGATCATGACCCGAGCCGAAGGCAGACACTTAACGACTGAGCCACCCAGGAGCCCCACATTTTACGTGCACTGATATACATCAGGATAATTGACTCCTGTGATAGGTTGCAAGTATGTATCTTTAAAGTACCAGGCATATGCTCTAGATTTTATTTTGTTTCACCTTTGTTTTATTGAGCTAAAGTATGTCATTTTATGAGACCATTACTGTCAACTTCAAATTTCATTAAATCATTCATATTATAATAGAAGACATTGACAAAGGGGCTGGTTATGCTTTGTGTCTTTTATAGGATTCCTTGGAAATGTCATTATGATTATGTCTTTTTCTTAAATGGGATTTGTAAGAACTGCTTAACATTTATAGAGGAGACAACAGCCCCCTCCCAGCCAAAACTTACCTCCCAGATCCAGGCCTATGAATCCTCATGCTTTTGCCTTACAGAAACTCATTTCTATAATGCACTGTGGTCTCAGACTTCAGTTTTGTATCTGCAAGTCCTGATGCAACAATGTCAACTGTCTTGAGCCAGCGCATCTCCATATTGAATGATAGCTTTTGCTATCTGAATGGTAACACAGGGTGAGGGTCACTCTACCTGATGGTGCTGCCAACTGAAATGCTTAGTGTGTTTTTAAATCATGAGTTATTAGAGCCAAAGGAACTTTATAAATCATCTTGTCTCTTCTCTCATCTTACAGATGTGGAAAATGAGATGAGAATACCTAAGTAGAAAGCTTTTTCTTTCCCTCCCTCCCTCCCTCCCTCCCGCCCTTCCTTCCTTCCTTCCCTCCCTCCCCTTTTTCCCTCCCTCCCTTCCTCCTTCCTTCCTCCCTCCCTCCCCCCTTCCTTCCCTCCCTCCCTCCTTCCTTCTTTCCTTCCTTAATTTCTTTTTTTCTTAACCATCATTAGAGACAAGAAAGTACACATTAAAAAAAAAGCCATTATCTGTGGTGGAATAGTGAATACTTTAACAAGAAATTTTGTCAAAATACAGCAGTCACTCTGTCAAAGCCATAATGTTAAAAATGTAGCTTGTGAAATTCTCTTTGGAGTGATGACATGAGGAGTGGCTGAGAGGTGTCCTTAGAGGTGGATGTAGCTCCATCTTAACCTGAACAACAGGCATACTGAAGGGAGGAGAAAGCCGTTGTTTCTTGTTGGAGAGCAAATCCTTCTTTTAGCTACTTAGAATTGTTTTTTAAAGACTGTCTTATTAATAACAGTCAATGAAACTCTGAGGGATAAAAGCAAGATTAGCAATCAGTTAATGCAAGGGGGAAAATAGTGTGTAACAATGTGTTCCTCCATTGGGATACTGACCCTTAAACTCACATCATGCCTTAAAAAGCAGTTCCTACATGCCTTCTTTTTAGTCACTAGTCAAGCACCAATTTCGTTTTCTCAGATATTTCCAAGCTGTGAGAGGTAGCTGTCCAAAAGGAAATCTGTGGGCTGTTCCTAGAACAAGGTGAAAATTGATTGTGAGAGGGAAAACAACGGCTGTTCCCTACAGTGGAGTAGGGGGAGGGCAAAGAGATTCTCTGAGGGCTCCTCTAAGATTGAACCAAAGCTTGTCTACAGACCAGGCTTGCTTTCCAAACCAGGATATGATAGCGAGAGAGGTGGGGAAGTACAGCAGTCTTTTCAGTATCTGGGACCTCGAATCCTGTTTTTTTTGTTTGTTTGTTTTTTTCTTAAAATCTGTATTTCTTAGTTTAAGTCTCTTTCTAGAATACTCCTTTCCACATTTCCACCTGCTTGCTGTCCTTGCAGTGTGGACCTACTGTTGTGTGCTTCATAGGGCTTGTACAGACTTGCTTTACTTTTAGGTGAAGAGAGAGACTTAGAGGCAGACAAAAGGGGAAGTCTGAGACAGTTTTCACCATTTGTCCTTGTACCTTGTGGATAGTTCTCTGTGTTTCCATGTGAACATGTGTTTATGGGGAGTATTGACTATAAGATAGTGTCTCACTCTATGTGGGAAAACATTTTAGAAGAAAATAAAATTATTTGCCTTTCAGGGTAATCAGGCTCCAGGGAAAGTACAGGTGTGTGAATAGATCACTCTGGAAAATGAACATCTAACCACGTTGGAGAGATGAGGTGCCTCAGGGCTACTCCTGACTGGGTATCCTTATCCCATTGGAGTATTTACTATTCCCAGAACATGCTGTGCAATTTCACCCTTGTGCGTATTCTTACTCCTGCCGCACAAAGCCTGTCAACTACTCCACAGTCGCTGGTAGTTGACAATGACTTTCCTTGAGGGCTCCGTGAAAACTCCTCCTTGAAGTCCGTCCTTTCCCATTTGAAGTGCTATTTCCTTTGTGCTCTGGCAGCAATTTGCTTCTACCTCAACTCGCAGCCCTTATTTCATTTTCCCTTGTGTAATGTTTAGCTGTTTACGTGCATGTCTGCACCACTAGATTATAAGCTTCTCGATTACAGCTACATTATCTTATATTTCTTCACTGTGTGACACCTAATACAGTGACTCCTTATACTGGCCCACTCAGTACATGTTTGCTGAATGAATGAATGTAATGGATCAGTTTTTCCTTCAGATTTATCAGTGGAAAAGCCTGAATGAAACACAGGGGCTGTAGCTTGTCCAAGTTTATGCATCTCGAATGAAAGATGGGAACCAGATGAAACGGTGAAACTAGCATTTTTTTTTAACTTGTCTTATTTTGATTCAAATAACATTTTCATATTTTCAGTGCATGTATCCTTTCTGCTTTGGCACATTTAAAAATACATGGTTTGGCTTTGTTTCTATGTGGGTTTTTTTTGTGTGTGTGCATGTGTGTGGTAAGAACACTTAACCTGAGGTGTGCCCTCTCAACATATTTTAAATGTATCCTACAGTAGTGTTAGCTATAGGCCCTGATGTTGTATAGCAGGTCTCTAGAACTTACTCACCTTGCATAACTGAAACTTCATCCCTACTGGAAAACAGTTCTCCAGTTCCCTTTCCCTTCATCCCTGGTAACCACCATTGTACTCCCTGTTTTTATAAGTTTGACAATTTTAGATACCTAATAGATAGGAGATCATGCAGTATTTATTCTTTTATAGTTGGCTTATTCTACTTAGGTTACCATCCTCCGGGTTGAGATTCACCTTGTGGCATATGGCAGGGTTTCTTTCCTTCTTAAGGCTGAATGATATTTCATCCTATGTACATTTCCTTTTTCCATTCATCCATCAGTGGACATTTAGGTGGCTTCCATATCTTGGCTATTGTGAATAAGGTTGCAGTGGACATGGGACTGCAGATATCCCTTTGAGATCCTGATTTCAATTCTATATACCCAGGAGTGGGATTGCTGGATCATAAGAAATTTTTAATATTTTAAGGAACCTCAGTGCTGTTTTCCACAACAGCAGCACCAATTTACATTCCCACCAGCGGTGCATGAGGGTTCGCCTTTCTTCCCATCTTCACCAACACTTTATTATTATTATTATTATTTTGAATAGCTATCCTTTCAGATGTGAGGTGATTTTAAAGAACCCCCAAATCTGTTTACTTTTGTGACTCGGGGACCCTCCTACTCAAACACAAACACAGGCACACACTCCTGTCACCATCATCAAATAAATAGGGTACAGTGAACGAAGACAGTTTCTGCTTTCTCGTTTTGGCCTCTGATTGACTGAGGTATCTGGATCAGAGTCCAAATTTAATAGCCCCTGTGCTCTTTGTAGCACTGTGTTATACTTTTTAAATTCATATGTATATAAATGAGTGAGAGATTTTCTATAATCACTTGTTTTGAAATCCTTTGTTCTTTCTTAAAGGATCCAATTTCTCCTCCTTCTCCCTCCTGTTCCTCAGAACCCTCCTCCCCTTCCTCCTTGTTCTTCTGCCATTGTTTTTGTCATCTTCCTAATCTCTGTCTTCATCTTTGTCTCTTCTTTCTCTTCCTCCCCCTCCTCCTCATTATTGAGCATTCTGACAACTTGGTGTAGGTTCTTTAGTCCTTTTCCCTGAGGTTGCAAGGTCTGAGCAACTAAAAACTGAAGTTCTCTAGGGAAAAAGGCAGGTTAACCTACAGAGAATTAAGACAGAAGAGATATGGTACCTCAGTACTTCAAAATAAGTAATCCTGAGAACCAAATGCTAAATACTGAAAAGTTGCCAGATGTATGTCCTAGCGATAGTGTGATGGTTATTTTTATGTGTCAATGTGACTAGGCTATAAAACCCAGTTATTTAATCCAATACTCACATAGCTGTTTTTGCAAAGGTGTTTTATAGATGTGGTTAACATCTGCAAACTTTAGGTAAAGGTAATTACCCTCAAGGATATGTGTGGGCTTCATTCAATCAATTGAAGGCCTTAAGAGCAGAAACTGTGTGTGTGTGTTGGGGGTGGGGCACCTGGGTAGCTCAGTTGGTTAGGTGTCTGACTCTTGGTTTTGGCTCAGGTCATGATCTCATGGGTTGTGGTATCAAACCCCACATTGGGCTCTGCTCTCAGCAGGGAGTCTGCTTGGGGGTTCTCTCTCTCTGCCACTCCCCTACTCTCTCTTTCTCTCTCTCTCTAAAATGAATAAATCTTAAAAAAACAAAAACAAAACAAACTCAGTCTGATCACTGAGTCAGCACACACACACACACACAAACACACACAGGAGCAAAAACTGAGGTTTCCCAAAGAGGAAGAAATTATGCCTCAAGACCACAACATTAGCTCCTGTCTGAGTTTCTGGCTTGCTGTCCTGCCCTATGAATTTGGACTTGTCAGGACCTATAATTACATGAGCCAAGTCCTTAAAATAAATCTCTTTCTATATATATCCTATTCGTTTGGTTTCTCTGGAGAATCCTGACTGATACTAATAAGAACACTTATTAACGTAGTAACTGATAAAAACAATGATCCTGGAATCTCCATAAACAAGTCACTTTAATTATGCTTTATTTGGTATTTCATAGACATCAATGGACTGTATCTATAAATGACTAGAAGGGAAGTAGACAGTACCTATGTTGTTCAAACAGGTGGTGACTACCATCACAGTTCCCTCCTGGCATGCCATAATAGTCTGATAAAGTCTAAATAAGGAGGAACTGTTTTAGAGTAGATTATACTCCTCTTAAGAGTAATATATTATAAATACAATTTTGATATGCTAAGAGAATTCAGTAAGTACAGCCAAATAAAGTATATTTAGAAGAAAATTCTTAATTCGTGGAATATGATGGTCAGAGATTTGATGTTTAGTTGTGACTTAAAGCATACTCTTTTACCATCACAGAAATAATGTTAGCTTCTGGGCACAAACATAAAAATTTATTATATAACATGCCCAAAATATTACTGTGTGAATGCTGTTTTAGAAATGAAGCTTTCTATGTAATTATATTTGTAATGGGGAAACTCAGTGTTCTACTTTGGAATGCCTGGAACATATCTTTTCTAACTGCAGCTGTGGTAGCAGAATCTGGGAAATTAATGTCTTCACTGACCTAGCAGGCAAAGAAAGGAAGAATTTTCCCAGTTCAAGTCACTAATATTGGAGTCTGGGTCAGAGACCTCAGCCTTTTGCTTCTATATTTAAAATTTATTTACATAATCGGTACACAAATACTGATTAATTATAGGGCCCATATTTTATGTCAAACACTTTGCAAGACACTAAAGTTATAAAGATGAAGATGTCTTGAGATTTTCCAGGGAGGGAGAGGGAGGGAGAGGGAGAGATATGATTTGCTTGGTAAAATACACAGTTGATAGTTGTGTGGCAGGGTGAAAGGTGCATCTAGGATGATTCTCTCAGGTCTTTGGTTACCTGGCAGTTGACTGCATCATTATTCTGATAAACTGGAACCTAGAATAAAGGAATAGGTATGAGAGGATGGATGAGGAAATTGGGGCTTTGATTATTAAAGTGTTTATAAAGCAACACAATAGAAATTTACAACAGAGCTAACCATATAGACCTGTAGTTTAGGGGAGCAATCTGAATTAGAAGATAGATTTAGTGGTTATCAGGGAATAAGGGGAAGTTGAATCTATTGGCAGGACTGAGATTTCCCAATGAGAAAGCAAATCAGGAGAGAAAGTCTGGGGTGGAGCCAAGACCTGGAGACCACTGCTGTTTAAGATAATATGAGCAGAAAGTTGGCTATTGAATTCCTAGTTTTACAGAGATAGAAGACTTCTGACTAGATGATAAGGTTCATTATATAATCTTAAAAGAGAAATATTGAAGAGGAGTGAAGGTAATACCAGTTGAGCAGGTCAAGAGATTATGAGGTCTCCATTGGTTTTAGTGTCCCTCTGGATAAAAACTGGAAGTAATCTAAGTGATCTAGATGGTAACATCTGCAATGAAGGTGCAATAATTTTGAAGTGACACCACTGGAAAGGGGAGAAGTTAGAATGTCTGATGGTATGGGAATCAAAGGAGAAATGTTTTCTTTTCACACTTGGGTGGGTTGAATTAATTGATTTGGAAGTGCCCCTGGGAAGCCAAGAAGATGCAAATGCCATCTCCTTTCCTTGGTGTATGTGAGTAATGAGCACAAGGGCAGCCTCCATTCAGAGGAGGCTTATCCCAAGCGAAGACTTCTGTTTTTATTTAAGCACAAGGATGAGAAGAACACCCTGTAAAGCAACCAAGGAGGTAGAGGAGTATTTGTCATGGGATTGGAAACTCCAGAATTGGGAAGAATTAAGAGGAAGGTCAGCTATTAGATAATGAGAGAGAGATGGAGAAAGGAAGGAGTGGTCTGGATGCAGAACCACATGGAGATGAGCGAACAGGAGAGGAAAGATGACCAGGGAGGTGTAAGATAAAATCACTAACTCACGAGTTAAGGAGAGAATACACATGTACATAAAGACATTCACCATGTCATTCAAAACCCTATATAGAATTGTGCCAAAATATTTTCTATATGAAATAAATAGAGTTCAGAGGAGACCTAGAATATGCTGAGAAGTGGCAGTGGAAAGATCTTGGGATGGAATGGGACATATATCAGTTAGGTTAATTTATATGAAGTGCTGAAAAGTGCAAAGTGTAATGTAATACTATGAGGTGGTGTAGCCAGGGTTGTGATATAGAAGTTTCCAAAGTCCTTTAACAAACTTGCTACAGCAGTATTTCTTTTTTTTGAAATTTTGAATGCCTGGGCCCCTACTCTCATTTTACTAAATCACGCTCTCTGATAGTAAGCCCTGAGAACCTCTGATTTTTTATAGCTCTCTTTCTGTAATATATCTTATAACATATATAAAATATGTAATATATATTTCAATATTACATATTTAATTGATTATTGATATCATAGTTCAACTTAGATGGCAATAAACATGTATGTGAATGGCAAAAAAAGAAAAATTACAATGAATAAATCTCATGATTAAGGTTAAGGAATAGTAGATGGTTAGAAAATCATGGAAAGTGCTTAATTCTAGTATTTTATTTTGGAGGCAGTGAAATACCACTGAATTATTTTAAGCAAGTTATGATTCTGTGAATGATGTATTTAAGGGAATTATTATGGTTTCTGTAAATAATATTTACCAGTAAGCTTCCAGTGACTCAGAGTTATTCTACTCATGTATTTGGAATTAATATATTTAGAATAACATGATTTTAAATGAAGTTTATTCAAAATTTTGGTAGAAATGAAAACTCTGATCTGTAATCCTTCAAGCATTATGTTTGTCTGATGTTGAAAATCTAACATACATTGTTATTATTATTTTAATGCACACAGCTATATTTACATAAGAAATTTATTTAAGTGGAAAATCATCAGTTTTTACTGTACTATTGATTTTCAGTTTCTCTAACGAATTAAAAGTTACTGATTTTTAAACTCAGAAATAAAACTTACATACCAGTGCTTTTTATTTACTAAAAAAAAGATGATCATCTTTAGCTTTGTTCTTTGGACTAATGAATTCTCTGGTGAAAGAGTTAAAAATCCTAATTTGGTGAGTTAAAAACGTCTATTTTTCATTACTCTTGGGCATACGGAGTGACTTATTTTATGATTTGCTGAAGTTGTGTGTGTGTCTTTTCTGATCTTTTCTAAAGCAAAAATTGTGTGCCACCTTTGCAAACTTCTCCTTACATTTGGATCTGTCTCTGAAGTGACTTTTAAGAACTATATAATTCTGATCAAGAATTCTGTTTCTCTCTGAAAAACTCCCTTCTGTATCTGATTTTGGATGACATGATGGTGATTACCTTTGTTCCTACTTAGATATGTTGAGATTGCCTCCAGGCTTTGAAGTTCTGAGATTTAAAGAAAAGATGAGATACAAATATGTATGTGCTGTTTTCATATGGAAATGATATTCTGAATGAGAAATAACCTTTTTGTTGGCATGCACTGGGTCTTATAGAATAAATTAAGAGGCACTTGGAAGACAGGCTCCAAGCTTTTTCTTATAATTACACTAAGATACACTATCGAGTAAATAAAAACCAAACCTTCTAGGATTTTAAATGATGATTGATATTTTCATTAAATTTTAGCACTTAAGAATTTGAAGATTTTATTTATTTCTGTGTTTGAAGTGTGTCCATTTCATTCGTGACTTCCAATTTCTTTTGTAAGTATTTTTTTATTTTATCATTTCTGATTATTAAAGCTGCACGTTTTCATGGTAAAAAAAATCAGGTGATATAGAAAGGTATAGTGACAGTTTCTTATAACCTCTCCACTCAGACTTAATCGCTATTAACCTTTTAGTATATATCCTTTCAGACTTTCTCCTGTCTGTATGGAACTGTGTGGGTATAACACAATCTGTGTGCCTCATTCAATGGGTATTTTTGGTGGCCCTGTTTGGGTTGTCCTGTTTTTCGCTTTGTTGAGCTTTCTCTTTTAACATGTTTTTCTCCACTCTATAAGGGCTTCCCTATCTATCTTTTATTTTGCCTTCTCTGCCTTTGATCTTCTTTCTGTCACACTCTTGCTGTTTTTCACATTCTCTGTATTCATTTTCATATGTATGAGTATATGAATATATATGTGTAAGCGTGTGTGTATATACATATACTTATATCAAAATAGGACCATTAGACACATGCTGCCTTGTAATTAAAAAAAAAGTACCTTTCTATAGCAATCAACATAGATCCAAAGCTCCATTTTTAATGACTGAGTGATATTCTATAGTATAGTGTGGGAGATTTAATTAATTAATTAATTAATTAATTAATTTTTAAAAAATATTTTATTTATTTATTTGAGACAGAGAGAATGAGAGAGAGAGAGCACATGAGAGGGGGGAGGGTCAGAGGGAGAAGCAGACTCCCTGCCGAGCAGGGAGCCCGATGCGGGACTCGATCCAGGGACTCCAGGATCATGACCTGAGCTGAAGGCAGTCGCTTAACCAACTGAGCCACCCAGGCACCCAGATTTAATTTATTTTATGCAATCCTTTTAAACAATTTTTTTGGACATTTAGATTGTTTCCATTTTTTGGTTACTGTATTTAGTCCTTTTATTGCACATTTTTATGTATTTGTACAATCATTTCTTAGTAATTGAAATATAAGTTACTGTTAACTATTACTAATAACGCTTATTATAAATATCCTTAATCAGATGTTCTAAATTATATAAACTTAGAAATTCACTATTAAGCTAAGCTCAAGGTAGTTTTGTTTTGTTTTTTTTTTAAGATTTTATTTATTTGACACACAGAGAGAGACAGCGAGAGAGGGAATACAAGCAGGGGGAGTGGGAGAAGGAGAAGCAGGCTCTCCGCCAAGCAGGGAGCCCGATGCGGAGCTCGATCCCAGGACCCTGAGATCATGACCTGAGCCGAAGGCAGATGCTTAACGACTGAGCCACCCAGGTGCCCCAGCCCAAGGTAGTTTTTATGAGGCTTCTTGGGGAAGATCAACTTTCCTTAAATAATAAAATATTACAAGATGTTGCTAGCAACTCTTGGTGGAATGTGGCCTTATATTGTTGTTGGACGTTTCTAACAGTGTATTTGCTGATGGATATATTCTGAGCTCTCTTCTTTATGACCAACAGGCTCAGTGTTTGGGGAAATGCAATTAGGGTTATGGCTGTTGTTTGTGATCCAAAGAGCAGAATCAAGCAGTACTGTCACATAAGGAATGAGACTTACCACCTTGCCCTAAACACTTGGATCAATCATATTCTTTTCTTGCAACAGCAGGCCTTCCTTTTAAGTTATGGCTCCCCATTCTTTAGTTCTTTGTCTAAATAAGCTCTGAGCTGCTTGAGATAGGAGCCTTGTTTTCACTGTGTTGTTTTGTAAAATGCCATATGCACATATGACATTTTGTAGATAATAAAAACAGCAATGATTATAGGCTGTTGGTAGTCCTCTGTTGATATCCCTACTGGTAACAATACACTAAGATATCACTTGACATTCTATTGAGTTAACAGAAACTGTTGTGTTGATTTTTACTGCTGCTAAGAGCAGGGAGAATATTGATTTTAATCAGAAGAAACAGGGAGAAATTGCTTTGACATGTGTTTTTTACTTGATCTTTGAGAATGTTATGAAAAAATAAAAAGAGTAAATAATAATCTATGCGGGGTTCTTTCAAAAGGGCTGAAAGATTGTTTGAAAGTGTGACCCAAGGGTAGAGATTTAGTTTGGGAAATGAAATATTTAATCAGCCATCTCAAAGTAATTTCTTGCATGACTATTAAAAGCCTTTTATTGGAATATGAAATAATTGTATTTTTAGTCAAACTGTGATTGAAATATAAAAAAAAACTTAGTTTAGTTTGTTCATTTTAATATTTATATATTTATTTATTTAGTCAACAAATAATAATCACCTACAATAGGCTGGTGTTGTCCTAATCTCTGGGGGTACACTAGAGAGCAAAGTAAACAAAATCCTTATCTTAATGGAGTTTCCATTCTGGAGGAGAAATATTCGCAATTAAAAAGTGTTGTATAATATGTCAAGTGGCAATAAGTACTATAGAGAGAAAAATAGAGCATGTTGGTAGAAGGTGATAGAAGGTGACAGAGGCAATAGAAGACACCAGTGCATGTGGATTGATAATAGGCATTTTACATATTCTGGTTAGGAAAAGCCACTCTGGAAACCTGAAGAAGCTGCAAGTCAGCCATGTAGGTATTTGTTGAAAGAGTATTCCAGGCAGAAGGAAGAGCAAGGGCAAATGTCCTGAGGCAGGAGTATGTTCAAGAGACTGCAAGGAAGCCTGTGTGGTTGTAAGAATAGCAGATATCACCAAGGAGGGGGCAGATTTAGATCTTATAAAGCCTTGGAGGCCGTTGTATGACTTTGACTCTTAACTCTGAGTGAGATGGGGAGCCAGTAGAGACAAAAGTGACCTGATCTTATTTTCACTGAGGGATAAGTCTGGATGCTGAAGAATAACTGCAAGGGTGGCCGACTGGAGAAGCACTAGGGTGGGCTAGTTCAAATCCAAGCAGTGGGAGGTAATGGTTTGGGTCTGGGTGATAAAATAGAGGATGTGAAAAGTGATTAGATTTTTGCCATATTTTGGAGATAGAGGTGACAATTTCCTGATGGATTCGATGTTGAGTGTGAAGTAAAGCAAGCAAAGATGTCAAGTCTGGACGTTGGAGAGTTTGGTATTTAGTTTTTAGTTCCGAGAGAGGTTGTGGCTGCACAGGTAAATTTGGGAGTCATCAGCATAAAATTGACATTTAATTCCATTAAAGACAGGAAACCAGAAGAGACCATTTCGGGAGTAAGTTTAGGTAGAGAAGTTCTGGGAGCTGAAGGTTAGGGCTTGGATCAGCAGTGAAGACTGAGGGGTGAGACAGTGACATACAAGCAGAAACGAGAGAGTGATGTTTCAAAGGCCGAGTGAAATAACCGCTTCTGGAAGGAGGGAGGAATGCCCGGATCAGAAGCTATGGATGGGTCTAGTAAAATAAGGACTGAGTTGGTAGCTGGGAGTTATTGACCATCTTGTGAGTTATTCAGAGGAATGATAGAGACAGAGTCTTTCTGGAGTGAGAAAAAGAAGATAAAAAATAGAGAGCAGTATAAATAATTATTGAGTTTTGCTATAAAAAGAATGGGATTGTTGGGTGAATGGCCAGACAGCACACACGCCATGCCTGCTGGAGCAGTGTTTGTTTCGGGAAGACTCATAGGGGCAGGACCAATACGGGGGTGGTGCTTGAGCCCTCACTGCCTGATGCATTTAGGGCAATACATAGAGAGCTAGCTGGGCTGAGTATCAGATTCCAGAAGAGCTACTTGGACATGAGGCTGTGGGGCTTTAAAGCTGCACCAGCTCCTCTCCTGATGTTATCTGGAACTGTAGTGATACATTGATTCCAGCCTGATTCCTTCAGTCCCTGCCTTAACAGCTCACAGGGCTGGGGTTCAAATTTCTGGTTGACCAGGACTGATTACAATAAGTACTAACTCCCCAGTTTCCATGGGAGCTCTGTAGGACAATGAATTCTTTTCTGGGAGCCCAGACTAAAGGAGATTAGTCTTGACAAGGTAAGCCTTATCTCTTACATAGCCAGAGAGGCAGTAGAGGGGTATGGGAGGGTTTTTCCTTAACTTCTTTCCCTCTCCTCTCTCCTCCCCTCCCACACCCTCCCAACCTTCCCTCCCTTCTTTGCTTCCTTTCCTTTGATGTGCAGTATTGCAGAGTTTTATATGCCCATAGGAATAATCTACTAGAAAGGAAAAACCATTGATAATGTGGGAGAAATAGTCACTGGAGTGATTTCTGTTGAGAAGATAAGAGGATTAAGATGAGTGGAGAGCTTGGCCTTTTTGGGGAGAATGGATAGCTCATTCCGGTTAAAGGAGAGAAGGCAGTGTTTATAAGCATAAATGTGCTTATGCTATGGTCAGAACTGGTAGACATTCTCTTAGGATTGCATCTAACTCAGTGAAATGGAAACTCACATTGAGAGCAAGGAGACAGAAGCAGGTGTTGGAGTGGATTATAACAATGTGTGATTAACAACTTTATTTTCCCAATGAAAACACATTTTGTTAGTTACATGCCCTGAAAAAAGAAACCATTTTGCCTCTCTTGCTGAGGATTGCATTTTGTGGATTTCTGCTGGACAGTCTTGGTTAAATCTGTTTAGCTTTTGGTCAAATGCTTATTTATATGGGGCATGTTCCATATGAAAAAAATCTCATTTTTATGGTGTTTTGTGATTTGAGTCATGTTATTTGATTCTGTAAACTTAACACAGAAAGAAGCAAAATGTACTTGTGCTTATATGGCATGTGTGTAGAAGAATCTGTACTTATTAAGCATACAGATATGTTTAGAATTCAGTAACCTTCATGTGGCTCCTAGCAGGCAAAAGCATGACATTTGAAATTGTATCTTCATTGCCTTCTGAGGGCATAGGATGATTGACACATCCTAACCTATTTATAACTGAGAGATTGAAACAGTTATTCACATAAATTCTTTTTTTTTTTCACATTTGGAGTTTAGATATTTGGATTAAATTATAGCAAAATAAGTTAGGCCTGCTGTGATTATACTCCCTCGGTGGAGGGGGAGACTGGCTATTCTGGAAAAATGCCTTTATTTTATATGTGTAATTATTATGTATGATTCTTGAAAAAGCAAGAAAAAACTTCTATTTCAAAATAAGTAAAATAATAGATAATAACTGGATTCCATAATCTTTGATTTCCGCAGCTTTAATATGGAGGTTGAGTTAAGGTTTCACTAAATGACTCCTATACACCCTTCAGTTACAAAATCTTATGATATCTCAAAATAGATGTAGCCTTTGAGCCATTTGTTGCTGAGTAGGTTATTAGATGATGCCATATACTAGTTTTCCAACATCTCTGGTTGTTGCCTCTGAGATAGCATTTCCTTCATTCCTTTTGGGATGATTTTGCCTTTTTACTTCAAGTTGTTAAGGTAGCCCAAATAGAAATGGGAGTTATTTTCAAACCTCATATCTTAATGGCAGGAGTGTGGAGGCAAACTTTCCACAGAACTTGTTAAAAATGCAAAATTCCAGGACCCATCTTTTAAGCTTCTGAAATAATGGTTTGAAACTAGGCTTAGAAATCTGCATTTTAGTAAGTACTACTCAGGTAGTTCAGAGGTGAGTGGCCAATAAAACACACTTCGGAACACGGCCCTAGTTAACATGTAGAATTTATGTAGTTTTGCATTTGTGTGATTTAGTGACACTGGACATGAGGACCAGCTGCCATGATGCTTAGCTAAAAATCAAAAGATGATGAAAATTAGCAAAGGGAATAGAAAGTAAAGGGCTATGTGGCAGGCTGACTCTTACCTGATAATTTTCGATGTTGTCATGATGATAGGAAAAAGCTGAACCTGGGAGAAGGTTATAAAATATTGTAATCGGAGACAGTGTCTTAACCTAAATTTAATTCAAACGTGCAACCCTTGGAGTGGGTTGGGAGACACTCACACATTGAGTTCCGGAAGTAACACCTCATGTTGTAAAAAAAAAAAAAAAAAATCTCAGATATTTTATAAACCATACCAGCTTTGTCTTCTGTTAGTGACTCTGGAACTACCAAGCAACAGCTCCTGAAAATATGGTCCTTGAATCTGTAACATAATCTACCATCCATCCATCCTTGGACTCTCCGTTGAACCCAGAAAGCTGTCATGTTGGAAGTTAGTGGAGGTGAAGAACCTTGCTGAACTGTACTGGTAAATTGTCTTTCACTCTTCCTCCCCCCACCTCGTTTTTTAATTTGGTAGTTTGTTCCTATCTGGACCTTGTGTATGTGTTCTCTAGTCCAGGGAAAAGCCTTGCCCCCTATTTTGCTTTTAAAAATTGTGTTTACATTTTTAAAAATGACAAGCTCCATTAAAGTAAAGAATGATGAGAAATGTTTATTTTACAAACTCTTAATATTTTCCTCTGTAATTGACAATATTAGCATTGCAACCAATATTTTAATGAGCTCTTCTCTGTTTCCTTTGCTTCAAGTGTACTTCTCATTTTCTTCCTCGGGGTGAAATCCTACCAGTTCTTTGAAGTTTAATTAAAAGCTTACTTTCTCGGGAAGTGTCCCCTGATCACCACCCTCAGCCTCCCTATTCCCCCAAATGAATTGCCTCTTCGTCTGAGTTTTCATAACAATTTGATCATGATACTTATCAACTTGTGAGCTCTATAAGTAGGGTGCTCATATGTCTTAATTTGCTTGGGTCAGCTTTTCTGGCATTAAGTATTAACAGAGCCCCATTTCATTAGAAGTGTCCTAGTTTGGATAATAGATAATATCTCCATCCCATAGTGAAGGGGCTTTTTATTTCTAGTACTTAGCCTGTTATCCGAGTCTGAATTGAATTTACCATTTAATGGCTATAAGGACTGTTAGAGGTCTCGTGGAAGAGTATTTTATTTTTATAGGTATTATTTTATAGGTATTATTATTTATATTATTATTTATCGGTATTAATGTTCAAAGACAGCCGAAGTGGGAGCCCATGAAGCCATTAGTTACTCCAAAGAAGGTAGAGATAACCTGGCCCAGACTTTTGAGGAATTGGCTCTACCTAGGTCCAGTGGTATCTTACTGCTAATCTAGAGGAATATCCAAAGGACAGCGAATGCCCTTGAAGATGCTTTTATTGTTTCATGGCAAAAAAAAAAGAAAAAAATAATGTCCAGGTTGTAAGTTAAAACTAAATGTATTTATTGGATTGTTCTTTATTTTATAATTATGTCTAGTGTTAGACTACTGTTTGTATGTTAGCATTTTCTTCCTTTTCTGAATTGATGGTAATTGAAAAGATCTTCATCTTTACTTATCAAAATAAGAAGTTGGCAACTCCCAAGTCCAAACCTTGGCTAAGGAAATGGGCTGGGGATGGAAGGTGCTATCTGGACTCACAAGGTAAGAATAACTGAAGGGCACAAACCTGTCAGTGTAGAAAGACCTGTCATCCTTCCTGTCCTGCTCTGAAAAATCAGAGGGATACTATCTATTTTGTTCACTGCTTTATCCCCGGGTCTTACACAGCCTAGTGTACAGTAAGTATTCAATAATTATTTGTTATATAAATACATTCATGGGCTCCATGAATACATTACTCTACTGAAAACATCTCAAGTGACCCAACTTGGCAAACAGTTGAGTTAGTTGTGCCCTGTTGGGTACGCAGCCCTCGCTGTGAGTGGGGATCAGTGACTCCTCTAGTTACTGCTTCTTGCCTTTCACCCAATTAAAGTTTTGCAAAGGGTTCCATTTTTTTGTGTGTGGATTATTGTAATGGTCTCTTTTTTGTTTTTACATTTGTTTAAACACTGGGGCAAAATACACGTAAGATTTACCGCCGTCACCGTTTTTAATGGCGCAATTCAAGGGCATTCAGTGCATTCACGCTGCTGTGCTACCATCTTCACCATCTATCCACAGAACTCTTTTCATCTTGCAAAGCGAAAATTCTATACCCATTAAACAATGGCTTCTTATTCCCTCATCCTCGGCTCTGGCGAACATCGTTTCCACTTCTCGTCTTTGTGAATTTGACTCTTCTAGGGACTTCACATAAGTGGAATCATACAATGTTTGTCTTTTGTGACTAACATATTTCACTTAGCGTAATGTCCTCAAGTTTCATCTATGTTGTAGCAAGTGTCAGAACTTCCTTCTTTTTTAAGGCTGAATAATATACCCTATCCATAAATGGGTATATACCCTCCATATCCTGAAGTGGAATTGCTGGATTATATGGTAATTTTATTTGTAATATTTTGAGGAATCACCGTACTATTTTCCATAGCAGCTGCATCATTTTACATTCCTACCAAGAGTGCATAAGCATTCTTATTTATCCACATGCTCACCAATAATTACCATTTTCTGTTTTTTTTTTTTTTTTTTTTTTGGTAGTAGCCATCATAATGAGTGTGATGTAATGATCTCTTACCTGGCTTCTTTGTTGCCAGGATCTCTCTCTTCTGATCCATCCTCTTCACTATAGCTAGAGCATTTTTTCTTTTTAAAGATTTTATTTATTTATTGGACAGAGAGAGAGAGTGAGTGAGCACAAGCAGGGAAAGTGGGAGAGGGAGAAGCAGGCTTCCCTCTGAGCAGGGAGCCCGATGTGGGGCTCGATCCCAGGACCCTGAGATTATGACCCGAGCTGAAGGCAGATGCTTAACCGACTGAGCCACCCAGGGGCCCCTGTAGCATTTTTTCTTACCTGTAGATCTGACCATGTCAAATCTATTAATGACTCCCAATTTCTCTCGTTTTAAATTTTGGGCTTCTTAACATGCTCACTTCTCAAGTCTCATTTCTATCCACTTTATGCTCTGGCCATAATGACATTTGCTCTTTACATTTGCTGTTTGCTTTCATGTCCCTATGACGTTATACTAGTGATTTCTTCAGCTTGGAGTGCTTTGTTTCCTAAATTTCGTTTCTTTCTACCCTTTCCCTCATTAAGTTCCCATCTGTCCTGTTTCTTTTCCTTGATTTTTTCCCCCTTGCTTTCATATTGAACAGCTCACTTTTAAAAATTTAGTCTCATGCCAAACAAAAAAAATCCATGACATACTGGGTTTAATAAGCCGATCATGTTAATTCTTCACACATCTTAATAAATATATTAGTATTAACATTTTGAAAAGTCTGTCCTTATAGCCCAGAAATTCATTTTGAACACCATCAGTGCTGTATGTAACGCATTTTGTGAAAGACTGTGAACCCCGTCTATCTGATCAGCTCCAACTCCTAGGTAGTGTAGTGAATCATGGTGTTGGCTCTGGAGTTAGAGGAGTGGGTCCAAATCCTGACCTATTGCTCATAAATTGTGTGACCTTGAACATGTTATTTAACCTCTGTGAGCTCCAGTTTCCTCTTTTGTAAAAAAAGGATGATGATAGTTTTTACCTGGAGATTCCTGTGAGGAGTTATTAGGGTAATGCTTGCAGAACTCAAGATTATCGAAGTGTTCTAGCTCTCCTTTTCTCCCCATATCATTAAAAGATGATCAACGTTTGCTTCTGTAAATTCATTCAAAGTTATCTCATTGTGAGACTGATGAAAACAAAAGGAAAGTGGAATCAATTCAGGACATGCTTTTGTGATTATTTTAATATAAGGTAAGTAATTATAGTCATTTAAACTTAACTTTTCTGAGTCCCTAAAATAATATTTCAGAGCCAAATGGGATGTCAAGTTGACCCTTAGGATGTTTTTTCCTACCTGTTGCAGCCACCGTCTGCAACATTAGTTAACGTAAGTTAACTAATCTAAGTGGAATACAGGCAGACGGTTATGAAGCGAGCCTTCAACCTCTGCCTCTTCCTCTGCAATCCCAATGGCTTCAAAGAAAACCAGATAACACTGAATATTTATTTCAGTCTCCACTAGTCAAGAACACAGGAACAATTGGAGAAATTGGTTTTATCTCTCTGCCTTATTCCTTTCTTAGTCTCTTGTGTCCTGGTTAGATTTTCCCCTCTTCTCTGTTGTGTTCTCAGCAGCCCTTTGTGCTTGGAACTGTCCCTTCCTTAGTCTTTTGTGCTTAACATGAAAGTACTTTTATTTACCCTTTCTTTCTTTATTATTATTAACATATAATGTATTATTTGTTTCAGGGGTACAGGTCTGTGATTCATCAG
The DNA here is from genome assembly GCF_054177405.1 of Leptonychotes weddellii. Taxonomy (NCBI): domain Eukaryota; kingdom Metazoa; phylum Chordata; class Mammalia; order Carnivora; family Phocidae; genus Leptonychotes; species Leptonychotes weddellii. The sequence continues at coordinate 36,105,652 of NC_138380.1, read as the reverse complement.
TCTTGCACAATACACAGCGCTCACCATAGCACATACCCTCCCCAGTGTCCATCACCCAGCCACCCCATCCCTCCCACCCCCACCACTCCAGCAACCCTCAGTTTGTTTCCTGAGATTAAGAGTCTCATGATTTGTCTCCCTCTCTGATTTCATCTTGTTTCATTTTTTCCCTCTCTTCCCCTTTGATCCTCTGCCTTGTTTCTCAAATTGCACATATCATTATTTACCCTTTCTATGAAAATCCTTTGTGCGAAGAAACTGAAAGAAGAAAAGACAAAAAATGAAGATATAGGAGGAAGAAAGGGCAAACAATTGAAGAGTTGCTGGAGAGTCTGTACTTCTGTAACTCTGGCATTTAACTCAAGTATTGGCTTTCTTGTTACATGCAAATGGCTTTGTCTGTATTTCTTAGATGGTAACTCCCTTGGGCAGAAACCATACCTCTGCCTTCCCTGGTAATGTGCCAAGTACCGGGTGAACGTTCCGTAAGCAGTGATACCATGTTTACATGTTCAAATTGAAAGATTTGCTGCCATATAAGAGAAACTCAATAAGGATAATACCAAATTTTTTTTTATCAGATCTGTTTTGGTCATAAGCATTGAATAATAATAATAAAAAGATTTACTAAGTAATTTTATTTCCATGTCAATAAAAAAGAAAGCTGGACATGTTTTCTTTTGAAATGATCCTCTTTTGTCTTAAGTTATTAAAACTATAAAGATTTTTCCTAAGTAGTTGTTTAACATATTTATGCATCCAACACCTTTATCTTACAACTTTATGGACTTCCAACATTTAACCCACGTGAACCTGACATTTAAGATGAAGTAGGTGGTATGGCAGTGATACTTGAAACTCCAGAAGTGTTTTCTGTTTTTCTGGCATCTAGTTTCAAGTTTTTATGATCCCTTCAGAGACATTAGACCTTTTGATCCTAATACAATATTTTTTTATTTAAAAAACTAATTAGGCTATTTGTCAATAATGCTCATTAAATGAAAGGTCATACCTTTTGGCAAAAATGTGAATTATGGATCATGAAAGTAAGTTTACTAGAGAATTCAAATTATAGTTCTAAAGACGCTCCCGAGTTTGGTTTGGTAAATGAGTTCTTAGTATTGTTAGCTAAAATGAATCAATTATGGCAGAAGAAAGAATGATTTCTTGAACGCAAAAAGACTCAGATCACAGTCCTTTTTCTGTTGATTGATTTCTCCGTAATTTCTATGAAACGTTGTTTGTCAAAAGAAACTTTGTTTTTATGTCATCATAGCAAAATCTAATAACAGTTGTTACTTAAAACAGATAACCTCTCTGGCAGCATAAGAGATTTAATTATATATTTCCATGAGAAATGTAATCCAATTTTATAAAATAAAATTAAAGCAAATAAGTTCACTTTTAGAGTAGCTGCAAAAGAAAGCATCCTCAGCAAAGAATATGGGAACGTTGGGATGGGGTATGAGGTACTTGAGGGACTGAAGACTGCCAAAGATTTCCAATTATTAATTTAAATTAAAAGGATTAAAATATAATGTGTATATAATTTTTATGGGGAGAAAGAAATTCCTTTAAATATAAATTTATTTGTAAGTTGAATTAAAAGGGTTAAAATATAATGTATATATAATTTTTATGGGGAGAAAGAGATTCCTTTAAATATAAATTTATTTTTTGCCTGATTTTTTCCCGCCCTTTTAATAGTTAATGTACTGATCTGAATCTCTTATTTTGATCAACACTGGCTTACTCTACAAAGAACTGAAAACCTAGATTTGGAGGTGTTTGGTTAATCTGAGACACACTCAGGACTGGGTCAGTTTTTGAACCATGCCTGGGTAAGGCCAGGATCTGGGCTTTATGGCAGCTAAGTTTGTTCTAATAGCCTATATTGGCTGTAGCTGAAATTTGACTGTAGCAGAGCTAACATGGACTTTCTAAGAAGATATCTGTAAGATTGACAGAGATTCTAGATTAGCAGCAGCTGACAATGACTGAGGAAAGGAGAGGTAATAGTCAAAACTGGCAGAGAACCAGTGGTTAGGGAAGCAGGGAGTCTTGGGTTGGTGAGTCAGAGTGCCTTAATTCAGAAGTATTTCGTACTGTTGGATGTCTCAGAGTAAATGATTGGGATCTCCAACTCAATGTCAAATCGTTGCTGCATTTAGCAGGTATTTCCCCAACAAACATGCAAACAAACCTCAATATTCCAGAACTGTAGAGTTTATTTTAAGTGGGTTTCAAAACCACACTATACTCTCTTGGGAGGAAATTCAAGGGAACAGCTACAAAAGAAACATTAAGTAACACCACTTCATAGAACAGGACATGAAAAACACTTTGAACTATAATCTATCACGTTGTACAGTTCCCTGTTTCAATCCTGAGAACTGGATTGGCCCAAACTCCTTAAATACTATAGAACACTGCAAACATTAATTGCTCAACCTTAAAAAGTTGCTTTTACATTGTACAATATTTATAATAGCTGGTGGCTTTAAAATCAGTTATAAAACTGATCTTCCTGACCTTCCAAATACACAACAGGGAAAGGAAAGTTTTAGTTCTGATATTTTCTGATGTGGTGAGTGATCTGACTGGGGATGATGACTTATTCTAGATTTTCAGCTGATGGGTCTTTCCACAGGGAACCACAAGGGCTGCCAATTACATTTCAGCTTTTTCTTCTAAGTCATTTTGTAAGATTAGATCTCTCACAGCTGAAATGACAAAATTAATGACAGTGTATAATAATGTTTGGATATAATAAATGATGCCAAATGGAATTTCTGTCATCCGGTCCAGTAGATCTGAGACTGACCATTATTCTCCAGTGAAAACTTTGAAAGTACAAATAAAGTCATAATGAAGTACCTTGCTAAGAAGTAATAAAATCTTGGCTAAAATTTACCTTCCAACTCAGAGTCAATAATATGTTAGCTGAGTCAGAGTGTGAAGCAAAATAAAACTTCTGAGTTCTCTCATTTTGGCTTGGCTACTTGTTTGAAAAGAGCAGTGGGGAGATTAATTCCATTAAGTAATATTGGTAGAACTAATAATATATGGAAGGCACAATAAGGAGCACAAAGAATGAGGCTCAGTACCTTTATTAGATAATTTGCCATTTTAAGGGAGAGATAAAACCTAAAAACAAATGATATTAAATAAGGAAGAATGTGATAAATCAAATCTTTGAGAATAAGATTCGAGACCTGAAGGTCATTACAATGATGGAAAGAGGGCGTAGAAAAAAATATACCCCTTTCTAAAGATTTAGATTGTTACTCCTTATAAATCATTTACTAAATATATAATGTTGGTGTCTTGATGCGAAAACTCTGTAGGCTCCTTGCATCTATCTACCCTCCCTCTTCAATCCTCCCAAAGTGAAGGGATGCTAATTTAATTGGTTAAATTTCAGAGCATTGATTGGGCAATTCTTGCTAGTAGGCAAGGACACTGCCCTGTCGTGCATTTTTTCCCTCCTGCCCAATGTAGTTGAAGCAATGAACTGATTAAGGCTGTGCTGTCAGAGAAATCCTGACTGTGTTTTATCATATGCTCCCTTCTTCTTTTTTCCTGAAGAGCTTTGTCTGCTCTATAGGAGCAGCTCCATATGCCCATCACTTCTCCATTCTCTGGTTTTCCAGCCAGATCTAGGCTTCAACCTTTGACTGAGTTCTTTCTAGATGAACTTGACGTTAGCCTTGGGAGCAAATTCCTCTTGTTCCATCTACTCCCGCATTTTGGAATGTGTGTTGAATATGGCTTTCAGTGTACTGCGGTGATAAGATTCCATACTTGGGTCTAGGAGTGATGGGGAAACAGACATTGCATCTTTTCTAATACCTGGTGTGGTTTTCTTTGGTTGAGTGGGGACATATGAATGGAGACTTATGTTTGGAAGCAATGTGCTTCATACCAAGATAAGAGTTTCTACATCGGGAGATGGGAGATGCACCAAAGATGGGGACCTCAAAATATAAATAGAAAGCTATGTGGAGCTAGATGGGGAAGAATAAGAAGCTACACTTTGCAAGGCTGTGCCATATCAAGGGCTATTATTCTTGGAAATTATGAAATTTTTAAAGGATAAAGCATTACACAATTGTAAGTTATTAAGTTACTGTAATATAAGAACTTCAAATGGCTTAACCAAGCAATGTGATATAGTAGGAAAATTAGACCTCCAGTTGCAGATACAATTTACTGATGGAGTAGTTTTGACCTTGCTTTCCTTAACCCTCAATTCATTTTGTAAAATGAGAGTAATAAACTTTACTTTGTAGAGCTATTGTGAGATTTAAAGTCAGTACAGCACATTAAGCACCTACTGTAGTCCCTGGCACACTGTGGGACCTCAATAAATTGTTGCTGTTGGTAGACATCCTATGGCACTTGGTAGGTTTCCAATAAATACTAGTTCTTCTAAAGCTTTTAATCATTCCATAGCTAGTTATGTGCCTAGTTCTGGTAGCAAATATGCTCTATCAGCAGTAAAAACATTATCTCAATTTTATTGTGATATATATTGGAAATCTTAGTGAGGTTTTGATGGTGGGTATATGGCATTATTATGCCAAAGATATTCACGGATAATTAAATCCTGCACCAAATTACAGATGACCCTCCCCTGTGGTCCTAAGAAAGATACATGCACAAGGAATATAACCAAGGAAGCAAAGAAACCCTTTATTACTTGGGCCTGAAGTTCCAGCAGAGAGTTCTTATAACCTGACCTTTTCCTTGCCTCTCAGTCCAAGCTTGAAGGTTTACTGTGCTACTGCACGGAAAGATAAAATGTTTAAAAAAAGAAGAAAAAAGAATGTACCAGAGTGAGGGGATAGCTGTATTTATGGGCCACTTCATTTTTTCATTCATTTAAATACAGTTACCCTATTCACTAGTAAATATGGATAACCTCTGTCCTGGAATCAGATTAACATTTTTTTTTCTTCCTTGACAAAGGTCCAAAGAAGGATGGTGCAAGGAAAAAGTCTTGAGAGGCTTCCCTCTCATACATTTATGTTCCACCCCCTTTGGTTCTTTCTTTAAACCACTGGGCTTAAAATCGAATATTACAATTTTTTACATTTAGGTATATGATCAATTTTGAGTTAATTTTTACATACGGTACATGGTAAGAGTCAAGGATCTTTTTTTGTTTCCTTTTTTCTTTGTTTCTTCTGTCTCTGTCTCTTCCTATTTAATTGCATGTAGGTATCCCAACACTATTGCCTAAAAGACTATCTTGTCTTCATTTATCTCTGTCTTTAACACTTTTGTCAGAAATCAGTTGAACCTAGACATATGGACCTATTTCTGAATTCTCCATTATGTTCCATGGATCTGCACATGTGTCCTTAGACTAATAGTTGATTACTTTAGCTTTATAGTAGTCTTGAAATCAATGACAGTGAGTCCCCCAGCATTGTTCTTTTAAAAATTATTTTGGAGGTGCTTGGGTGGCTCAATTGGATAAGATCTGACTCTTGATTTCGGCCCTGGTCATGATCTCAAGGTCCTGAGCTTGAGTCCCGCATAGGGCTCCCACTTAGCAGCAGGGAGTCTGCTTGTCTCCCTCTCCTTCTGCCTCTCCCCCTACTTTCTTTCTCTCTCTCTTAAATTAATAAATAAATCTTTAAGAGAATCCAAATAAAAAATAAAAATTATTTTGGTTCTTCTAAGTTCTTGGCATTTCCATATAAAATTTATAATTAGCTTGTTAATGTCTACAAACAAAAACAAACAAACAACAAAAACCCCAGCTAGGATGTTGTTTGGATTGCATTGAATCTAGACAGCAATTTGGGCAGATCTGACATCTTTACAATAATAAGTCTTTCAGTCCATGAACAAGATTTAGTTTTGGTTTCCTTTATTTTTTCTCAGTATTTTCTAGCTTACAGCATGTACTTAATACCCATATTTTATTATACTTATTCCTAATTCTTCTTTTTTGCTGAAATTCATGAATGGATATTAAATTATGTCAAATGCCTTTTGAGGGGGCATCTATTGAGATCATCATATCATTTCCTCTTTTTTAGTCTGTTGACATGGCAAATTAAATTGATTTGGGGATGTTGAATTTGCATTCCTAGGTTCAGGCCCACTTAGTCCTATTTTACAGGATTTTATTTACTAATATTTTTTGTAAGAATTTTTATATCTATGTTTAAGAGTAGTTTTTATTTTTAAAAATCTATTTAAAAATATTTTTAGAGAGAAAGAGGGTGTGTGAGCAGAGGGGAGGGACAGAGGGAGAGGAGAATCTTGAGCAGGGCGCGGAGCCCCACCCTTGGCTTAGTCTCACAACTCTGAGATCCTGACCGGAGGTGAAATCAAGAATGGGATGCTTAATCGACTGAGCCACTCAGGTGCCCCTTTATTTTATTTTTTTTTCTAAAACATTGTCTGTTTTGGCATCAGGGAAATGTCAGCCTCATAAAATGAGTTGAGAAGTGTCTCTTCTCCTCTATTTTTTGGAAGATTTTGGGTAGAATTGGTATTTATTTCTTTGGTATTTAGCAGAGTTCACTAGTGAAGCTCTTTAAGCCCCATATTTTCTTTGTGGGAAGATTTTTTTAACTCCAAATTAAATTTATTGCATTGACATTGGGCTATTCAATTCATCTGTTCCTTTTTGAGTGAATTTTGATAGTCTCAGGAAATTTTTTGATTTCATCTAAGTCATCTAAATTACTGGTATTATGCTGTTCATAATATTCTCTGGATGTCCCTTTATATGATTGGCAGTGATGCCCCCTTTTCTTATCAAAATATCAAAACTTCTTATCTAAATGTTGCCTTCTGTTTCTTCTTTTTTGACCAGTCTATCTAGAAGTTTATCAATATTGTTGCTCTTTTAAATTAACTAGCCTTTGTGTTTGTTGATTTTATCTGTTGTTTTTCTATCTTTAATTTTATTGTTTACCAGTCTTTATTATTTTCTACCTTCTGTCAGCTTTGGTTTTAATTTGCTCTTATTTTTCTGTAAAAAAAAAAATTCTATTTTTCTTTCTTTCTAATAAAAGCAATTGATGGTGTAAATGTCCCTGTAATCACTGCATTAGCTATGTGCCACAAGTTTTGATATGTTGTGTTTTCATTTTTCAGTCGGTAAGGAATTTTCTGATTTCCTTTGTGACATTTTTCTTTGATCCACAGATGCATTTAAAATTTTGTGGTTAATTTCTAAATCTTCAGTGGTTTTCCAGATAGCTTTCTGTTCCTGGTTTTTAGCTTCAGTAGTTCACAGCTTAATGTTCTTTTGTTTATATAAGAAAAGGGTATGGGGAAGTAGTCAGAATTTCATCCTGTTTACAGGGGCTGCTGGTCACCATATGCACATGGTATGCTACCAAGGGAGGCGCTCCTAATTTCCTATTCTTCCTCAATCATTTTTGTCTAATTCTAAACCGTTAAGTTATCCCAGTTATGCTAACATATCATGCTAGCCTTTAACTTTGTATCTGTTTCTCAGATCTCTTCTTCTCTTCCCTTTACCGCAGTCACTTCTTCCTCCATGCTTTGCCAAAGGTGAAAGGGTGTGTGTGTCCTATTTCCCTGCCAAGATGCTTATCATTCATTGGAATTTAGTTCATTTGGATGCCTGGTAGCTTCAGTTCTCTGACAGGGTGACGAAATACTATGATTATGTAAATCATCCAGCTTCTTTGCTGTTGTTAGAAACAGTGACTTAAGTGATATTTTCTTGTAGTTTTCTGCATCTTTAGTCAAAGTGGAACTTCAATGACTGAGATTTTTGGTACTTCGATATTAAGTAAATGATCCAAGTTTCCGTAACTAGGAAGTGGTGTTGAACTCCAAAACTCACTTTCCCTCCATGATATCACATTGAATTATAAGCTCTTTAAAGACCCAGAGTAATGTTAAGTTATATTTATATAGGGTTTTTCCAGTTAAGAACACTTAAGTTTTTACATTTAGTAGCTAATTGAATCTTTGTAGTCTTTTGATTTGCCCATTATTAAGGTCCTTATAGGTGAGAAAAACCACTATTTAATAACTTGAGATGGTAAGTAAGAAAGATAAAACTCAAACCTGCTTCCAAGCACACAGAACTTCCCCAATTCCAGGTCCTGGATGGAAAAAAAAAAAAATTAGTGAGAAGTTTAGTTCTCAGAAAGGAGAACTAATTAGTGAGAAATAACACTTAATCCAGTTTATTAATTCTAGAGCTACTTTTAGCCATCAATATCATTCCTTTCTTTAGATGAAAGTAAAATGGATGACGCTCTTTGAAACTGTGCTGTTATTTTAGAAAAAAAGATAGATGATTTTGCTTTTCTTGTAATGAGCTAAAACTGCTTCAGAAATAATGTCAACATATCTTTCCTAGCATTTGTCTATCAGTGGGAGACTGTTATTAGAGCACAAATTAGTATTTTATTGATATTATCACTTACACATGCTATTTTTTTTTAAAATGATTTTATTTATTTATTTGACAGAGAGAGACACAGTGAGAGAGGGAACACAACCAAGGGGGAGTGGGAGAGGGAGAAGCGGGCTTCCTGCTGAGCAGGGAGCCCAATGCGGGGCTCTATCCCAGGACCCTGGGATCATGACCCGAGCTGAAGGCAAACGCTTAACCGACTGAGCCACCCAGGTACCCCTTACACATGCCATTTTTAATATGTACAATTATACTGAAAAATTAAAAAGACATGCAAAATTCATCTTAAAGGCAAAGCAAATATTAGTTGTAAACCTACAGATATTTTAGACATTAAGATTTATACAATGTAAAGTTGAGGCAAGTGGATAGTCCACTCATGCCAAACGTATGAGATGACATAAATGTGAACAGGATGTTCTTCCTAGTAGATGTTTTAAGTGAAGTGCATTCTATTCCTAAAAATTCTTCCAAAGCCACATGAAAAGAAATGGTAAAGTTCTGAGTTTATAAGGTAGGAAAATTCTACCCCAAGTGCCCTTATATTTTAGTAAGTTTCAAGTCAAGATCCTAGAAATAATTAGGAATGAGAAGTATGTAGGAAGATTTAAAGAACATCACAAATCCAGCTTGTCTCAAAATATATTCTATAGTACCTAGATTACTGCCATTGAATTATGTTCATAGGCCTAGTGCATTTCTTCTACATGGAGCCTGGAAATTTCACCTTTTTTTTTTGGAGGAGGGAAAAAAAATCCACATAAACCAGTTCTCATTTGCAAAAAGAATGGCACTGAAAGAATGGAATTATGGTCAGATGAGTTTGTATAGGAGATAGATCAGAAAGGACGTAGAGCTATGACATTTCCTCCGAGAGAGTGATCTTGATAAACATGAATACGCTGGGCATATGAGAGAAGAGAATGGTAGTGCAATAAAAGATTTCAACTCTGATGGTTGTCCCCAGAGACTTAGTAAAGAACATACTTGCTAACATGGATGCTATCTAGTCCTTGTAAACTCCAAATCAAAGAGTGTACACTCTTTACCAAATGTCCACCTTGTATGAGGCATTATTTTGGGAGCAATGGGATATAAAAATAAGAATGTTTTTTCCTTTAGGGAGTCTATGGTCAATTTGGGAATATATCATTACAGAAAAAACAGAGATGGGCAATAGTAAAGATCAGTATCTGCAAAAGGAACTGAGAATGTCCATTGAGCTTTACAGCCAGGTGCTATTTACAATTTCTGGAATGAGGTAATTGGGAGCAAATTCCAATGAGGAAGTAGGATTTGAAATGGTCCCCGAAGACTGAGAAAGGTTTGGCTGAGTGGAATACAGAAGTGGCATCTTCCAAAGGGAGTTAATCAGAAGAAGCAAAATATAAGAGAAGCAGATAAATTTGTCTGGAGTGTTTCTCGGTGGGGCAAGGTGGAAGATTAGTGAGGAGTTTTAGGACAGGGTTAGATTGTGGAGTCTACTGCTCAAGCCCCTCTTACTCTATTCCTTAAATGTAATGTTGCCTTGGTCTCCAACCTCAAACCCATTTTCACTTTGCATAATCTCCCTAAGGACCTCACATCCTCTCTCAAGACTTCAGGTAGGAAGAATATGTGTTGAAAATTTTCAAGGTTGTATCTCTGGCCATTATAATTCTGTATTTCTGTACCTCAAGCTACTATATCCAGTTGCTCATCAGATTTCTCTACTTGACTATCTTCCAACTATTAGAGAGACTATTGGTATTCCAATCTGATATCATAATCTTGCTCAATCCCCTCTCCAAACTCTTTCTCCTTTTCCTGCAGTCTTGTCTTTTGAACTTATTACTCATGTGATGTTGGTCAAGTTGCTTAAGCTCTTTATACCTTGCTTGCTACATTTGAAAAAATAGGGATAAAATTATTGTTATTTTTAGGAGTTTCTGGGAGGATAAAAACAGTCAAAATGTGTAAAACTATAAGAACAGTGCTTAGCACATAATAAATTCCCCTGAAATATCATTTTTTAGCCACTTAAGCCAGTGTATTTCATTACCTTTCTCCCAATATTGAATTGGTCACAAAGTGCTATCAAATATGTGCTTCTCCATTTCCTTCTCTCAATCCCTGTTGGCATGACCTTAGTCCAGATGTGCATTACTTCTCAACTGCATTGTTTTGATAATTGTAATAAACTGATAAATGCTCTCCCTATCTCCAATTTCACTTCTCTCCCCTCTAATTTCAAAAATGCCACCATCCTGACCTTTTGAAACTGCACTGAACAAAATGCTTGGAGGAAAATGAGTTGCATTCATAATGAGACTCAAAGTCCCTTGAATAGTAGCACATCAGGCCCTACGTGATCTGACCCCTGTCTGCCTCCTTGGCGGTCTGTTATGCCGCTTGCCCAGTGACTCCAGATGCTTTAGCTACATCAGGTCTTCCTCTGCCTCTCCATTTTTGCACATGCAGCTCCTTCCACTTTCACAGTCCATTCCTCAATCCCTTTCTTTTCCTATCCAACATTTACTTCTTCTTTTGACCAGGTGATACACTTTGGCTTCCTAAATGTGTTCCTTCCCAGCCCATTTTGGTTTGGATGATGTATCAAGAACACAGCAGGAAACAGATAACAGAAACTCAAAATGAGTAATTTGAGGAAGGTTTAATATAGTGATTATTTACAAAGGTGTAGATATGATTAAGGAAAACCCATAACGGATAGTGCAGGGTCTTAAAACTGCCGCCAGCTGGGAGCCCCTGATGAGGCAAGAGGAGATAGTGCCTTATGGTTTACCCTGGAGAGGACCACCTAACTAGAGATGTGGTCTGTTGTACAACCTGTAGCTATCTGTCAAGGAGGAATCGGGGAATAAATACCCTGTCCTCAGAATTCTTGCACCTTCTGTCCCGTTTTCAATGTCTTCCACTGAACTCAGTGTGAAGCCAGAAGGTAAGGCTGTTGAAATAGCCATCAAGTCTGCTTCCTGAGAGCACTGCAGAGAAGGGTAGAAGGGGAATCTGGAAGGACAATTGAACAACACAGTCCCCAGAACATACCTTTATTACAAGATATATTTTTATAATTATAAGGTATAAGGTACATATATATATAGTATTGAATACATGTCCGCTTTTGTCATCAATTGAGAAGTGTTTGATCATAGGGACTATCTGTATATTTTCTCAGCATTTAGACGGGACCCAGTTCATTACTATGTACTTAAATGACAGAATAAACGAACAAATGAATGAATGGCATGTCAGGGTGAGGTCTGTGCCCTACAAAACATGGGAATCAGTACTGTTTGAAGCTAATGATCTAATTCACCTTATAGAACTCTAAAAGTGTGCTGCCATTCAGGCTTTTATGTTAGGACATCATGTCTATTTCTCTATTGTGTGATATGTAAATGAGTGCAAATATGCACATGTGTTGTTTACTTCATAATGTTTAAAAATGATGATGGGCCAGACAAATACCAGACAATTCACAAGCTTTAGATGTATGAGAAAACAATTTCTCTAAGAAAATGATCTCCATTTAGTCATTTATTCACTTGACTTAACCCCATGCTGCTATTAGTTATGCAGGGAAAATAGTGTTTTAATGACTCTTCAGAAAATGTTCACCACAGGAAGAAATACTGTATGACTGCAATAGGCTAAGAGGATATTTATCTCTCTGTGCATTTTGTGGGTCTTAATACTATCACACCTACGTGCTCCAAGAAAGACATAGTAGAACAACTGCTAACAAAGGTGTTTATGATTCATACGGAAATTAGGACTTCAGAAAGAACAAAGTCCTTTTGAACACATTAACTGGTCTAAATATAAAATAGAAATTACGTGATCTACCCTTTATATTAAGCAGTATGACTATGACTACAATTAAAGATAACTCAGAAAAGAATATAAAGAGTTAATAATGTAATTCTGTCTCTAATGAAGCATTCTCATTAAAAAAAAAAGTGATGTTAGCTTATTGTGAAATTATGATCAACCAAATTCTCTTGTAACAAGAAAATCATGTTTTTAAGAGTTTGAAGAAGACATAGCCCCCTCCTTTTTTTTTTTTTTTTAAACAGATGAGGAAACTGATCTTCAAAGAGGTTGTAACTCATGGAAATCACTTTTTAGTTGGTTGCAGGGATAGAACCTGTTTATGGATTCTCAAGCCTAAATTCCTTATACTACATCATGCTGTCTCTCTAATGCTATGCACTAAGGGAATAAGACATCATATAAAGTTAGACAGCCTATCCCCATGGGATTTGATGTGTGGCTGTGATTTCTGGAGAGAGCCCAGGACCTTGTTACAGAATACAGTGATTCATTTAATAAGAGCTTTCATACAGAGTATGGAAGCCTAGATACATTTATAAACTGGAGAACAGAAAATGTCTCTGCTAAGGAAGTTTTGTGGATGAATGGTTACAAGATGCCATAGTTAATTATTTCCCTTCATAATGGCTTATCAAAGGAAAGCAGAAGTGGTGCCTATGTTGTTTTTAGGAAAATAGTTTTGCTTATTTCCTCTCTGTTTTCATAAACAAGGAGAAAATTTCTAGAGTATTTTTTTGTAATGGTAACTTTTTTTTTTAAAGATTTTATTTACTTATTTGTCAGAGAGAGAGAGACAGAGAGCACAACCAGGGGGAGTGGCAGGCAGAGGGGGAAGCAGACTCCCCGCTGAGCAGGGAGCCCCACGTGGGGCTTGATCCCAGGACCCCGGGACCATGACCTGAGCTGAAGGCAGCTGCTTAGCTGACTGAGCCACCCAGGCGTCCCTGTAATGGTAACTTCTTATAGGAATTCCACATCTTCCCTTTTGGTGATGCACACCAAATCTTACCTCCTTTATGCTTCTGTACTTCAGATTTACTATTAATTTTTTTGCCCTGTTCCCAGCCCCCTCTGTAGTCATTTGTATGGGCTTGAAAGCTGAATGAAAGGAAAAATGAGCTAAGAAACAACTATCCACTTGATTAAATGGAACCCATTTATTCTCACATCATGGATGAAAACTAATCATCTGAAATCTTATCACCATTTGTTTCCGCCTACTCTAGGTTCTGGCTGCTGAATGAGGATCTTTAAGGCTTGGAGCTATTTTTTGATGTTTATCCTTGGAAAACTGGTACTAATCTTCGTCATTTATGACAGTTCCTCCATTGGGACTGCTGAGGGCCAATTTGAAGAAAATATCATGTTATCTGAGCCATTTTCCCCACCTGGCAAATATCAGGGATCTTTCCTGAAATAAGGAAGGGGTTCACTTTCTGGGCCTGAACTTCACCGTAAGTTTCAGAGTAAGACGTCTGCCTCCATCTGGATTCTCCTCAAAAGCTTCTCGATCTTCACTTGTCTTTTCCTCCCCATAATTGCTCCTCCACCAGTGTCCCCACTTCAGTAATGTTGAAGATAGGCCCCAATTTGGGTAACTAAAGAAGAAATACAGACATCTGAACTAAACACCTAGAAGCTCATCCTATGGTCTCTCAGGTATACGGTTAATTATGCCACATAGGAAAAGAGTATACAAACCAGTCCATCCACCAGCCTTGAGGTTGTGGCTCTACCTAAACTCTCACTGATAGGAGAACTAATCCCCTTAAGGCATCTAGAAAACATATTCTGAAGTGGGTATCGTGACATGTGTGTGAAAAGATGCGTAGAAGGTTCAATGTGAATTCGAGATATGTCTGTATATTTAAAAAAGGACAAAACAGTTGAAGCCTATTCCAGGCCTGGGGTAGTTTAACAGTCTCTTAGAGGGAAGCCCTTGCACTAGGTGAAGGGACACTCAGGCTGCCTTCAGCACTTCTTTGTAAGGTATTCTGTGAAATAACTGGGCTCAGCTTCAGTAAGGTTTGGAATGGTGTTTGGAGAGCTTTCAGAGCTAGGCTTAGATGCCTCTAATGGGTGGAAGTAAACTGCATGTTATAAATCATGCCCATTTATTAGTAGCAGGTGGGATAAATCCTGGAGTAAGTGAGGAGGGAATTAATGAGAGAGTGCTCTATACCTAAAGCATTTGACAAGATATGTATAAGAGATATATGTATGATAGATATATAAGATAGAGAACGTGCAAGTGAGCTAGCTGTAAATAAAAGGCCTGGCAAAAAAGAGAGGGCGGTTTGCACTGATGAGGTGTCATGCTCTGAAACTGCAGGAATCTGCCACTAAACACCTTGATTTGAGGACTGAGATTGCTGAACGTTGCAAAAATAGTGGGTTGTGTGTCTGAAGAGATTATAAAAAATGACTGCCTGTAAAACGCCAATTATTGTTTTTTAAAAGAATTTATCCTGGGCTCCTAGCACCCGTGAGCTGAGTTTGTTCCTCTGAAAACACTGGGACACTGGCGAGGGACTAAAGGAAAACCTATATATAAAAGGAGAGCTTTGTTAATCCTTAAAGACTCCATTCTGACTCTTCTTAGGAGTTAGTCTTATTTCCCAGCTCTCTCATATCTTCACAATTTTCCTCTTCACTGGTCCTTGATCAGCTTGTCAATATATTAAAATGTCCACGTGGAATTATTACCGCTTCCCTTGATCTCGAGTCCTCCTAGAGCTCAATATCATCACTGTTCTTTGCGGCCGAATTTGAAAGAAAAGTCTCTACTCGATGCTTCAGTCTTTCCTCCGGAATTCTCACACCCATCACTCTACAGAAGCCAGCTTCTAGAGGTCACTCACTGACAGCCTCCAACCTGCCTCACCTAATGGTTTCTTTTCAGCGATTCTCCTCCTCAACCTCTATGGCATTTGCCATGACAGAGCATCCTTTGTCTTGGGAATCACTACTCTCCCGCAATTTCCTCTTAATCTTTGGACCACTCTTCACCAGTCTCTAGGTTCCTTTTCCTTCCAGGAGCTTGTGAATATTGGTATTACCAAAGGATGAGTTCTTGGTTCTTTGCTGTTCTCATG
Source organism: Leptonychotes weddellii (assembly GCF_054177405.1). Lineage (NCBI taxonomy): Eukaryota > Metazoa > Chordata > Mammalia > Carnivora > Phocidae > Leptonychotes > Leptonychotes weddellii. The sequence continues at coordinate 36,090,295 of NC_138380.1, read as the reverse complement.
CTTCTATCCGTTGCCAGTACCTCAGCTGTGCTTGATTTCCACAAACCTCTGTCTCCAGGCCAGACCTCATGTCAGAGCTGCCCGTTACCAGCTTCACCTGGTGGGACGGAAGGCCTCTCAAAGATCACAGAGCTAACTCTGTTTCTTGGTAAACTTGCTCCTTCTCCTCTGCACGTCAGTCCTCTTCTTGGAATTACTTTGTCGTCATCTCCCCAGGAACTTGGACATCTGTGACTCCTCTTTCTCATATCCCCAGGAACCAATCAGTAAGTCTTGCTGATGGCATGTCAAGACTAACTTTGGGGTTCCTTTTCCCTTCCTTTATTTTTTCTGCTTTTCCCCTCATTTGGGTTTTCTCATGACTGAGTTTCTATCGTCTAGTCAGATAGCCTCCTAATAGTGGTTTTGTCTTCATGTGTCCCAGTGCCTCTCCACACTTCTACTGGATTACCTTTGATACCTTTCCCTTATCATGTTCTTTCCTTCTCGTTCTTCTTCTTCTTAGAGAGATGGGGTGAGGGGCAGAGGAAGAGAAAGAATCTCAAGCAGACTCTCCCCCCGCCCCACCCCCAGCGCAGAGCCCAACCCGGGGTTCGATCTCACAACCCTGAGATCATGACCTGAACTGAAATCAAGAGTCAGACGCTTAACTGACTGAGCCACCCAGGCGCCCCATGTCTCTTACCTTCTTAAAACAACACATGATTGCTCATTATCCAGAGCATTGTGTTAATTAGCACAGTCTTTGTGGCTTTTCCTCATCTGTTCCCCAGACGACCTTTTCAGCCTTGTCTTTTCCACCACCTCTTGCATCTTCTCCTGAACTTCTGACTCTCCAATCACACTGGACTACTTGTTGTCACCCCAGATATGTCATGCCCATCTGAGCCTTGATTATTTTGTAGATGCTTTCCCCTGTTTGGAATTTACTTCTGCTGCTCTTTGCCTCCTAATGAATTTTTTCTTCAAGTCACAGCTCTTATGCTGCTGCCTTGGTGAAGACTTCCCTAACTCCCCATCCAGAGGCGGAATGAAGCCCTATTCGCGTCTCTTCTCCGCACACTTTGAGAAGTAGTGGGGCAATGTGGGGAGGCTTTTGATGTCAGTGCCAATCACAGCTTCTCCACATTCTAGCTAATTTGCTAAGTTATTAATCTCTCTTGGTATGTTCTTTCAGTCATGTCTAAAATGGATCACTGACATGTTCCTCCCAAAGATGCTAATATTTATTGAGAGTTTACAGTGTGCCAGTCACTCTTTTAAGCTTTTGACATGAATGAACTCATCTAATTAAGAAGTAGATTTAAAGACCCTCTCACATCATAGCTATGTGTCAGCAGCAAAACACTTACTACACTATATCAGTGCTCCTGGGTTATGAAGCACTTGCACCAACAGACACTGTGCTTTCTGAAGGTAAGAACTAACTCCTTCATCATCACCTTTTTTGGTACAGCATCAGCATATAACAGGTGCTAAATAATTGCTGCATTTTTGAAATTACAGCAAAGCAGAGTTGACCATTGAACTGATATTGGATTACATGCATCTGGTTATTTTGGTAAATAAATGGGTTTCCATATTCATACATAGGAATATTCTAGCCAAGATTACATATATAAAGGCATTAGCATTTTAAAATGCTAATTTTTGGGGGGCTCCTGGCTGGCTCAGTCAGTGGAGCATGTGACTCTTGATCTCAGGGTTGTGAGTTCGAGCCCTACGTTGGGTGTAGAGATTACTTAAAAATAAAATCTAAAAAAAAAAAAAAGCTAACTTTTGTTTTAAAATAAATATAATAAATTGCACTGTAATAAGGTTTATTTTTAAAAATTTTTTTAAAGATTTATTTATTAGAGAATGAGAGAGAGAGAGAGAGCACATGAGAGTGGGGAGGGTCAGAGGGAGAAGCAGACTCCCTGCCGAGCAGGGAGCCCGATGCGGGACTCGATCCAGGGACTCCAGGATCATGACCTGAGCCGAAGGCAGTCGCTTAACCAACTGAGCCACCCAGGTGCCCCAATAAGCTTGTTTAAATAATTTAAAATGCTTTTATCTTCTTGTTGACTCCTTTTTTTTTTTATAAGGTTATTTTGCTGGAGGATAGAGTGAATAAAATTAGGAGTGGACTGGTTTCTAAGAAAAAAAAAGTCAGGGAAACGAAATTATCACCTAAAAGTCAGGTTAGGTGAGATTTTTCTTATTGTTTAGTTTTGGTTTTGTGATTTCAGAAGGGCTACATGGTCAGTATTGACATTTGCCATCATAATTTGAATTCGATATTCAAATGGCCAGTACCTAATAAGAACTCAGAATGGCCGACTAGACCTGTTCCCTGGGGTTTTTAGTTGACTCAGAAGAGCAAAACATGGTCCGAATCGAGAACCTTGAGGGTCCCTTTAGAGAGATGGTTCTATCCCCCAAGTCTGTTTCATAGTGACCCAACTGTGTTAAGAAGGGTTTGGAGGCTCTCTTTTGTCCATAAAGGGAAGGGATGTTGGAGTAGATACATATACCCCATTGTGCTTGATTCTGCTTCTTAGAGATTGCTTTGTACCCACCTTACCCCACAGTAGAACAAAACAGAACAGCTCCTTTATGGGGCATTCCAAAGAGAAGCTGTGTGCATGTATGAGTGGGTATAAATATAGGAGGGTGCTAAGGAAACATCATCCTGAAAAGTCAAGTCCTCATTAAGAAGTAGGCATGCAGTAAAGGAAAGAAATTTGGAAAGAGGGAATAAAATGAGGGTGTAGCTTGGGTAGTTTATTATTAAAAATAAAGTCTTTGTGACAACAAAATCAAAGGCAAAAGAAAAAAAATAAACAAATGGGACCACATCAAACTAAAAACTTCTGCACAGCAAAGGAAACCATCAACAATATTAAAAGGCAACCTACAGAATGGGAGAAAATATTTATGAATCATGTATGTGATAAGGAGTTAATAAAAAATATATAGGGGTGCCTGGGTGGTTCAATTGGTTAAGTGTCTGCCTTCCGCTCACATCATGATCCCAGGGTCCTGGGATTGAGCCCTGCATCCAATTTCCTGCTCAGCTCAATGCCCTGAAAGATAGCTCACTGATGTCCCACAGAAAATTCAGCCTTACCGAACAAAACTTAATTCCTTCTCTTTTTTCACTCTCTCCCCCAATCTTAGCTCATCCTCCGTTTTTAAGCTTGGTGAGTGGTATCACTGCTTAGGCTTCTGAGCCAGAAATGCGGGCATTATCTCAGATTTTTCCATTCCTCTGTATTCTACATCCTACTTACTGGTCAGGAAGTTTATTCAGTCTCCTTAGTATTTCCAAAACAGGTTACATTTTCCCACTCTATTCTCACTGCCTTTGTTTAGACCCACATCGTTTCTTATCTTGAAAACTGCAGCAGCCTTAGTCATTGGTTTTTGTGGTATCTGTTTTCTTGCCTGCATATTGCATAGTGGTCCCTTCTTCCTTCCTTTCCTCCTATGTGTATAAAACATATCAGGAACAAAATCCAAGTTCTCCTTCTGAAATGCTTTCAATAGTTGTATCAACTCTGTGCTCATTGCTTGATTTTGTTCTGTGAGGTTTTCTGGAGAAATCGTCATAATCTTCAGACTGTGCTTCAAGGGAAGGTTAGGGCAGCCTGGCTCCGAATGATATCTGGAAGAGTAAGAGTCCAAGAGATTTTTCTGCCATTTTCCTAAAGCAGTAAAAACCACCAGTGCATCCATAGAGGGTAGACTTGACAATTCTCCCCAAGCTGTGCACTTTCTTTCTTGATTTGCATTTTGCTTCTCTGCTTGTACTTCTTGGAGACTTAGTTCTAGTATCGACTGATGGCCAGCCTGTCTGGGAGCAGTCAAAGCATCAGGAAAACTCTCGCAAGGACTCTCGCCACTGTCAGTTTTATCATCTTTTCTTTCTTAAAATTTTGTTGTTGTTAGGTAGGAGGAGTAAGATTGAAGGTTTTCTAGATTAGCGAAATGACTGAAAGTTGCTGGATTGCTAAAAATGACTAGTTTGCCAATTTGTGAGATTCTCTGGCCAAGCTGCATAGATCCTTAGTCTAACTATAGCTAACTTGGAATTAAACTAGGTGGGCTTGGTTTTTCCCTCACAGAGTCCAGTAAACAGTTTCCTACATAGTCTTCTGTGACTTTAACAGGTCTCACAGAGACCTCACTCCAGGGGAGAGTGATCATTCTAAAATTTCAATTCAACACTGTCGCTTTTCTACTTTTTAAAAAGATTTATTTATTTATTTCAGAGAGAGAAAGAGGGGAGGGAAGAGAGAGGGGGACAGAGAGAATCCCAAGCAGAATCCCTGCCAAACGCGAGCCTGACATGGGGCTCGATCTCAGGACCCTGAGATCATGACCCTGAGATCATGACCTGAGCGGAAACCAAAAGTTGGTCACTCGACCAACTACGCCATGCAGGCGCCTCAAGAAAAGTGTTTCTTCTTAAAATCCTTCAAAGGGGGGCGCCTGGGTGGCTTAGTCGTTAGGCGTCTGCCTTCGGCTAGGTCATGATCCCAGGGTCTTGGGATCGGGCCCCGCATCGTGCTCCCTGTTCAGCGGGAAAGCCTGCTTCTCCCTCTCCCACTCCCCCTGCTTGTGTTCCCTCTCTCACTGTGTCTTTCTCTGTCAAATAAATAAATAAAATCTTTTAAAAAAAAAATCCTTCAAAGGTAGTTGATTACCTTTAGTGTAAAAACGTGTGCTGAATGATTTGCTTTTCACTTACGTGCTGTGCTCTCCCCACCACCCCACTGTTGTTTTATCCTTTTCTTCTACTGAAGCTCCACTCTCTCCCCACTGCCATGCATTTCTTCATCTATCTCTGCCTCCTTCACCAATTAAAAGTCAGCACCAACGCCATCTGGTCAGGGAAGGCTTTTCTCATTGTCATTGCTTCCTCCCCCTTCCTGCACAAAATGGGGGAGGTAACTTCTTCCCTGTCTCATAAAAGGATCCAGTGCTTACCTTTGCTTTTGCATTGGTGTGCTTCCTGATTTCATAATCCACCAGCCTGAGAAGTCCCAAGGTCAAGAGGTTCTTACTTATTTGACTTTACTCTCTTAGGTCTAACACAGTGCCTGGGGCTTAGCAGGTGTTGAATATATCTTTGATTAATATTAAGAACCAAGTAAAACTCCATGGGAATGGAGATTTTAATGAAATCTCAAACTTTCTCAAACCATTTCCACAGATAACCCGGTACTTTCTAGTTTATGCATACCCGGTGGAGGATTCTTTGGGTGTTAAAGTTGGCCTAAATATTTCATGTAATGTAGCATATACTTCTGAAGAGAGAAATTGTCCATGTAAGCCTATGGTGTCTAAGCAGGCACAAATGAAGAAGGGATCTTTAACCTGCCTGTAAGTTCTCAGTAAATGCTTTCAGAGGATCTAACTGGATTTAGTTCCTTAGAGACGAGAGGGAAAGTTGATAGGATACTATAGCTGAAGCTCCGTGGTTCACTTCAAGTGGGGCTGGATCAAGACCGTACTTTTGCCCATTATTTTGAACAAATAGGTATTTGCATATGTTACCAGAATAGACATTAACAAGGTTTAGTTAATTTAGTTGTCCTCATTGAAATTATGGAATGGACTCTAGAAAATTTCTGTTCAGGTTCATGTGGCGCTCCAACACACAGGAATATGAAGGAGAGAGAACAATATCCTCCCTCTCTCAAATTGCTATCTTATTCTCACTTTGTCAGCCTTGACTATTAAATGAAAACTTGCTCTTTTAGTTGAAATAAACTACCTTTCCATCTTTCCTGTTGACCCAAAATGCCAGATTTATTTTCCTATTTTTGGAATGTCTTAGAACGGTGGCCAGGCAAAGGTCTCTCAATGAGTACACAGTAGTCATGAGCTGAATCTGCCACCAGATGTCATTATATTTTCAAATAAATGGCTTTAAGGACCATTTCAGTAAAAGCTAGCTTCCAGTCTTAGGTTTCTGTGTTCCTTTCTGAGACATCTATCGAGTAATAAAGCTATCATTCATCTTAACACGTTTGCCCTATTTAGATTTTGGAATTTATTTTTCCTTATCCAGCCCGTTGCATTGGGAGCTGGTGCTTACAATGCATGGATGGTACTTTTTGTGATGCAATACTGATCTTGTCTTCACTTAAGAAGATGGGAAAACTATTCAGAAGCACAAAACAATATGTATTTAATAGCTTTTCCATTACAGAAAGCTAATAAAAATTCCAACATGAATAGATTTTGCTTAGGAAATTGCATTTCCATTTCTCTTGGGAAAAATGGGTACTTTATTTTTTATGTTCCTTTGTAAATGACTACTAAATTGCACAACTTCTGTGCATTCTAGAGTCAGGCAGCAATTTTATCAAATTTTTTTAAAAAGTACTACTAAATTACTGTGATCAATTATAAACTTTCCAATGAACTCCTGATACGGTGCTAGTCATACTTCATCAAAGAGCTGTACATGCATCTGTTTTTCCTCCAAAAAATAAAATAGAATAAAAATAAATGTAAGAAAAGGTAATCAATGAAGCATAGCAATCTCATGCTTGCATATTTTATAATCTATGATCACAGCAGGAATAGTAGTTATCTAGTTGCATATCTAAATAATAGGCTTTCAGAATTCCAAGCTAAATTTAGTGTTATTTGGAACTATGTATATTCTTTGTTTATGTTTTTTGAAAAGATATTTTTAATAATTAAAACTTTTTGTAAAGAACCAATGCCTAGAGCTGAAAATCTCATTTTCTCTCCAGTGCATATATTCCATCTTTCTGTCCATTTCTGGTATAAACTAGAATTTTCAGATTTGGATATAAAAAAGATCCTCCTTCAATACCATCATCTGTCACATCTATTCCACTTACACACTGTTCCTTTGTATCGAGGATTTTTCTTCTGGAACAGCCAATTCATCCAGCCGGGAAAACCTCCATAATACAAGTACCAAAGCAAGACAACGATGGTTATGTGCGGTCATTGCCCTAGGATTCTTCACACCCGCTAACAAAGTTGATTACATTTCCAGGGAGTGAACCCAGGGTCTGTCCTGGGAACTCCTTGCCCTCTGAGGCTGTTTCTGTGATGCTGAAATGAGTACTTCCTTCCTACTGTGGCCGGGTCAGGAGAGGCACTCGAGTTTTTCACTGTTGAGGGAAAAGTATTTAAGGATGAGAACTTTCACCCATAGTAAGAGAAAAATGGTCGACAGATAAAGGTTTACAAATGAGCAAAGATGATCACAATTACTATATTACACTGACAAGGTACTGCTGTGTCACTGTCATCGGGAGATGACTGGTGCCAAGAACAGACTGGGGGCTGGATACACCTTTACTGAATCGAATTATAAGAAGGATTTTTTAAAGCATGTGGAAGTTTCTTTGCTACTATCTGAGGTCTGCGTTCCTGTGGATACGAAATTATGCTGCCTTTTGAACAAGACGTAAAGTCAGGGTGATATGCTTGAGTGTCTCCCAGAGTAGTTGAATTTTGATAATGGCTTGCTGGTCATACTCTCTTACCTCAGTCTATCTTGGTCACTTGCATGTATTGCAGACCAGGGGTCTGTGATTTGGGGATACGTTCTACTTCATCCAACAGAGAAAGAAAAAAAAAATGGGGCTTCAGAATGAGAGAAGGGCCTGTCATTTGCAGGGGAGTACACCATGATTAAAGGTGCAAGTCCTGGTCTAGAAACAGACTGAAGTGAAGCACCCAACACATGGAAATGAAAACCATATCTTTTCCGTCTCCATACAACCTTCTGACCACCATGGTTGTTGGTCATCTCTTGAATATGTGAAGGACAGAGTCCCATGTGGTCATTGCTCGCCCACAATCAGCTGACATCCATTGTAGTTACATGTGGCTGTCTGAACACTTGTTTTCCTTATGGACAATCTATGGTTTACTTCTGCACTTCCGCTCCAGAAAGGAGACTTCAAAATATTGTGTCTCATTCAAGACATGACCGTGTCTTAGAGCTGACTCTGGAAAATTAAATGGAAAGGGGTCGGATATATTAAAAAAATAGTAAATTATAAAGGGAGAGACTTCTGTTTAGTAAATTCAAGGACAACCTCAGAAGTACTTTCCCCGATATCTACATATGAGATGCTCTGAAGGCAGATTTCATTTAGACCAGTAGGCAGCACTTGGGGAGTGGTCCTTTATATCAATTCACTTCCAACTAGACAGCTCTGCTATATATGGAAGCAAAGAGTATAACTGAGCTCTGGGGTATACTTATTTGAAACCTGGCTCCTTCCATTACAACTTGGGTGATCTCCACAATTTACTTAATCTCACTATTACCAACTTTCTTCATCTGGTGTAAACTGGGGGTGATAATATTACCAATCTCTGTGTAATGCTATGAGGTTTAAATACATTAATACATATATTTAGAATAGTACCTGGCTCATAGTTAAAATAAATATTAGTTATTGCTATTATTATTGTTACTACATTGGATTTCTGCCTACTAATTCCTTTGAAAAATGGAAAAATTTTCTTCAGCCAAGAAATTTTGAAACCAACCAGTCTGGACTATTAATGTATGAAAATTCTTTTTTCTCCACTCTAAGCATTTTGCCTGGTAAATTGGAAAGGGTTCCACAGTTCAGAGCAATGAAGCACTCAGGTCAGTGCTGGGTGAACCCTGATGAATTGTTCTTTGATGAGTTGTCATTTTCTATTCTTAAAAGAGGCATTAAGAATTTATAATAATGTTCTTGTTGCATTATCATTTGGATGGTGTGTTTATGCTAATTTATACTGCCAATCCTAATTACTAGTGGTTAAATTCATTAAAAAATAATTTTTTTCCAGACTCTTGTCTTATTCACCTTGCTTCCTAGAATATCTCAATTTCCTTTTGGTTCACTTGCCACAAATATCAAATGATTTATTCACCAAACAGTATAAATCAGAGGTGCTTTTACTTATTCACCAGTCATTTGCTCAATGCTTCTTGACGCTTTGTGGGTATCCAAACATTTTTCCATATAACCTTAGAGGTCATCTAGTCCAACAGATTGCATATTATAGAGTTATTTTTGTATGCTCAGTGACAGGTGGTTCTCTGTCTGTTATACAAGGGCTAGATTCTTGCCTGGGAATAGCTCATACTGTAGTTGGTGACACATTATATAGAACTAAGAGTAAAGTTACAAAGCTTTCACATTTTTCAATCTGGTAAGTCAAGCACATAAATATTACTCACTTGTCCAAGACACAATCTAAGTAGCCGTTGGGTTGAGAACAGAATTCAGATGCCCTGCTTCTAAAATACAACTTTATCATAATACTATTTGCTCAGAGCCATTTCATGCTGTAAAAAAAGTGTGTAAATAATGATTAGCTATTTAGATAGGCTACAAAAAACTTAGTTTAATGAAAAGAATACTTGTTTTTGTGGTCAGAAGTCATGGATAAGAGACCAAGTTTTGTATGAATAAGAAACCTCAATTTTCTTAATCTGTAAACTCAGGATTATAGTGCTTGTTCTGTCCACCATATAAGCTAGGTTTAGCATAAAATGAAATTACTCTTGAGTAATGCTTACTTTGCTCATACTCTTTTGTAGGAGGTAAGTTTTCTAAATTTAGGAATACCCCCTTCATTAGTATATATCTTCTCCCAATCTTGTGGAAGTTCTTATCATTTTGGAGAAAAACAACATTCTTTACCGCAGACATCTTGTAAGACCTCAGTACAGGGTGTTGAAGGAGATGAAATAAGCTTATGTAGCAGGAATGAATCTGCCTTTATAAACTTAGTCTTTTAAGAGATATCTCTGGTACAAAGTGATAATTGTTCAATTTCTTCTCCTCTTCTCTCAGAAACAGAACACCCCAAGTCTCAACTCATGGCTTCTCAGAATAAAGATCACATTCCCTTGACTACAGGATGTATCCCTGTGAATACATTCCTGCCAATGGGACATAAGCAGAAGCAGTGTGTGAACCTTTGGGGGAGGAGTATCCTCTCCCCTCAGCTTTCTCTTTTTGCTGTCTGTAATATGGATATCTGTAAATTTTGACTTCCTCATCTCAACAACACTTGAAACATGAACTGTTTGTATTCTCACTCTGCTAGTGAGGAATTTGAGGCACAGAGGGGCCAGGTACCTTATCGAAGGCACGTAATCCTGATGGAGCTGGGATTCCCCCCTCAGGAAGTCTGGCTGATGAGACTGTGCATGAAATTACTGCTTCTCCTGGGGGTGGGGGGGAGGCAATGGAAGTTTTGTTGTCCCTCTTTCCCGGCTGGGCTAGATGGAATGTGAGTGTTGTTATCCCTATGCCTCCCCTTTCATACACGTTAGCAAGGTTCCACATACATTTCCAGGTTTTCGGGTTGGCCTTGGTGGTCCACTGGTCATCTTTCTACCATAGGTATGACTGAAATGTCCATTGTGAGGAGGGTTATTGAGAAGCATGTTGACTGGAGCATAAAAGTCTCTTCATACTTTTAGCCCAAGGAAGGAGAGAAGCCTAGAATACAGATGTTAGATGCAGTAGAATTAACATTTCAGAAGTGATGAAATTGTACCTATTCTGCTCCCAGTTGTCTGGACAATGAGTGTTAATTTTATGATTTTATAATGAGAAAAATTCCTTTTCCTCTCTACTCAAGGAAATAGTGAGGTCTACTGTTCCTTTGTCTAGAAAAATTTGTGGGAGGGCTTCATGGATTTTGTTTTCAAAGCTGAACTCCAATGGGATTAAGGCAAGAGGGATTTCTTTCAAGTTAAAGGAGACTATTAGACACTGAATCAGGAGCAGAGAGGACCGTAGATCAGGGAACAAAATGAGAAGTTTATATGGTTTTACAAATTCATTTGGAGGGTGGGAGTTCAGGGAAACGTCTTTGATGGTTTTATATTGCAGATAAAAGATAAAATGATGAGGAAAGTAATTTTTTAACTATAAAAAGACTCAGTTTTTCCTGGAGGTTTAAAAGCTGCTGGGCAAAAGAGCATGAATGATGTTCAGTGACAATCAACCATGCAATTGCAAATCCACATGGTCTTACCTGTATTTTCCATCTTCCTGTGGTCTGAAGGGGACTTTGTACTGAAAAACCAGTTGTACCTCCTCCACCCATCAGATTATAGTACCATTCCCAGTCCCAAGCCTCATAATTCAGCCTGGGCACATTCTTTTCATTTCAAACCTCGTTCTTCCCAAAGTGCTAAGCTTGTGAAAAGAAAGACCAGGTTGCTCTGCTGTGAACGTCTCCTGAAATGAACAAACATGGAGCCTACTCTCTTCCTCAAGGCCAAGGAAGGGGACAAGAATGCAGGCCAAACAATATATCCTAAAATTATCCTGTTCCACACATATCACATGTAGACATATTTTATCTATAGACTGAGAATGGGCAAATGAGAATCCAGCAAAACAATCAGTCTTCAAAATGTCCATCTGCCTCATGATCATTGAGGGCTTGGCTACTGAGTCTCTCTGCCCTCAGTTGCCCATCAGAGGCCTTTTGCCATGTGGGTCACTTCTAGTTTGTAGGCATTCATGGTCCCAGCTTCTCCTGCTTGCCAGGAAGTCTGCATTCACTTTCCTCTGGGATCCCTGAGCTTAGTCCATCTTTATTGTAGTCTTTGTTCCCTGAATTCCAGGAGGCTCACTGCTGGCAAATAACTCACCTTTCATTTTGGGCCAGGGGACAACAATGTCCTTTCAGTTGTTTTCCTCTGGCATTACTATTTCTCTTTCTTTTCTCCCCACAATATCTGGCATCACCTGCTAACCTGTATTCCAAAATTCCCTGACATAAAACTCGACTCACAAAGCATTTTATGAAGCATGTGGTGCTCTATAAATGAGCAGTATTTGTCTGTATTAAAACAATTATACTTGCTAAAATCTGATTTTTCTTAAATAGTTGTACTCAATAAAAGCAGCTTTAAATGGAGGAGGATAAAACAAGCAAATGATTTTGAATCTTTTCAAAAGCTTTAGAAATTGATGGCCCTTGTTCTTTTTATACTTCCTACGTTGGAACTACCTGTGACAAATGGAGTTTAAGGTATTTTGTGTGAATGCATTTTTGGCTCTAGTCCCATCAAAAGGGTCAGAAAAATCTTTCCATTGGATGGATAGTCCAGAAAACTGCCATAACTGCTGGTCCAACTGACAATTGCCAACTGGTTGTCCACCTGGCATCAGTAGCTTATATGAGACTGAACATGAAATGTTTAAACACTAATACCTCTGAGCCACTGAAACAGTGTGTCTGTGCTGTGGGGAGACCTGTTTTCAGCTGCAATTCCAATCACAAAGTTATGTTTTCTTCCAAAAATAATGAGCAGAATCAAATCCTCCCAGTATTACAAGGCAACTGGAGAATGCAGAACAGAATCACATGGCCAGCCTGTGTCGTACAGGTGGATCTTGCAGATGTCAGGATACCCTCATGAGCAATGAGGATGTCAGGAACCTTAAGAACCATTATGTGTGTTGCATTTACTAACAGTGTGCCTGACACATAGTAGATGCTCCAAATGTTAGCTAAACATGAAAATGAGGGATATTAGAGGGAATGCATCCATTCTGAATGGCATTTGTAAAGACTCAGACCTTGAGGTGAAATGTAAGTAATTACTGATTAGAGATTGAGATTTGCCCACAGTGATAGGCTGGGTATTGGTATCTGATTATATACACACCCCACCCCTTTAAAACTCCTTAAAACTCTTTAATGGCTACCTGTTGCCCTTAGGATAAAGTCCAAATTCCTCAGTGAGCCATATGCCAGGATTTTTGTCCTGTCTTTTTTTTTTTTCAAGTTTATTTTGACATACACTTCCCATTCCTCAACCCATCACCATACAAGTTCTGTGCACTAGCCATCAAACAACCTGCTCCCTGAATAGGTAAACAAATTATAGTATATCCATACATTGGAATGCTCCTCAGGAACAAAAAGCAGTGTATTACTGATGCACCCAGCTCAAAACGTTATGTTGATACCCAGACACAAGAATACATACCAATCATTCCATTAAGAAGGAATTCAGGAACAGGCAAGACCAATTTAGAACAGATATTGACTATGGTTGGTAGCAATTGATTGAAAGGTCACAGCAGGGTTTTTTTTTAGGGGGCGATGATGGCTCTATATCTTGATAGGGGTGTGAGTTATACAGTTGAATATGTGTGTCAAAATTCACTGAAGTACATTTCAGGCATGTAAATTTTACTGAAGAAGACTTACACGGTTTGCTTTTTATAGATCAGATTATGCCACGTCAGGTCTCAGTACCCTTGTTCATGTCCTCTGCTGAGAAGCCCTATATTCTACTTTTTCTCTAACACCTCTCCACTTGGTAAATGCCTACTGGTTTATGAAACTCAGGTAGAGTCACCCCTCTGTGAAGCCTTTCCTGACATTATTTTGGAGCACTAATGTGGCCAAGTAGCCCTGCATTTGTGCTTTCTTCAAAAGTTCCTTAACTAAAAGGTGTTGGACATTTTTATCCATACCCCAAGAATACATTATCTATAGTTGTTGAATAGTTATTGTTAAATTAACTATACAGTAAGGTGTCTATAAATGCTTTTAGGATGTGGTTTCAGCCATTTACAATAAGTTATTTTCTCAGGAATTTGATTCACCATCCTCTCATTCAGGTGTGAATTCCCTGCTGTGATTCTTCCTCTGTACTTCTTCCCTCCCTGTGCTGTCCTTCTCAGGGTCCTGGGTAGTACAGTGGAAAGGTAGAGTCACATAGACTTGCAGGAGACTGGTTTCCCTCATGGCTTCTATGACCTTAGAAATGTGAGTCAATTTCTCTGAATCTCAGTTTTCTCTTATCTGAAATGGTAATCATATGGCCCAACTCTTGGCATTATCAGGAAGAAATGCAAACATAGTGAATGGCTTCCAGTTTAGGACTTGACCATAGTAGTGCTCCTCCATACGTATCACCCCTGTGTGCCGCCTGTTGACCTAATCAGACTGTTGCTTTTTACTGATGTGGGCCCGGTGGCTTGTTGGGCTTGCTGCCCAACTCTAGCATCATTTTGGTTGTGCTGTCAGATATGTTCACCAAGGGCAATCACAGCTTTTCCTGTTTTCTGGCTCTTGAGGCAGGTAGGGTTATAGATAGCCTGAGAGGTCTCCAAATATAACTTTGCCAATATATTTTTTAAATATGTTCGTAGCTCTTATAATAGTACTGAGATTTCCTCTTGAGTCATGTCCTCTCTGTTTATAGGATAAATATGTCTGCTCTCCCAGATACTCACCCAGAGTTGTGCCTCTGTTACTTTTCATGAAGTAGGCACCTACTGTCTTCTTTGAGGATTAAATTTTTCTTGACTACTGAACACCATGAAGCCCTGATACTATGTTCGAATAGAGTAGTCGACAGCCCAGACCAGCCATAGTAAAGGAAAAATCTCTTTCCCATTGACTAATGTCTTATCATTCTCATTGTCATTTGACAAGAATAGTCAAGTTTCCAAGGGTATTATTGTTGGCAAGCTACATCACCACCATACTTTTCTAAGGAAGTTGGAGGAATGAAGCACCGTGAGGATGGACTCTCCTAGTATCGGAACACAGGATCCTTGCCATAAAGAAGTTGAGATAAGAATATTGTACCACATATGTGATAAAACTTAAATTTTTCCTTTTAATCAACACATATATGTTGTCATCACTATTATTAAATCATCAAGATTAGGCTAGCTTTTGAACTCATAAATAGAATGAAGAGAGGAAACACATTTTCCTGAGGTTAATGACTGACACTAGTGGTCTGGCACATCATTTGTTAAATGAAAGATACAGAAAGAGGGGCGCCTGGGTGGCTCAGACGGTTAAGCGTCTGCCTTCGGCTCGGGTCATGATCCCAGGGTCCTGCTGGGCGGGGAGCCTGCTTCTCTCCCTCTGCCTCTGCCTCTCTCTCTCTCTCTCTGACTTTCATGAATAAATAAATAAAAAAAAAATTTAAAGAAAGATACAGAAAGAGGAAAATTACGTGTGAAAAGATTAGAGAGTGAAAACCACAGAGAATTACTGTGTTTTGGGTAAGAAAGGCAGAAAGTGAGGGGTCACACACCATGTTGGCTAGATGAAAGGAAAAAACACTCTTGGGAAGAAGACACGGTATTGGAGTGTCTGGGTGGCTCAGTCGTTAAGTGTCTGCCTTCGGCTCGGGTCATGATCCCAGGGTCCTGGGATTGAGCCCCTCATCGGGCTCCCTGCTCGGCGAGAAGCCTGCTTCTTCCCTCTCCCACTCCCCCCTGCTTGTATTCTCTCTCTTGCTGTGTCTCTCTCTGTCAAATAAATAAATAAAATCTAAAAAAAAAAAAAGACACGGTATTCATTCATAAGTGGAAAGGTGTGGACGGAGCAGCCTTAGGGAGGAATGGGAAGAAGGCACGAAGAAGCTGGCTGTCTCCAAATGCTGGAGTCGTACATAGGCAAGAGTCTGGAAAGAAGGGAGGTGGATTGTGTGAAATGATTGAACCCATTCCTTTAAGTTAAGCCTTCAAATGCCTTTGTAATAATTCACAGGACACTTCAGGGGAATCATGTAATTGAACTGACAGCACAACAAGAAATAGGCCCCCGAAGGCACCATTTGGAAAGAAGTGCTGCTTGTCTGGCCTGCCCATTCCAGATCCAGCATCATAGCCACTCCAGACGCTTGGATCGCAAGGTACAAATATCCACTTCTTATGAGCTTGGGTTTTATAAAAAACAACATTAAGTATGACTAGGTAAGGAGCTGAGCCCAAATATATGAATCATATTTAATGAATATAATACTACTAAATAACTATAAACATTATACTTTACATATATGTATGAAAAACTCCACTAGGATTCCCAGTATTGTTCTACTACTGATGGCGCCTAAGGAATTGGATGCTACGGGAATGTTCTATGCTGAATCTACTGCGGGGTTTTCTTTCTTTGAAAACTTTGTGTGTGTGATGATCCTCTTCTGTGTCACCAGGTTTTTCATCATGTGTTTTCCCTCCTTGAATCAGGATTGATTAATTGCTGGAAATTCTCAGTTGTTTCATGTACAATTGGTAAAATTCACACTTTAAGTGAAGGTTTTGTTACCAGCTCTCTGTCTGTTCTTAATTTGCTATTTTATGTGTTTAATTGAGGGACCTTGTAATAACAGCAACAGTAATTGGAAACGCTTCTCTATTCTACACATTTAACATATGTATGAACAACTTAGTTGTCACAAAGACTTCATGAGGTAGGAGGTAGTGCCATCCCTACTGTGTTTTGGGGACATGTAGGCACAGAGACGTAGAGTAACTTGCTCAAGGTCTCTGTGCTGGTAATTAGCAAAGGGGTTTGAGCCTGGGCAGCTTGAATCCAGAGCTGGTGTCCTTAACCACTGCCATTTACTATTTCCCAATACTTCATTCTTCCTCCTATGTAACTTGGCTATTAGCATTATCGAAATGGTTTCTCCCTCTTCTACATAGCAATCAGAAGAGTTACGTGGGTCCTCTTCTGTTTTGATGGAAGGTTTGACTTCTAATCAGACCGGTACATGACAGAGCTAACTCTACTATACAGAAGTCTGTTTTTCCCCCTTTTTTCACACTATCAAATGTCTCATAACCTGCACTTTTTAATAAATATATTTTCATCTTAACCTATGTGCTACTATTTGGTCATCAATATATTTTGCTTTAATATATCTGTAATCTCGAAGAACAGGCCATGATGATGATGATGATGATGGTGCTTTGATGTCGATATTTAAGGTGGGAGATAGAGTGCATAACTGGGTAGGGAGAAGAGTGGAGCTAAGCCTGACTGCTGTCTCATGAGGAATAAAGGAGTGCTGGGAGGGAAGGGCCAGTGAAGTGAATTTTGAGCCCGAGCTTGAAAGAAATAATGGCTTTGTACTGATGGCACCCTACACCATAATCTGTGTGGATGAGAGTCTGAGCAAAGTTTGGAGGCAAAAATGACCAAGATGCAGGAAATCTGCAGCAGTTCCCTTCATTTTTCACCAGATGCAGCAATCTCTATTATTATGGGGTTTTTTTTTGGGGGGGGGGCTTCTCAGATAATTTTAACTTATTTTTAGAAATGTTATCACAGCTTTATCTTTATTGTGACCAGATGCGAGCAGATTCAAAGCAATTGGAATTGTCTGGAAATGTTAGAGTTCGTGTAAAGCAGACACATCAGTCAGAGGTAGACTGCTGTGGATTATAAACACAAGCCAAAACACTTTGCACAAATGACAGAAACAAGAAACCGATAAAAATCTCTATAAGAATACATTGCTAATTTATGTATCTATTAAATATAGTATCATAAAGTTTATTAAGTTGCTTCAAATGCGTATTTCCTATAAAATCACTAACTTGTAAGCTAATGCTATTTATTTTTAGTCATTAATTCACCCTTCTTTATGAGACATAAGAGCCTCATAACGCCTTAGAGTTACAAGGACCTGAGAGATAATTGAATATAAACCTTACATTTTGCAAATGACAAAACAGAGGCTCCAAAGAGATAAAATGATCTTCCTAGGGTCACATAACTGGTTACCATCAGAGCTGAAGCTAGAATTCTGATCTTCTGACACTTAGGTCATGAAGTGCTTATTTTCCTAATATTCTCGGAGGTGGCCTTTATGGCAGGTACTTGGAAAAGCAACCCTTTAAGAGTCTGCTACTCATTACATCGTACATTATCCACAAACAGTGCGGTACATTATAAATCATAAGAAGACTTTATGAAACTAAATAAAATGTAAACAGGATTGAATTTTGTTATATGACACATTAGAGAGATTGACATTAGAGGCAAGGATAGAGAATTATGGTGCTATTTTAGGGAGACTTGAATTAAAAAAAAAAAAAGGAACTTGATATAGCAGTAAACCAAGGTAGATTCTTCATCAGGGAGTGATGTGATTTTATGATGTTCTAGGAAGATTATTTTATCAGTTATATGGATGTTGGCAAAAAGTCAAGTAGAAACCAAGAGGAGGAAAATGATACCAGAGGCTTTCTGAGGTGATCCAGAATTGACACGAGAGAGTGAAGCTTCCAGGGATGGTGGCAGCTGTGGGCGACTCTTCATTTAGAAACTGCGTCTGTTCAGGCTGCTATAACAAAAGACCCTAGCCTGGGTGGCTTAAACAGCACTAATTTATTTCTCCCAGTTCCGGAGGCTGGGAAGTCCAAGATCAAGGCGTCAGCAGATTCTGGGTCTGAGAGCCAGCCACCTGGTTCGCCATCATCTTTTCACTGTGTCCTCATACAGCAGAAGGGGTGAGGGAGCTCTCTGGGGTCTCCTATATAAGGGCACTAATCTCATCCATGAGGTCCAGCCCTCATGACCTAATCACCTCCCAAAGGCTCCACCTCCCAATACCAACCATCACATAGGAGATTAGGTGTCAACACAATGGATTTCGACACAGACATTCAGTCTATAGCAAATTAGTGACTGGATAATATCAATAATGGGGAAAAGTGAAAAATTATTTGTCATGGTTCCTAGCCAAGGCTTTGAAATCTATGGAAATTAGAAAATGCAGCCGACTAAGCCTCGACCTTTGTGATTCTGATTTTTGTCCCAAGTGGATTCTTACTCAAAAGGCGATAGTGTATATGAGGTGATAAATAAGAGTGTTTTGGGAGCCAACAGGAAAAAATGACTTTTCAAAAAGAAGATGTAGGGATTCATAAGTTTACCAAAGCAATTTATTCTTCCTTGAAAAGCTGTTTAATAAGTTAAATAAGTAGACCACTGCTAGTTAATCATAAAGCGGTGTATTCCTTATAGGTAACTGAGGTTAAACTCAAACACAACACCCCTAGACTTCCTAATGTAAGCAGATAGAAATAAGTACCTATTAGAAACACAGAATTATTTGCTTTCAAGTGTCTGGTGTTTTTATTTCACCTTTTTTCCTTCTCCTCATTTTTCATTCTCTCTCCCAAGTCCTTTGGTACTCTTTAATTTCCCTTTTTTTTTTTTTAAAGATTTTATTTATTTATTTGAGACAGAGAGAATGAGAAAGAGAGAGCACATGAGAGGGGGGAGGGTCAGAGGGAGAAGCAGACTCCCTGACGAGCAGGGAGCCCAATGCGGGACTCGATCCCGGGACTCCAGGATCATGACCTGAGCTGAAGGCAGTCGCTTAACCAACTGAGCCACGCAGGCGCCCCTTTAATTTCCCTTTTAATACACCTTTCTCCGTGCTCAGGCTCCTCTTCCAGATGGAGTCCTCTGGCAGGAGAAGTAGAAAGGAACACTAATGGTGCCAAACCTCCTACCTGAGTGCGAAAAGTAGTCAGGATTGTTTGCCTGGAGAGAAACTGGAGCGCGGTAGGGTTTGTTTGTAAGCACAGAGTCTGCCCCTGTGTTTCTCACTGTCTTGCTCCACTTGAGTCATTCTAATCTGAAAGTCCTGCTAAGAAGTATAGAAGATTCATGAAGGGGCTTCTTTCATCTTTTAAAGATTGCCACTTGCTGTTTTGCATTCTCAGAGTATGTGCATCTCAGCCTCTACCTTGTAAACTCCAGACATACAGGCTGAAGATTCACCAATTCACGTCTCCATCTTGGACTTTTTTGAACTCCGGATGTGTATATCCAACTGCCTGCTCCACGTTGCCACTTGTATATGTAATAAGTGTCTCACTTTTAACATACTCATAACTGAATTTATCAACTTTCCCCCAAAACCTGTCTGCCCCACCCAGCCTTCCTCATCTTAGTTACTTGCAATTCCATTCTTATGGTTTCTCAGGACAAGCAAGCAAACAAACAAACAAAAATCCTTGGAGTCATTATTGACTAGTTTCTTTCACTCACCTCTCACATCTAATTTGTCAGTAGAATCCCATTCACAGTATCTTCAAAATATATCCTGGCTTCCAGCTATGATGGACTGGCTTGGACCTAACTAATCCTCCTGCTGAGAGTAACTCGAAAATCTGGATAAAATATAGAAAAACGTCTGCTTGAAGGCACTGTATGGTTTCCAAGGCAGCCAGGATTTGAGGAGTCATAATCCCAGAATAAAGAGAATTGCAGAGAAATGAGATTTACCTTCTAAGCCACTTTTGCCCCTGAGGCAGTGTAGGCCAGGAGTCAGAAAAGCTGAGCAGAAAGCAGTTATGGGAAGTCTGGTGGTACTGGGGAGATAAAAGCTGGACTATGGGGTCTGCCAGGTGGATGGGCCCGGATTCTCAGTTGAAAGCCCTAAATGTCAACATGCAAGGAATAAGGGAAAAACAGATCAGGCCTGACAAAGCTTAAGCCCTGACTGGGTCCTGCTCCTACTCAAAACTGCCTTCTAGAAGCCTAAGAAAGGCCCTTTAGAGAAAGATGACATCACCCTTTTGGTCCTCTACAATTTTTCTATAAACTGCCCTGATTTATTATATATATAACCTTGGGAAAGAGTAGACAATAAAAATATACCCACAGGTGATTCAGATATTGGAATTTATTTATTTATTTATTTATTTATTTTAAAGATTTTATTTATTTATTTGACAGAGAGAGACACAGCGAGAGAGGGAACACAAGCAGGGGAAGCAGGAGAGGGAGAAGCAGGCTTCCCGCCAAGCAGGGAGCCCGATGCGGGGCTCGATCCCAGAACCCTGGGATCACGACCTGAGCCGAAGGCAGACGCTTAACGACTGAGCCACCCAGGCGCCCCTCAGATATTGGAATTTAAAATAACTTTAAAAATTGTGTTCAGGAGGGAGTGCCTGGGTGGCTCAGTCATTAAGCGTCTGCCTTTGGCTCAGGTCATGATCTCAGGGTCCTGGGAACAAGCCCTGCATCAGACTCCCTGCTCAGTGGGGAACCTACTTCTCTCTCTCCCTCTGCCCCTCCCACCCTTGCTCATGCTCTCTCTCAAGTAAATAAATAAAATCTTTTTAAAAATTGTGTTTAAGAAAAATTAATGACAAAATTGAAAACTCTGCTGGAAAGCTAAAATCTATAATAAAGAATAAGTGGAAAATCAAGAACTGAAAATTATCATTATCTGATGGTGGTAATTTTTTAAATGCCTTCTTTATATTTGTTTTGATAAATCAGAGGTTTTTCAATTTTATTAGCTCAAAGAACGAACTTTAGGTTTTATTGGTTCTTTATAGAGAAATGGCTTTGTGCGCAAGAGGCAGCTATAGATTAACCTAATAAACCATGCTAGGATTCAGTTTTCACATCCAGAAAATGCAGGTTTTAGATTAAATGAGTATTTATTGAACTTTAGTAAAATATTGATTTTTGAGTTGTAAAGAGAACAACTCTGTGGAGATGTGCCAAAGGCAGGCAGAAATTCAGAACTGAGCTTAGGAGAGAAGTCTGGGTTAGAATCGTAAGCTAGATGGCTCATCTGCAAAGAGGTGGCAGTTGTAGCTAAAAGGGTACTTGGGATCACCAAAAAAGACAGTGAAAAGACAGAAGAGGGAGCATGAAAGGGATAGGAATGCGGATCCGGACATCTGTGCATTTCCAAGTAGCTGTCTTTATCAATCCCAGATTTGATCACCAGCCAAACTCCTAATAGGGCAAAACAAACAAACACCCTTTCCCTGAAAAATAAAACAATTTATGTTTTGCTAAACAATTTTCTTCTTTTTTTTTTTTTTTTTACCTTTTCTAATAGAAGGTATATGTGGATATATGTGTATATGACTGGATGACTTAGCTTCAAAAAAGTAAGGATTTTTGAGCAATGTTAAAGAAAAAATGGCATTTAAAGATAAAGTAAAAAGCTAAGATTATGCACTCTTATTCTCTGGGAATCAGTTAATTTAAGGACAAGGGTATTGAAATGGTCTGAATTGTAGGTGACTCTAAGGGACATGCTGACACCAGGGTATTAGAAAATTTCCATGGCTTTGTGATTTTAAAGCAGGTGTTGGGTTCCTTGGAAGATAAATCAAAACATCTATTAAAGGTATGTATTTATCACAACCGTAATATTTTCAGGTCTTCTGTTTTAGTCATTCACATGTATAGCTTGCCCAAGATTGAATGCTTTTAATTTCTTGAGCATATAGACCATAAATATGATGTGAACCTTATGACATGTTAGTCAATTACCTATAATCTCAAATTGAAAACTGTGCTGATCTGGCATGCTGTGGAAGAAATTTTCATCTCCCTGGTATTATCAAAATCCTGACATGCTTTTAAAAAATTGTTAAAATTAACTACAACACTTGCTTTAGTATACACATTGCCTTATAATTTACAATGAATTTGCCATGCTGAAAGATTGATTTTAGATAGGTCTAACTTGTCTGGCTGGGGAAAAAAAATTGTCATTCTGTTTTATAGAATAAAACAAGACTCCACAAGACACATTCAGTTAAAATGAAGCAAAATCTGCAGTGTTTGAGAATGGTAATGCCTTGTGTTATCTGGATTTATTGATCAAAATAAAATCAGTGTTCCATTTCAAATCTGCCTGCAGCAGCATGCTCTTTTCAACAGCCCCAATTTTTTAAAAAAGCTTCCCACTAAACTCTCTACCCCCCACCTACCTCTTTTCAGCATAAAAAAGTCTTACAGAATTGCATACTAACTGGAAAATTAACAAGTTGTTTCCTATAAAGACAAGGTAGAAATAAGCCAATGAATTAAAAACCCATAGGTAGGGGAGCTTTTGAAAGGTGCTCTTAACACCTGAAATTACAAGAAGTTTCTATTGAACCCAACAGGTTAGATTTGAATAAAACCTAATCTTGCATTAAAAAGCATAGCCTGAGAGACTGGAAAATACTCTCTCCTATAAAGTCTTAAAACTTTTTCTTTTGTGAGGAATTATGTACATAAAGGATTGATTTTTAACAAAACAAGAGAGAAAAATCTATTGCTGAGAACTACCCCAAAACTTAATGTCTAAAACAACAACTGTTTGATTTCATCTCAAAATTATATGGATCTGGAATTCAGACAGAGCTTGGCTGGGTGATTTTTCTGCTCCCCCATTGTCTCGTTGGGGGTAACTTAGTGGTACTGGGCTGGCAGGCAAACTGGTCGGCAGTCTCCCAGGTGTTTTCACTTGACATCCCAGTGTGGATGCTTGGAAGACTGGGCTCCCTGAGTCTCCACCTTTTAATGGAAGTAGTTGTAAAAAAAAAAAAAAAAGGCAACAGATTTTAACACAGCAAACACTGCTTCAGTTTTGGGTCTTTCGAGAAGCCAAGATGGGATTAGATAGGCAGGAGAGTTATTGAGGGTAAACATCTGTGAAGGATAGAGAGGGAGCAGAATAGTCAGAGCCTTCACACTGCAATGAAGGTCTGACATCTCTGAAAGGAAAGAGGGAAAGGAGATTGGGTAGTAAAGGACTCAAACTTTAATGGAATCCTGGCAAAGTCTCAGCCCTGAGCAAAAGTTGCCCATTGGAGGAATCCCGTGGCAGGTGAAAATGAGCTGGATCTAATACCGCATTGTGCTAAGTCATTGGCTGGAAGCATACTGAGAAAAATAACTGCTCGGGGGATCCAAAGGGACAACAGCTAGTTATTAATCAGCTATGCTTCCCACAGTAGGTTCTGTTGAATACCAATGTAAGACACCTCCAAGGCTGCCATATTTGCCCAGGTAAGCTTTCCATAAATAAACCTGGGAAGATGAGATACGGTAATAAGTAATTAGGCTTATAAGAATAAGTAAACACCCATGTTTGAGCCATCTCCTTACGAGTAAATGATCAGAGAAGAAACACCGTCTTGATTAGCAGACTTTGAGGGAGTCTGAGGAGTTGTGCTTGCTCCCTCAACCAAAAAAAATATAGCTATAGTCTGGCAGCAGGCCCTCAAGGCTTTGGCTAGGTTTATCTTCTGGGCCATTTCTGATTTATGATATAACAGTCTTACCTTTTTGTCTTTCAGTGACTGATGGGCCTGAGCAGGGGTGTTGAGTGTGGGTTGGAGGCTCTGTTGGGATACTTGGGGAATAGTGCGGTCAGTCTTCTATGGACATGGAAGGAAAATAATACTGACTGTGAGCTATGCTTTGAGTCATTATGCAAAATCACTAGAGCCAGAACAATTCTATTTGATTTACAAATTATTTATGCCCAGAAAAAATGTGGAAATAAAGTTTCTGGGAGCTGGAATGTTAATTTTCTGCTTTGGCTCTTCAACTGCAACTGTTTAAATGACTTCCAGGACTGAAACTCCTTTTACATTGCTTCTGGAACTTCAAGGGAAGCAGGTCGGCAGTGACTAAGATGGATTATCCTCTGATGTGGTAAGTGGTGACAGAACCTTCTACCTAAGGTCACAATGGGAAGACAATAAGAATATTTTCTGATCCTTGTCCTGGAATGTAAACTGATTGCTTTCAATTCTTGAGAATATCCGGCTTTGGTGGAGTCATTAGGAGTTGGTGTGCATGATGCTCATCTAGGCAACTTGCTGATTGATTGAAGTAGAGTTGACATACAATGTTATATTAGTTTCAGGTGTACAACAAAATAGTGAATTGATGATTCTATACATTACTCAATGTTTTTATTTAAAAAGCAGATATCAGGGCTCAGCTCTAGAGTTTCTGGCCATAGTAGGTCTGGGATAGGGTTCAAAGCTTCTTTCTGTATTATTAAGACGCTTCACTGGTAAGTCTGGTGAACACTAAAATTTGAGGGCCATTGCTATCAGACAGAGGTAAAAGAAAGGAAGCAGTTATAAGGATAATGCTCAATATCAGGTTTATCCACAATCCCACTATTAATTATAGGCATATGTATTTTCAAACTGTTACTTTCAAGAAATACTTCATACACACTTATGTGTATTGGGATTTATTCTAGGACATAGGGATACAAAAAGAATGAGACACCATCTTTTCCATAGACAGCTCACAATTTGATGAGGGAATAGGTAAACACACATTACATATCAAATATACCATAAATAAAAAATATCTATAGAATAAAAGTGCATAGAGGGAAGTGATATGTTCTGGGTCTATAAATAATGGCTTTACAGAGGGAGTGATATACAAACTGGGTTTTGAAGGATATATTGGTGTGCGCTAAATGGATTAGGGCAGA
The DNA here is from genome assembly GCF_054177405.1 of Leptonychotes weddellii. Classification (NCBI taxonomy): domain Eukaryota; kingdom Metazoa; phylum Chordata; class Mammalia; order Carnivora; family Phocidae; genus Leptonychotes; species Leptonychotes weddellii. The sequence goes on along the minus strand of NC_138380.1, from coordinate 36,065,229 downwards.
AAAAATAATCTAGAAGGAAGTAATGGTTTATACATAGGCACAGGGGTGTACTTGAGTATCTGCAAGTAGTTTAAGTGGAACATAAGATGGAAGGGAAAGAGATGTAAAGGATGAGTCTGGAGAGGTAGGTAGGGAACAGATTATAAAAGGTCTTATATTCCATGCTAAATATTTTAGTTTTTTTTTTAATATTTTGGTTTTTATCCATTAGGCCAAAAGTGTTTTTTGTTTTTGCTTTGTTTTGTTTTGTTTTGCTTTAGTGGGTCCTGGATCCCTCTGGGATAATCTACCAGAAAGTTTCACATGTTTACGCATGCCAAAAATTTAGCATCTAATTTCAGGGGAGTCATAGTCCAAAGAACCCCTGTTGTAGACAATGCTTAAAGAGAGTCACATCATCAGATTTGTGTTTTAGATTAATTGCTCTGGTTAGTATCAGTTCAGAAGCTGGACTGGGTGAGAGAAGGCCAGACTACAGGCAGGGAGATGAGTTTGGAGGCAGTGGCAATAGAAATGAAATGAGGAATCAAAAATACAAGAGGGGCGCCTAGGTGGCTCAGTTGGTTAAGCGACTGCCTTCAGCTCAGGTCATGATCCTGGAGTCCTGGGATTGAGTCCCACATGGGGCTCCCTGCTCAGCAGGGAGTCTGCTTCTCCCTCTGACCCTCTTCCCTCTCATGCTCTGTCTCTCATTCTCTCTCTAATAAATAAATAAAATCTTAAAAAAACAAACAAACCAGAATTGGAGATTGTTCCTAAAGAGAAAAGAAGCTGAAGACTTCTCCCAGGTTTCTGACTAAGCTTTTGATTATATGGAAGTGTTATCCGATGCAATAGGAAATACGAGAAGAGTTCTCATGGAAGAAGGAATGCAGATAATGACTTTGGTTTTTCACATGTTAAGTTTGATATGAGAGCTGATGTTTTACAAACAGTTGCATCCATGGGTCTCTTGCTCAGAGGAGAGATCTGTGTAGCAGATATAGTTGTTGTCCAACTAAATCTGTAACATTTCACCTCTTTCTTGCTGGTCAAGCTCTGACTGTGTCTTCACCCTCCTCTGTACAGTTTGGGAAGGTAAGATTAACCTCATTCTCGATAAGGATTGCTTCTCAGCTTGATCATAGTGAAACCATTCCCCTTGCCAGTGATTTGCTTAGGAAGCGGCTGGTGATTCAGTTCTGGTCAGTGAGAAATAAAGAGATGTCTTCTGGGACCTGCTGGGAGAGTTCCTTAATGCTCATGAGGCCATTGATGTGTGAGAATGTGCAAGCCTGCATCAGGTGCAGCCATCTTTAATCTGTGGAGAGAGCTAGCCATTATGCTGAGGATGACCTTTTTGCTATTTGTAACCAAAATTATCCTCAATTTGGGATTGAAATTGATCTATTTATCTATTCATCTATCATGGAAAAAATAGCACAACATAAAATTTGCTTAAGTGTAGAGTTCAGCAGTGTTGAGTATAGCCACATTGTTGTGAAACAGATCTCCAGAACTTTTCATCTTGCAAATATGAAACTTCATACTCATTAAAAAATAACTCTCCCTCACTTCATCCCCTACCCCCACCCCCCGCACCCCCAGCTCCTGGCCACCACTGTGGATTTTGTGAATGAAAAAGTTGTAACTAAAGCCAGACAGAGAACAAAACCTTGTCCAGAGAGAATATAAAACTGGAAAGACTGGTATGTTAGGAGGAGGTAGAGAAAGAGAGGCCTCCAAAGGAGATGGAGAAAGATGGAGCAGAGGGAGAAAGAGAGCTGGCATGAGGCCCATGAGGGAGAGGCTCTGGGGGATGGATTAATAATCATGTCAGGTGCTGCAGAAAGGTGTATTCAAGGAAGGCCTAAAAATGTCAACAGTATTTTGTAATTGGGAAGTCATGGGTGATGTGGGTAAGATGAGTTTCAGTAGGATAAGGTTGGAAGCCAGAGCTGAAGAGGGAAAGGTAATTGAATAGGAGGCTTCACAGCAAGAGAAAAAGCCACACAAATCCCCCTTTCTCAACTCACCCCTTGAACGCCCAGCTAATATTTGCCCTGTTTTCAGCTCTATGATGTAGAGAGCATTGCTGCAGAGACTGGAACAAAGCAGAAGCTCAAGCTTTAGAGGCCCGGGTTATCTCCCTGCTGCCCAAATGAGCACGTATCCTCTAGAGCAACTTTGACTGCTGGCTAACTTTGTGAGCTTTGTTTAGTTTTGTGAACCTTGTGGCTGTATATTGTCTTATACTTACACGAGGGGCCGGGAAGAGGTATTGTTTCTTTGAAAGGGTTGAATTTGCCCAGTGGAGGGATCTAATTTAAACACTGTCCCAGTTTCAGGACTGTGTGCACCTTAGGAGACATAGTCGGTCCTCTCTAGCACAGCTTCCGGCACAGCCTCGTCTGCCTTAAACTTAAAGCAGCCTCATTATTATTATTTGTCCATTTCCCCATAGCAGTTTCGGTGGAAAATATATTAGTATTATGCAGTGACAAAGGTCACTTTAATCTCCATAATTTTTTTTCCCTCTGTATCTACAAAAATGAACATTTTAATGAAAGGTTGCAGTCTGTTTAATTATAACCCCAAGTGGCTGAGCTGCCAGGTTAGTGGTCTAATGCCATTCATCCTCTGAAACTCTATAAATTGAAAGAATTTACAGCAGATTCCTGGATATCCTCAGGGCTAGCTTTAAACGTGACTAGGTTGTAGATTCCCCAGGCTTGGCCAAAATGAATTGTTTTTGTTTTTTTCTTAAAGAGATTAGTGGGTTAAAATGATCTTAAACACCACAGAATAAGTATATTCAAATAAAAAAAATACATATTTCTAAGAAAATTATATTGAAAATAAAATGTGGATTTTGGTGAACATCTCATTTCACCATTTAATTCATATTTGGTGAATGAATCAAGTATCTACTCTGTGCAAGACACTGAGGCAATGTCCATGGGTACCATGTAACAATCTCAAAATGTTTTATACAATAAAAAAGTCTCTTATTTTTGGAAAGCTAATTTTTTTAATATGATGAGTTGTTTTATGTGGATATGAAGATATGTATGGTTAAGTGGCTCTACTCTGCTAGAAAATATTTATCTTTCCTCCTCTTATCCCAAATCATTGCTCCTAACATTGCATATGGATATGAGTGATTCTTCTGGTTGTCAATTAAAATTCAGAAGGTAAATTCCGAGACCAGAGTGTTATTAAGATATTAAAATATGCTGCACTACTCAGTAGAAGTCAGGGTATGTGTAGACCCATCTTTGAAATATTGTATGAAAAAAATCTTTTGGATATGCATATTGGTTCATGGAATGTTTGGTATTTGCAATGAATAAAATAAGTTTTGAAAGCAACTTGAGGCAGTAAATATCAATTAAGCCCACAAGGATAGACATATGTTTATTTGATAAAGAAAATTTTTGGAGAACAAACCATCCTGGGCTTCTGAATATTTAAATGGGAACATTTCAATGTTCTACTAATATATTGGTGCTAAATAAAAAGACAGTGACGGGGAACAAAGCTCTTTGTTTTTATTTTGCTGCTTTGCAGTCAGGGTATTTGCTGGAATCAAATCTAAGATATCTGTTTATTCATTGGCCTGATTCCCAAAATGTCTCAAATGGAAAATTGCTTGTTGCCATTTAGTCCCTGTGGATTCGAACAGATCTGAGGATTTAATTACCTACTTGTTCACTTTATGAAGTGGTCAGCCTGTGAAGCCAGCTCTAAGCTGATAATCACCTGGGAGGAAGAACTGCTGGTTTTTACCCTGATGATTTTAATTATCTTTGGTAGCTCAAGAAATAGTAAGTCTCTTTAAGGTAGTCTTTAACAAGAATTTTTGACAGGAGGGAAGACAGGGAATATATTTCAGTGCTAGAAATGCCAGGATAGAAAAGAGATGCTATTCATAAGTGAATGAACTAATGGAGGGGGAGACTGTAATTGGATGTTCTCTCTTGTTCCTCTTCCTTTAAAGTCCCACAATAACCAATTTATTCTGGAGAGGACTTCCCTGGACTATAGGCATTATTCTCTTCGCTTTTGATGTTGGCAACTTCTTAAAAAAAAGACACAAAAACAAACAGGAAGAATTTCAAATTAAATAGGCCTGCTGGTTGATTTCAGCCTATAGGCCACCAATTTCCACCAATTTCTGCTTCAAATTGTTCCTCAATATATATATACACGAGAGTGGTTTCTTTCTCTTCTAAATTCATGTGACAATTGTCTGTGCTATTCATTCTGAAATTAATCACGAACTGCCTCATGACATCTTTCCTATTATGCCTTGAGCTGTTGTTTAATTTTTTATGGCTCTAAAACTTTTCACTTGCCTTGAGCTTCTAATCAATTGTTAACTTCTTTAGTGCAGAAACTGTGTCTTATATTTCTTTGCATTTCCTCTAGTGCCAGACCCAGTGAAGCCTCAATGAATTAATGTTGGTTTTGTTTTATTTCATAAGATGCATAATATTCCAAATCTATTTTCACCTTTTCTACAAGAGTACTGAAATGACAGAAAATGAGATAGAATGAGTTCATATTCATGAAGTCATGTTTATTTCTCTCTGGAAATGCTGCAAAATTTGTAAAAAGACACAAATCCTTGCAAGGAAACTCAGAAACCAGCTCACAGATGGCTCAGATGTGTTGCCGGGGAGAAATACCTCCCGTTCTCTTTTTTCCTGCACTGAAGAGTGAGCAGATAAGGATCAGGGGAGCAGACGAAGAGATGAAGCACCGTATCAGGAGCTTTCCGTACCCATTGCTTTAATTCTCACGGTTCTTTAGGTAGCAGTCATTATCCCCATTTTACAGATGAGGAACTGCGAGGAACAGAGGTAACACAGAAGGCACAGCTACTATTGGAGGTTGGATTTTAGTTCTGGTCTATTGGATTTGCAAATTCTGGTCTCTTGGATTTGCAAGCAGCTTCCACCTTTCCACCTCCAGGAAGGTGGGTTGTTATAAATGTTCAAGATGAAAGGGCTAAGAGACAAGGTCAGCACAATGCCAAGGTTGTGAAGTAGCTTTAGTTTCTCTTCAGCAGCTCCTTCCTCTCTTCTCTTCAGTTTTCTTCCTTGGCTTCAGTTCCCTCGTGCTTCTCCTGGCTATCTGAATTGGCACTGCTGCTTCTGAGGCAGGCCTTCCTAGGCCAGAGCTCCAACCCTAGAATCTCATCTCGATCTTTACTGGGTTGAATTCTTTTTTTTTTTTAAGATTTTTTTTTTTTTTTAATTTGACAGAGAGAGCACAAGTAGGCAGAGCGGCAGGCAGAGGGAGAGGGAGATGTAATTGGATGTTCTCTCTCTGCCTTATTCATTGGCCTGAAGCAGATGTGGGGCTCAGATGTGGGGCCTCGATCCAATGACCCTGGGATCATGACCTGAGCCGAAGGCAGTCATTTAATCAACGGAGCCACCCAGGTGCCCCCACTGGGTTGGCCATTGATGGATTAATGTTATTCTTCTAGATAGCATTTAGAAGACAACAGGTATTGTTAGGAATTTTGGATATGGTAGGAGACATAAAGGGGAAAGTTCCCAGTTAGGAGTTCCTCATTTCCATCTCCAGACAAGTTCTGTGATAGAATTATCTGAAGGGCAATATAAAGGCTTTCTTTATTAGACGCTCATTTATGTTACTTACTCTTTAACAAGTGGGGACTATTTGAAACAATACAAAAAGGGCCTCAAAATTTAGATTTGGTTAGGAAAGGCCTGAAGAAGTCTATTTCATTGACAATGTAAAATTCATCTATAATAGCAGATGATTTGCCTGTGCAGTATCTGGCACTGAGCACCTGTAGGGGTATTCTACTACTCCCTTCTAAGGGCATTGTCTCTAACATAAGTGTATGGAAAAGTTCTAACAAAGCAGTATTTTTGAAAGTGTGCTCCTGCATCAGAATCACAAAGGTGCTTTTTAAAAATGCTAGTTTCCAGGGCACCTGGCTGGCTCAGTCGGTTGAGCAGCTGCCTTCGGCTCAGGTCATGATCCCCGGGGTCCTGGGATCGAGCCCCACTTCTGAGCCCCACGTCTGCTTCTTCCTCTCTCTCTGCCTGCCGCTCTGCCTACTTGTGCTTTCTCTCTTTGTGTCAAATAAATAAATAAAATCTTTAAAAAAAAAATGCTAGTTTCCAGACCCATTGAATCAGAATTTCTAAGATTCTGTATTTTTTAAAAATGTTACCTTAGATTGGTAAGGAGATCATGGGAAATCTTTTTTTTTTTCTTAAAGATTTTATTTATTTATTAGAGTGAGTACAAGTGGAGACTCTCTATGCTACATGAAACTATCATAAGTGTTTCCTTATCTTCCAACATTTCCCAGGGAATAGCTGAGATTTTGTACAAAGAAGGAAAATGTGCGCTGCTCCCAACCGCCGTCAACCAACCGTTTTTTGTGTAGATTCTCTTGGTGATCTCATGGCTGCTATTTAGTGCTGTGCTTAACTTTCTCCAGTGTGGCAGTCGGCGGTGCCACTATTTTAAAGCCCCACTTAAAGGTTGTCTTATGGGGCGCCTGGGTGGCTCAGTCGTTAAGCGGCTGCCTTTGGCTCAGGTCATGGTCTCAGGGTCCTGGGATCGAGCCCCGCATCGGGCTCCCTGCTCGGCGGAGAGCCTGCTTCTCCCTCTCCCACTCCCCCTGCTTGTGTTCCCTCTCTTGCTGTCTCTCTCTCCATCAAATAAATAAATAAATAAAATCTTTAAAAAAATAAAAATTAAAAAAAATAGAGGTTGTAGTATATCCTAAGATATTTTTTTTCCCTCTTTTTAGGCTCTTTATCTCCTTTCCTAGGTTTTATTTCCATGGAAGGTAGTCCGTTTAGGAAAAGCAGTTGTATCTGAGTTAATTTTTTGAGTAAGGATACCACGGTATTTCTGCTTCTGTATCCTTACGTTGGAGAATGATTGGTCCGTGAGTCAGGAAGAGTTTGGTCCTGGCTGTGTGGCTTAGTGAGCTGTGCAGTCTTGCTAATGTAGCTTCATCTTGCTGTGCCGCAAGTTTGCCATCTGTAAAATGAGGAGGCTGGGAGGGCTGATTTCTGATGTCCCTTCCAGCCGTTCCATTGGGAGAGGAGCAGAACTGTCTTGGCAGGTGTTTTCCCTGTTAGGAGCTGTTAATATTCAAAGGAAGCTTTTCTACTTTCACTGTGAAATAATATGCATATTTCTCCTAAGAGAAGACATAGAAACAAAACATAAAATGGATCATTTGCATTTAAACTACTTAAGTAAGATGGAAATTACTCACTTATTTAAGTGAATCAGCATTTCCACGTGGAATCCAGTGTGTCATTGTACATTTCTTAAGTTAATCACATCAGGAAAATGGCTCCGGAGATGCGTGGGCCAACATTAGCAAAACAAGGTGGTTTAAAAAAAAAAACAACAATCCCATTAATGTGTATGTGCTTGAATTAGTGTTTCCTTACAAAATGGGCTTAGTCAGCATTTCAGAACAAATCAACTAGGAATTAAGAATGGGCATGCTTTTTATTCTCTACTGATCTCTTCTTACCCCTTGTTCTGTTCTAGAAGAGTGGCCTCAATATTTTTGAATATGCACACCTATCATTAAAAGAAAATGAGCATGCACGCCCCAAAATGTATTTATGTATTTGCATGTTGTATCTACCACCTCTAGTTAATATCTCAGGGAATAATATACAATTACAAGAAGTTCATCATTAGAGAAAGTAGACAGAAACCTTTTGATAATTTTAAATTTGGGGGCTGACATAAGGTCTTGTATGATTAGATCATTGTAATTTTTATTTACAGCATGGTGAAGAACTCCTATTAAGAGTAGCCATTTAACTCTGCCATTTTAATTTTTTATACCTGCCTGAACTCACCTCATTAGTTTACCTTCAATCTGCATTTCTTTCCAAAGATTTCTTTGAAAGCTCTTTGACTGCCTTGAGATTTAGTTTAGTTGGAAACCTTATAAATATAGTCTTTAAATCTACCTAATTAGGCACGCACCATCTGTAATTCATTGCAATACGATGGAAACCAAGGAATATGATGAAAATGGTGAGCTGGGGAAGTCCTGCCCTTCTCTCAGTCTCTTGTGCAGAATGTGTGTGATATGTGACTCTGACAAATGGACTGAAAGTGGAAACCCAGGTTCATCCAACAGTAACTATGAGTGAAGTTTAATTTCCTTTTTTATTTCCAGACGAGAATAAATGGAAGTTCAATATTTTCTTCCCACATCCCACTTCAAAAATGACTGCTCTGATGACTAGTAACAGGGACAAGCTGTGTGGCAAATGAGAGGTGACTTTTTGAGTCATTATTAGTAGCAAGGCTGTAACTACCGTCAAGTAGACCTGAGTGTGTTTCCCCCCCCCCACTGTTGTGCTCCCCATAATCAGGTGTGCGTCTTCTTAGTAATCATTAAGTTGATATTCATTTAGGTGGGAAGAGCAGAAAGGGAGAACGTGTCGGTCATGACCATACATTACATCATTAGTTTTTGATGTAGTGTTCCATGATTCATTATTTGTGTATAACACCCAGTGCTCCATGCAGAACATGCCCTCTTTAATACCCATCACCAGGCTAACCCATCCCCCCACCCTCTCCCCTCTAGAACCCTCAGTTTGTTTCTCAGAGTCCATAGTCTCTCATGGTTCGTCTCCCAGGGTTTGTGGTCTTCTTAATCAGGAGATATCTTCCCCTGAGACAGAAACTCTACGATCTTTGTCCTTAGCCAGGGCTTTAAAGTTAGTTCAACTGCCGGTTGCCCATTTTCTTATAGGGACTGTATTCCGTTCCACATGGGAAAAGATGGAATACTGTTGAAATAGAATATGTTATAAGGCTTTTCAGTCACGATTAATATAGTTGCCCAACTGCCTGTTTTGACAGTTGAGAGCCATGCATATTTTCCTTCTGTCTTTTTGAGTCTCGGTTCTTCTCTGGGGCATGTTGTGAGATATAGAAAACTAAATTTTGCACACTGATGGTGGTTTTGCCCTGAATAAACACGTACAGTCTGCCCACATGTTTTTTGTGTAGATTCTCTTGGTGATCTCATGGCTGCTTTTTCGTGCTGTACTTAACTTTCTCTAGTGTGAAACATTCTGTCTTCAAATGCGTTTGGCACTTGCTAGTAGCCGAGTTAACTGAAAATAGTGCATTTTTCCAGGAGATGATTTGCTTTGATCATGAAAGAACATTTCCTGGGATTGCTCTGAAATAGCTTGAAAAGAAAAATGATTATTGCAAACACAGTTTAATGTCCACCTTTAGATACACACTTCATAAATGACTATTGTGTACCTAAAACATGCCCAAGGTACATAAAATCAGGGGAATTTATCTTATTTTTAGAACCTGGAAATCTTTGGAGCTAAATAATATAAAGGAAAAGTGTAAGGGTTTGACATTTTATAACTATCCCATGCTAAAAATGACTACTTACAACCCACTACCCAGTCCTGTCATTTTTGGAGAAGGAGTGGAGGGAAACCTGCCAGGACAAAAACATTCTGCCATGTTATCTGCGAGAGAGCCAAGAAGTGAAGTTATAAACCCCATGCTTCTAATTGGACTCGTTTATTTAAAATTGATTTTTCATTTAAATTATTTAAAGAATACATTCTTCTTGTAAAAATAAATGAAATTAAAAAGTAAAGTTTCCCCACCCTTCCTACAGACCATCTGCTTCCCCAAATCCTGTCCCCAGACTCTCCCCACAGGATCCATTATTAACTATTATTATGAATTTCATACACATGCTTCCAGGCATTTTTGATTCATATAATAAGTACATGTGAGAAAACACAC
>NC_138380.1:36029422-36054922 GCF_054177405.1 Leptonychotes weddellii | reverse complement strand
ATGCATTTTTTAAAGATTTATTTATTTATTTCAGAGAGAGAGAGAGAAAGGATGGGGGCAGGGAGGGCCAGAGGGAGAGAGAATCTCAGGCCGACTCTGCACTGAGCACGGAGCTTGGAGCCCAACGCGGCGCTGGATCCCACAACTGTGAGACCATGACCTGAGGCAAAACCAAGAGTTGGACCCTCATCTGACTGTGCCACCCAGGTGTCCCAGTTAATGCCTTTTGATTTACATTTTCTGTCATGACAGGCATTGAGTCTATGTTTATTGTCTAGCTATACTTTTTTTTTTCCTGTGGATTGTAACTGGTCTGATTTCTAGCTCTCTTTTTCATTCAGAATCCTAGATGCTTGGAGATGTTGGATCCCTGCGAGTCCGGAAGGACTCCAGCAGTATTAAACAGGCCACTGGGTCAGTTCTGCCGCGGCTGATGCCCAGATTTCAGGGAGTGGTTGGCGATGCAGAGACGCTGTGTAAAGATATAATGGCAGTCTTCAAGAGCTGTGGCAAATGAAGGCACTGGGTTAGGCATTTTCTTTGGTATCATCTAGACTCAGTCTGAAAACTGAAACCCTAGAACAGGTTGAAAATACTGAGAAGAGCTGTGAGACAATATGGCAGCTGTTTGCACGGTGAAACAGCAGTTTTTGTATATTTGGCATTTTTAAGGCCCAAGTTCCTAAATATCTTGTTCGTTGTGAGACATGAGAAGCTAAAGAGAGCCTAATGAGACTGGGAGATAGGACGAGACCACAGGCTAGGTCCAGAGTGTTTGCTGTGGAGATTTCTCAGCACAACCCAAGTGGCCATTAGCAAATGTGACAGCTGAGAAGGCTCATGGAAATGCAGAGTCCTTTGCAGAAGGGCAGAAGCGACCGGTGCAAACAAGTACACGTATAAAAGGTCATTGGTCAGGGACCTAGTGGACATACCCATCAGTCTGCGGGGACTGAGAGGGGGCCTTGGCCTTGAAGAGAGAACAATGGCGTAGGAAGGTAGTGTTGCCTCACCATGTGGACGCCCTGCAGTGCCCTGCTCTCAGTCAAGGACCAAATCACTCTGTGCCAAATGCAGCCGATTAAATAGTCATAGAATTTCCCAGGCAGACACAGGCATTTGCAAGCCTCTTGTGCAATGCAGTGCAATTTGTGTAACTATAAAAAGAGGTAGAAGCAACATGACAATGCTGCATGCTAGTGGTAGCAGAAGAGTAGAAACCGAGGTAGCAACAGTAGCAATTAAGGCAGACGGGTTTCTATAGTCTGAATTGGAATTTAGTGAATTCAAAAGAAACCTACCACCAGGACAAAGCTGGAGATAGTCACGTAGTCGCATCAGATCTCCCCCTTTTATTTTTAACAAGAAAAGCTATAATTTATTAATTAAAACACAAATGGACAAATACTGTCAAAATCTGCATTGTAAAACAAATGAAGTAATCAGCAAAGGAGGTGTTTCAGCACTCAAAAGTTGGTAATACCAAAGATAACTTTCTTTACTGCTGAGCCTCTATTTTACTTGTGGCTAGAAGATATCAGAAATTTGGCGTTAAATGAGAATATACCCTTGTCATACATAATCCATTAAGCATCTAGTAAAAGTGGGGATGGTTCTCCCATTTTATTATATTAGTTCATAATTCCTTTATTTGTTTACAAAAATTTCCATGCCAAAAAAATCATACAGGTAAAGAAGTAAAAACAGCTAGATTAGGTGGACCCTCTAAAATTTCAGGTTTTTTTTATTTCCTGCCTGTGTTGTGGGAGGAGATACAACTATCTTCCAGGCTCACAAAAGTTGCAGTTGTAAAACTGACCTTTGAAAAGAGACTGTTTTGCAGATGTGAATATTGCCATGTAACCTAAAGTTGACGTGGACATTATGAAGCATTTCATCATCATAACAGGTGCAGAGGATTCTGGAATCTCCTAATGGTGTATCATCCGCTGTGTCTGTGGCCTGAAAATTAATATTAGGATTAAAACTATTCAAAGTTTCCATTTTCTGGGCTACCCTATGCTTGTTGCCAAAGAAGTAAATAAAATATGTGAAATGGAAGAAACCCAAATTTAAAATGATCATCTTAAAATTATTACCATTAAAACTATTTCTCAATGTGAGCTATTTCAACTCTTCTACAATACTACCGAAGAATATTAATATTCTCTCCTTAATATCTTACTAGTGGCCTCCTAAACTCTTAACTATTTATGCAAATTATCTTCTGTACTGCATTTCCCAAAACTGTTCTGTATTTCTTCAAAAGTAGCTGTTTATCTCTAATACAGAGATATGGATTTTATATAATTAAAAGTTTAGTTATTATATATCTATTTGGACTTTAAATGACTTACTATAATTTGACCCATGAAAACGATCTCCACATTTTATTTATTTTTTTTATTTCTTGGTTGAATCTATTCCAATATGGTAAGCAGACAATTCTTTCAGCTTTACTAATATGTATGGCCTTCTCTGGGTAGGTTTAGTTTCCTCAAATTTATGGCGGTAGTTGGCATTAGGAATGGAATAAACAGGTCTGCTTAGCTCTGCAGAAAATAAAATAAAGTGTAATTTCATCAACTTTCTCTTTAGTTGTCAGCTCTAAATGCAACTCTCATGATACAAGGTTAGTGTAAGGCTGACATTAAATCATCATCTAGGGCCATAGCTGAAATACGTTGAATTATGTATTTAAATGTGCTCATACATTATCTCCACATAGAATAAAACAAAGTAATCAGATTTCCATTTTATTTCTCTGCCAGAACCTACAGTATTATTTTGCACTCACTGGAGGGAATTTGGCAATGTGTTATTCTCCTCAGGCCTATTTTTGCACGATAGCAATTCGACTGAAGTGCAGTGTAAAAGTATTTATTAAAAGCTATTCCCCTCTGGCACTTGGAAATGAAAGACAATAGGAGTGTGCTGTTTTGCTCTCTGGGAAGGGTTCACATTCTGTGAGTTGATGAAAAAGTTCAGTGTATCACACCCTTAAATAAATACCTGTGCTTGCCCCTAGGGGAAAAAGTAGCAAGAGTTTTCAAAAGTTCTTAAAAAGCTTGAAAGAACAATGCCCAGCATCTTGGAGCAAGAATGAGGACAGTTTAGGTGCCCAGTCTTGACCAGCCCTTTCAGATTTGAGCCCTGACTCTCTCTACCTAAAGGCTCAGTCCATGTCACTGACCCATCATCATTTCCCATTCCTGCCTCTGAGCTTCTAAGATAGTCATGTGTTTTGGATGTGTATTTACAGTCTCTGCCCACTTGGCCTTTGGAATCGGAATTTGTTTTGCTGACAGAATGAAAATGCCAAGGATACCTGTTATAAGTCATGAGCATATGTATGTCCACTGAATTGCAGTCTCTCCCCACCCCCCAGGGCATTGTGAATTGTTCCGGCCACTTGATTGGTCTTTGGCTTATGTTTCTCTGGCTAGTTCTTCCCTGAGTCATTGCCAAGTCCTTCCTACAGGAAGAATCCACTGGGTTCCGTATCCCCTGACTACTGAAGGTACTCTGGAAATCTGCTCAACTTCGATCAGCATGTGCTATGGTTTTCTGCTGTGGTACTCCTTTTGTTAACCTGGTCTGGGGTGCCTGCCTGAACCCGGGTGCATCTGCTCAGCACTGAGATGGTGAACATCAAGTCAAGAGTCATCTTCAGTAGCCAGCCCTATACCCCAGTCAGCAGCTGTGGGCTCCAATACCTAGTTGAGCCCCCTCTATGACAAGCTCAGTGAGTTCTTGATGAATGATTCATGCCTGGTGACGCATCCATTTTGTGGTGATTTAGCATGCTCGATGGACTAGTAGTTTCAAGATCTACTGAATGCTCAGTTAAAACCAGTGATTAAAAAAAGAGCTCTCATTTATCATATTTTTATCAGCACCATGCTCTAACCAACTGAGCTAACCAGCCACTGGTTATTGCTCTCTCTTCTTCTCCCTTCTCTTTTGTCAAAAATTTTTGCTCTGGCAAAACAAAAATTGTGCCAGACAGAGTTAAACAGGTAAGGAAGACTTTGTTGAAGGCTATTGCGATAGGGGAGAGAGACCAGAACTCAGTTTGAACTCAACTTCCCAGAAACAGAGGATGTGAGGATTTTTAAACACTGAGGTCAGAGGGAGAACACAGACCATCTGTGTTTGTTAGTTGGTTTTACCCCAAAGGAAAAGTGAATGTTCTTGTATCTTTGTGACAGGAGGTAGTTTAAAAACTTGGAGCAAAACAGGCCCACCGTAGGAAGTCTCCTCCCCTTCCCCAGAATCAGGTAGATAGGGGTGCTATCTTCCCTGACCCTCACATTGTACAGAAATGTTCTTTCCTGCATTTAAAACCATCAAGAGGGGCGCCTGGGTGGCTCAGTTGGTTAAGCGACTGCCTTCGGCTCAGGTCATAATCCCGGAGTCCCGGGATCGAGTCCCGCATCGGGCTCCCTGCTCGGCGGGGAGTCTGCTTCTCCCTCTGACCCTCCTCCCTCTCATGCTGTCTCTCATTCTCTCTCTCTCAAATAAATAAATAAAGTCTTTAAAAATAAATAAATAAATAAATAAAACCATCAAGAGACTTTTGGAAAGATTTACATACATCTGAAAGGGGCAGGGAAGGAATTTACAATGAAAAGTTTTCTAGAGTAAATGTCCAAAGAAAAGGAAAGCCAGGAGGAACCTTGTCTAAATTTAAGGCACTCTTGGTGGCTTCCCCCACTCACCCCCTGCCAATCCACTCCCTATTCCCTCCACTTTCTTTTTTCCTTTTCTGTTCTTAGCCCTTGTCTATTACCTCCTTCTTATCCCCAGGGTGTATATTTAACATTTTATAATAGATTTATTTTTTTAACTTTCTCTTATCATTATCTTTTGATTTTTCAAAGTTGTCTGTGGACTACTTAACAGTGCAAAAGAAGTGGTTAAATACATATCCTATGTATCTCCAGCCTACTTGTTCATGATGATAAATTATTTATTTATCTATCTATTTATTTATTTATTTGAGAGAGAGTGAGCTTGAGCAGAAGCAGGAGGGAAGAGGGAGGAGGGACAGAGGGAGAAGGAGAGAGAGAGAATCTTGAGCAAGCTCCACGCTCAGCATGGAGCCCGAAGCAGAGCTTGATCTTTTGACCCTGAGATCATGACCTGAGCTGAAACTGAGAGTCAGATCCTTAACCGACTGAGCCACTCAGGTGCTCCTCAGTAAATAATTTTCATGTCATGTTTTAAGAAAATAGTTACTCCTTTCCATGGACACACTTTATAGATGTGGTTATGTTACAAAACTGTCTTCCCAGAGAAAATCACCAAGACTTGTGGATTGGGTTTAAGAGCCTTGGAGTTCTTACACTGTCTCACTTTGAGAATCATTTCTGTAGGGCAAACATTTTATTTTTCTTAAAGAAAGTTATTTAAAACAGCTAAAATATGCATGTATTCACTTACTTGTTTGCCCCCTCACTCATCCACTCGTTAGACAGGTACTGACCATCTTCTGCTTTTTGTCTGCTTCTCATGCCTTCTACTATAACTTGGTTTTTATCCCACGGTTCTTTGTTTCTTGTTCTTCTCAAATATCTCTTGTCCTAATGGAGATGTGAATTCCCTGGTTGTGTCACAGTCCTGCAGTGTTGCTGCCTTCCCTTTGTGTATCTGGCACTCCGTTTTTGGGCAGCCCTTTCATCTTTACTCAGGTTCCTCAGAGCTAAGAAGGCTTTCAAATTATGCCCAGTGAAATCCTGTGTATTTTACCTTGTCTGTTTCAGATTGCCCTTTTAATTTTTATTTTGTAGAATACCAGTTCACTTATTTATTTTTGCCCAATTCTGTAAAATTTCTCCATTGCTTATTAGGTAAGAAACTCCTTGCCTTTTTCCCCATGCTTTCAAGTTTGGACTCTATAATATGAGTTATGAATTGTCAAACTCGCCACATTTTTAAATGCTCTTTATAGACCAAGCCTATCATCTGTCAAATTAATTTTTGTCACTAATACTCAATCTTCAGAGAAGTTGTTTTCTCAATGTCAATATCATGTTATATGAATATACTATGAATATAATATCCCTCGTATGAAATTATTACTCATTTTATGACTACACTATTCCTTAAATACTCAATAATGAACAGTGGAAAATATGGAAGATGTAGCTGAAGACACCTAATTGTTGAACTAGTTTTATGAATGGCTTTGTGAAATCATTCCAATCCTAATTTTCATTAATAATAGGTGGTGGGAATACCTGAGTGAATAAAGCATTTGCCTTAGTGGAGCTTATTCTCTTTGCATCTTTAGGAGTGGAGTAGACAACCCACTAGTAACAAGTTGTATAGTATCTTGCTCATCCTCTCTGGTAATATTTTGTGTGTGACTCATTTTTAAAATCTTGTCAGAAATCTGAAGTCATGATAAAAATATGAAATAGTTGGAACTTACAGTGAGAAAGAAACTTTGTCTTTTGAAGTCCTCATGAAGCTCATCATCCACTGGGTTCGACAAGGATTTTCTAGAAGTTGGGTGTGTTCTGTGACCAGTCAGGATGTTTAATTTCTGACGAATGATTGCATGAATAACTAGTTATTAAGTTAATTCACATTAGAAGTACCTCATGCATTAAATTGGAGAGGTGAAGCCTGAAGGCATTACTTCTTTAAAGTAAAAAGAACGTATTATAAGATAATGTTAATTCTGAGTGAGTATAGTTACCAATTGCCTCATGCAGTAGCATATTTATAACTCTTGCCATACTCATTTCTTCTACTTCCTTCTGGATATTTTGACTTCTCTCCTTGAACCCCCTTCAGCCTTCTGATGTTTCATATAATTTCCAAGTTCTGTTGTTATCATTTTTTCCCTTCATTTTTGCTTCTGAGGCTCAGTTCCTGTGTTTTCTTTTGATGTAAAGAATAATAATAGGCTGTTGGTTGAATATTTTTCAAGTTTATTAATATGTATTATGCCTTTTGTTACCTTTTTTTTTTCTGTTGTTCCTTGAAATTTATTTTTGTAGCTGCCTTCTGGCAGGCATAGAAAGAGACAGCATAGTTACCCAGGCTTTAAAATGAGAACAAGTGGATGGGAGGAAAACAGCAATAAAAATATTTCTAAATTGGACCATTAAATTTTTTTCACAATTTATTCCTATTACCCTAGAGTATCAAGATGATTCACAGCCATGTTAAAATGGGAAAAAAAAGATTTAAAGGTAACCATCCTAAATTAGCAGAAATAACATTAAAAGGAATGCATCTTTATAGCGAGGGTTGACTCAGAACATGGAAATATTATTTGAAGGGGATTGTCAAGGAAGAGAGCAGCATCTTCTGAGAACAGGAAGAAATTGAAGGGCTAGTTTGGCCCTAGATGAGGGAAATTTGGGGGGCTCATATGACTCATCAGTTGATGGAGGACCCTTCAAGTATGCTTCGTATTGCTTGAAAATAGTTACTATAAAAAATTAGATAATAAATGAAAAGTGTGAGGAAGGCATACACCCAAGACAACATTACTGAGAAAATAGTTCTAACCTCACTGGATAGATATCTGTATGGGTGAACAAGTGATAGAAAGAATAGTACTGTTTACTAAGTTACGCTACTTGGACCTAATGCCTAGTCTATTTTAAGAAACAGTGATGAAAACTTAGGTTTTCTTAACTAAATTGTCTCGTGTTTTCAGATGAAGAAGAGATGTCTGAGGAATATTGTATATTTTGCATTTTCTCTCAACATTCATTGATTCACTCACTCATCCAGTTGTTCAGTCATCTGTTCAGTCCCTACTATGTGTTAGACACTAAAAGAAATGGTTCATGACTAAGACCTTGACAAAAGAATAGTAAGCCTCAAGAATATGTTCTAGAATGAATTGGGATTTTCTAAAGGCCAGGTATTGCATAATGATTCTAGAGGTAAGCTGTTTTGGGAAAACCTCGTCTGTTTAATGAAGGAAATAAGATTAGTGTCCTTCATTTAATCATATGCTGCCTTGATGGTTAGTTATCTTTATAATTTTTATACATTTCGTTCTTCAGTTAAGCTTTAGACTCCTTAAGAATAGGAATCATATTTTAAAACTCCGTGCAAATCAAATACTTAGTATGCTTTCAGGGACACACTAAAGGTCAACAATTGTTTGATAAATGAACAAGTCCAAGTTCAGGATGCATTGTTGGTTAGAAAACAAGTTGTGACTTAGTCCTTTTCAGAAGTATAGCGGTTGTTGATTTGCCTTTTACCCACATCCATCAGTGGAATTCTAGGAAATGTAAATGTTTCCTTTATTCTGCAGAAGGATTTGTAACACTGTATTGTAACTGAGGAGTAAGGGCAAAGCACTGCAATTTAAAAAGAAAAAAAGACTTTAAGCGTTACCTTAATAATTAAATCTGAGTCTTGATTTTATGTCTTTAAATCACAGTAGACAATAGTATAATACAGTTAAAGGGGATTAGATTGAAGCATTTAAAACTGTAAACATACCACATTTCCCTAAAGAATCAGGAGGAATAAAACACTAAAAGCAAATGTATATTTTTAAGTATACGAGTATCTTCTGTATTATCTCCAGATTTCACAACTCGCTACCAAAGTAGTCTCCTAATGTTAATTCATGGCATAGACAGTAACACTCTAAAAATAATAAGACTAAGATTTTTAAGACAATAATAAAATACTCTCATGTTTGCTCCAGTTCAGAGATATTTTTGCTGATAAAAGGGGTGATTTACCATAAGATGATTTTCTATCTCTATTAATTTATAGAATAAATGATGTGGCTTTTACAGTTTTTGCAGCATTTCATTTATCAGCCAAGGAAGCTAATGAAAGTTTGCCTAAACTCTCCCATATTTAATGGGCAGATTTAAACTTCTCTCATATTAATACAAATTAGATGACTTTTGTCCTTGCCTGAAGTGACAATATCAATGTCTGAAGCTTACATCTTTCATGACTGTCGGCTCATTAGAATGCAGGACAGCTTTAAAGTTCTCATCTCTAATCCGCCATTCTGGATTACATCCACTGTTAGCACTCCTGTCAGTCACTGCAGGGCCCCCGAGCTACACTTCCCACAACCTATGATAAGCATGGTCTCCATGAGAATCAACAGTAGGAGGTGTAAAAAAAAAAAAAAAAGCTACCTTTTGTGTATCAGAATTTAAAATAAACTTGATAATTGTACCATTGTAGAGTCCTCAACCCACTGCTACTGGACAGATAACCATCTTCCTTAGAATTGAAAGTTTGTGGAAGAAGCGCTCTTGCTGTTTCTTGTTTACATACATGTGCAGAACTAGGAAGTGTGTTTTTTTTTTGGAGAGAAGTGGTTTTTTGTTGTGATTTCTACTGAGTCTTGGAAATATACTGACCTTATTTCTGGCCCCTCTCGCTGGCCACCAGCCCTCCCCCCTCTCTCTCCTGGCTCTCTCTGTCCTCATGGGCGGGGCAAGTGCCACCCATGGGGTTCTTTCTTTCGATTGTACCACCTTTCTCCAGCCTTCCTCTCTTGATCTCCCTCCAGACTTTTTGCCCTGCATTCTGTTTTCCTCACACTTTGATCCTTTTCATTGATTTTTGTTTCCTACCTTCTTATTTAATTGGAATTTATTAGTAAATTCAGGTTGTTCGTGAAGCTCATTTGGAAAGCCTCAACTGGGGATTGCGCATTCTCTCACCTCCCTATGTCTCAGAAACGGGGGTCAGTATTTTCCAGACAGTTTTTATTCAAAATATGGGTAGGAATCTACCCCTTCAGACAATCTCTCTTTAACACCCTTCATTAACCCCTAGGTGCTTCTTCTTCAGATGTCTTGAAGAATTTAATACTTGGCTGACAGTTTTCCTCTGGACTTAAACTGTTCTCTTCCTGTGTGGCTTAAGTGTGTATAGGGAGGACCCGTTAAACGCACCAAGCACTCTTCAAACGATGTTCTCTGCCACTTGATTCAGTAGGTCATGCCCAGAGCTACCCCCTGGGCCCCTGTCATCCTCTACTGTGAACCGATTTCAGAAAACAGAATCCTTGAATCCCCACTTCATTTCTTTCTACAGTTTCTGGGTCCTTCCTATATGGCGTTCTGACATCTTTGAGACCTCTAGGTTCTCTTTTGCTGCTCAAAATGAGTTCCATGGATCAGCAGCCATAGCACTGGCCTCACTTGGGAGCTGGTTGGAAGTGTCCTGGCCCCTCCGCAAACTTAATCTGCAATTTAACAAGATCCTCAGGGGCTTCATATGCACATACAAATTTGAAAAGGACTGCTCTAATTCTTTCAGATTTTCCTAACAGTTTTTTAATGAAGTTTTTTTTTAAGATTTTATTTATTCATTTGACAAAGAGAGGGACAGCGAGAGAGAGAGAACACAAGCAGGGAGAGTGGGAGAGGGAGAAGCAGGCTTCCTGCTGATCAGGCAACCTGATGCTGGGCTCGATCCCAGGACTCTGAGATCATGACCAGAGCCGAAGGCAGATACTTACTTAGCCGACTGAGCCACCCAGGTGCCCCCTTAACAGGGTTTACTCACCTTGTTTCCTATCTAGCCTGCATGTCTAGGTCACACACTGCAGTTTGTTCCTCACCAATATGCTTATCTGTCATTGTATCTACTGACCAGTCTCCTCCTTGGCTCACTCAAACCAGCATCTTTTCCTGCTGCTATGTCTGTGCTGTACTGAGGGCTGCCAGAGGAAATGACCTAACTGGGCTGGGGCCAATGCTTAGTCACAGTTTGTGACCGCCAATGCTTAGTCACAGTTTGTGACCTCTCCTGGATCCCAAGACTGCTTAGTGCTCCGTTCCTGAGCATCGTTCTCCCACTCTCTGAAACCGTGTAGCTCTTCTCTCCAAACTCCTCTCTTTCTCCCTCCCTCCTTTCCTTGCTCCCCCTCCCAACACCGCTTTGCTTATAAAACTCTTACTTCATATTTAGAGTGAATGGGATTCTTCTCCTGCCACAATCCTAACATCTTACCTATATGCCTACAAACATCTGTATTCATTCTTGAGGACTTTTTTTTTTTTTAGTATCTGAGGTTTCACCATCATACTGATTCCAATTAACCATTGCCCTCTCCCCTTTGTGAATAAATATTTTATTGTGGAATAATTTTACATTTATAGAAAAGTTGCAGGATTGTGCTGAGATTTCTCATATACCCCTGTACTGGATTGGAGAGTAACCCAACAGTATGGCCAAATCATGCCTCAGTACATGTGAATGGGGCCTTACTTGGAAATGGGGTCTTTGCAGATACAATTATCATGAGAGGAGATCCTCATGGATATAGGTGGGCCCTACATCCAATGACAAGTATCCTTATAAGGGACAGAAAAAGAGGGGCACCTGGGTGGCTCAGTTGTTAAGCCTCTGCCTTCGGCTCAGGTCATGAAGCCAGGGTCCTGGGATCGAGCCCCGCATCGGGCTCCCTGCTCAGCGGGAAGCCTGCTTCTCCCTCTCCCACTCCCCCTGCTTGTGTTCCCTCTCTCACTGTGTCTCTCTCTGTCAAATAAATAAAACCTTAAAAAAAAAAAAAGAGAGAAGAGAAAGAGGGAGGAAGCCATGTAAGATTGGACTCTACAAACCAAGAAACACCAAAGATTGCCAGAACCCTCCAGAAATTAGCACAGAGGTATGCAATGGATTCTCCCTCAGAACCTCCAAAAGGAACCGATCCTATTGACACTTTGATTTCAGACTGCTGGCTTTTAGACATCTGAGAGAATATACTTCAGTTGCTTTAAGTTTGCACTAATTTGTCATGGCAGCCTGGGAAGCCAGTACCACTCTCCATGTGGTTTCCTATAATGTTCCATCTTACTTTCCCATCTTCCATTTGTCAAAGCTAAGAAACTGATGCTGGTATAATATTATTAGCTAAACTCTAGTCTCAGTTTAGACTTCTCTAATTTTTGTTTTGTTTTAAGATTATTCATTTATTGGGTGCCTGGGTCGTGGGATCAAGCCCCTATTGAGCTCCCTGCTCAGTGGGGAGTCTGCTTCTCCCTCCCTCTGCCTGCTGATCCCCCTGCTTATGTGCATGCTCTCTCTCTCTGTCAAAGAAATAAATAAAATCTTAAAAAAAAAAAGATTTACTCATTTATTTTAGAGGGAGAGAGAGAGACCATGTGTGCATGAGCAGGGGGAGAGGCAAAGGGAGAGAGAATCTCAAGCGGACTCCCCGCTGAGCAAGGAGCCCAACATGGGGATTGATCCCAAGACCCTGAGATCATGATCTGAGCCGAAACCAAGAGTCTGCTGCTCAAATCACTGAGCCACTCAGGCCTCCCAAGACTTCCCTACTTTTTACACTAACATCCTATTTCTATTACAGGCTCCAATCGAACATAACACATTACATTTAGTTTTCATGTCTCCTTAGCTATCCCTGATAGAGGACAGTTTCTCTTTTTTTGCTTTTTTTTTTTTTTTTATGGCCTTGAGAGTTTTGAGGAGTATCAGTTAATTATTTCCTAGGATGTCTCTCAGTTTGGATTTGTCTGATGTTTTTCTCCAGATTAAGCTAGAGTCATAGATTTTGGGGAGGAATAGCATACAGATGAAGGGCTTTTCTCATCAAATCATATTAGGAGGTACGGGAGATCAATGCATCTCGCCAGTGGTGTTAACCTTGATCACTTGGTTAAGGTCGTGCTTGCTGGATTTCTTTGTTGTCAAGTTATTTTTCCCTTTTCATCTTCTATTGTTCGGACGTGAGTAATTAATTCCAGCCTATGCTCAAGGGAAGAGGACTATGTACATATATTATTTGGAATATTTCTGTAAGGAGGATTCATCTGTTCTCCCTCATTTATTTGTGTGGTCAGTCATTTAGTCCTATCAGCACAGATTCATGACCAGTGCCCACTGAACTTGTAGCTTTTTATGTTCCATTTTGCATTCCAAATAAAATCTCTTCTGTCTCTGCTCTATTTTTCCCTTCCAGCAATAGCATTCCCCCCAATGTCATTCTCTCCTTTATTCTTTCATTTATTCAACATTCATTGAAAACCAGACACTGTCTGTGTCTTAAGGATAAGATGATAAATAATTTATGGTTCATTTGCTCCTGAAGTCCACAGACTGGAAAGTTCTGCTATGTGTCATTTACCTTACTAGGTCCCGAGGAGGGAAAGGTATTTTGGCCGCACCCAGGAAAAGACACTATTAGGCTTCTTGACTGTCACTCCTTCCAGTTTATCTGCATTTTACGACCCAACCCATTTCACTGATTTACAGGTTTTCTTACACTGCATGCTGTATTGCCAGGGAGATCACATTATTTGCAGTTTCAACTTTTATTCTATGCTGATGTTCCTTAAGTATCATGTCTGCAGCTCAGGACTCTCTTCTGAGTTCCAGACTTGTTTATTCTGCTGACACGTGCAAGAGTCCAATGACACTTCAAATGACACCCAAATATTTTCTTCCTCCTTCAAGTTCAAACATTATTAATGACACCATCACTATTGCCAAAGGTAAAAACCTGGGGTTCATTCTGAGAAACTCCCTACTATCTTCTAAATCCAATTAGGTACCAAGCCTGTAGAACCTATATTCTAGAGATCCCTCAAATAATTCACCATACTTTGTTTTCAGTGTCTCTGCTTCTATACACCCTCTCTCCATTAAACTCCAGTCTACATTCTACAGTCTTCCGGAGTTGGCACACTAAAACATAAGTCAGATCATATTCCCTTCTTATTTAATAAGTATTCTCAGCATGTATTGTCCCCAGGATAAGACCCAAACACACCACACGCTGTAAGATCTGATCTTTATCTTGTCAACGACATGGTCCAACATTCCCGTGATGCAGTTACAATAAGCAAGATACCAGTCTTCAGGTTCATGTGACTTTGCATATGTCCTTCCCTGTTCCTAGATGACTCTCCCCTCATTTTCCATAAACTCCCGCTCTTTCTTTGTGACCACCTCAAATGTTTTCTCCTCTGTGACTCCTTCCCCAAACTCTGCAGAGGTAGTTAGTTTGCTATGCCTTCTTAGCATGCAAATACCTATTAGATAGTTTTTTACATTATATTTTGATTGTTTATTTATAAAAATTTCCTTGACCAGACTGAGTTCCAAGAAAATAGTGACAGTGTTTTATTTATCTTTGTATATTCATTGCTAAGCACACAGTAGCTGATTTTCAAGGCACATTTGCTCAAAGAATGAAGAAATACAAACTTGCAAGGATCTTATGTCTTAGCTTGCCAGCTAGATGCTAGTGTCAGGGTATCTTCTATTTCATGCATAAATGCATTATCTAAATTATCTTCATTTCAACTTTGATTTCCTTTTTTGACCAAGGAGAAAGCTGTGGTCCAAGCCTTAGACTATAGAAAAGGGCCTCTGGCAGTTACATGTTGAGATATTCATGTTAACTATACCATCACTGAATAGTTTACTTCATGACATGCAGCTGTACAAACAGACATAGGCATATTATAAGACCTCCCACTCCCCTTGCCGTGCTACACTCCAGATTCCTGGTGTTGTCTCCCCTTTGCCCGTCAGCCATCCATGTTGTCATGCTCCTTACCTACTTCTCTACACATTTCTTCCGATTTCCCCACTTTCATCTCCTCCACCAGTTCCCTTAGTCTCAAAGCTGAAATTTCCTTAATACACTGTATTTGTAGGGAAGTCATAGACTTTCATCTCTAATGTTTGTATGATACCTTAGAGTTTTAACAACACTTTTCTCTACATTCTCATTTGTTCCTACTTCAGAGGGTTATTATTATCCCCATTTTTCAAATAGCTGAAATTCACAGAACTTATCCTTTCCAGAATATTCCGCAGATAGAATGTGGTAGAGCTGGGCTTAGAATCCTGATTTGATTTAAAATCCTATGTACTTCTCCACTCAGAAACTGGGTCCTAAAGACATAATTTGAACCCTGGAAAAGTGGTATCTAGACTAAAATTACATAGGAATACTTCAGTTATAAGAGCCAATATTTTTTCAGGAGCTAGTTTAAAGTCAAGTTTTCTTTCTGTAGAAGATATCATTGCAACCAAAATATTCTGATCAGATGTAGCCTTTATGGGTTTTGATTTTGTGGTTGGTGAATATTCACAAGTGTGATTTATAAAGCATCTAAATATATATGTTCTGTGCTTGTTGCAGGAGAGGAAAATACAAAAGCATTGTCACGCATTTCATTGTCTACTCTGTGGCAGAAAAAAAAATCAACCATGAAATGAAAGTGTTCTTTTTCAATAGAAGTGTCTCTGCAGTCATATTTTTCTTTAGTGCTGTTTTTTTGTTTTGTTTAAAATCAACTTAAGATGTTGAATATAAATATAATAGCTCAGGAAATGATGAAAAATACTCATTTTTTTTTATCACATCCTGATCACCACTGAAATTAGAGTTTTCAGGAACAACCAAGCCAAGACAAGCCCTGCCTTTTTCTTTCTCAGAGCAACTGATACTATTCCTAGTGGCCAGGTCATGAGTCCCTGAGCAGTTGGAGAGGATATGAGTGAGCACCTTAGCAAAATGGTAGTAACATGCGTGGAGAATCTTTTGATTCCTCAACAGTTTAGCTCACTCACTGAATTTCTTACTCTATTCATTACAGAAAAGGGACTGAATCAATACAATGGTAGTCTGATAGATAATCCTTGGGTTTGGGCCACCAAGTATCCTCAGTATGGAGTCTATATGGCTTGATTTAATCTAAGTAATTTAGAAGTAACTAGCCTCTTCGAATTTGTTTTTAAAGATTTTTATTTATTCGTCTGTCAGAGAGAGAGAGAGAGAGAGCACGACTGAGGGGAGCAGCAGAAGGAGAGAGAGAAGCAGCCTCTCCACTAAGCAAGGAGCCCGGTGTGGGACTTGATCCCAGGACCCTGGGATCAGGACCTGAGCTGAAGGCAGACACTGAACTGACTGAGCCACCCAGGTGTCCCAAGTCTCTTTGAATTTTATCGTTTGTTTTGTTTTATTTGTTTTCAGAGGGAGGGAAATTTACATTCTAATCCTCAGAAATATTTTTGTTTGAAAAATGTTTTCCCTTCTAAAACAGGGAATAAACATGTTTTTTTGTTTTTATTAATTTTAAGTTCATTTTGGTATTTTCATGGACTTACAATGACTCTAGGAATGTCCTTATGTGACACTAGGAGGTCAGAGTTTTGAGTGACTGTTGTCCTCCAGGGTCTGTCTCGTGTAAGTGATCTTCCTGCTTTGGCTACCTGAGCAGTCTTCTCTGAAAGCCTACCAAACCATGGTTTTTAGTTGGAGCTGATGTTCTTAATTTTCAGTTTTCCAGGTCTCACTGCAAAATGAGTTCATTTATTTTGTAGAACAGAATTCACCATTGATAGAGCCCATATATTAAAATCTTTTCAGCTTCTAAAAATGGTATTTATAGAACACTAAAAAAGTGAAAGTCCCAAGTATCATTTTAAAATGTTGCCCAGGGCGCCTGGGTGGCTCAGTTGGTTAAGTGACTGCCTTCGGCTCAGGTCGTGATCCTGGAGTCCCAGGATCGAGTCCCACATCAGGCTCCCTGCTCAGCAGGGAATCCGCTTCTCCCTCTGACCCTCCTCCCTCTCATGCTCTCTGTCTTTCATTCTCTCTCTCGCAAATAAATAAAATCTTAAAAAAAAATTTTTTTTTTAAATTTTGCCCATACATATTGATTTTGCAAGAATAAATCAAAATAGCATTTTTAACAAAACTAATTTTTCAGTCTCCAGTATTCTGAAATGTCAATGAAACAAGAATGATTTAAATGCAAATTTAAACAAGTTAACTGAATAAATGCTACTAAAAACATGATGTGGTATAGTAGAAGGCCCAGCAGTTTTGAATTCAGATTTATATGGTTTCAAATATCAACATTATCACTTCCTGGCTCTGTTTCCTTCAAGAAATTAAATTTATGTGAATAGGATTTCATATATAAAAAATGAGGATAATGATGCATATCAGCTAGGTTGTTGTGAGGTTAAGAATAATATATGTAAAATGCATGACACATCTAGGGGCTCAATAATTGTAATTATTATTATTACAATGACTTTACGTACTCTCAGGTTTTTGCCTTGTAACTGAAATTGTGTTAAGTGACCCTGTTGTATACATCATCAAGCGAATTCATAACACCTTTGCCGATAAATATGTTTATGGTACAAAGAATAGAAACATATTAATAGAATGAATATTTATAAGGGCATATGAGCATACTAATAGTGTTATAAGTTAAGCATGTACTGTAACATTTCCCAGTCCCAGGCACCATAATAGGAATATACTTAGCAGAAGATAGCAAAATATGATTAACTGCACACATTTTCAAGAGATATGTCAATCTTTCTCACAAGTGAATTTTTATAGAGAAACAATCTGTTTCCATAGGTAGGTCCCCTGGCAGGTGTGGCCTTCCCTATAGGACAACTTTTTATTCATGTTAATATAAATAAACATTTAAGACAAATCAGTTTTGCTGTTTTTTTTTTAATGATTTGAACTGATTTTTTTTTTTTTAAGATATTTATTTATTTGACACAGAGAGAGAGCGAGAGAGCACAAGCAGAGGGAGTGGCAGGCAGAGGGAGAAGTAGACTCCCCACCGAGCAGGGAGCCAGACTCAGGGCTCCATCCAAGGACCCTGGGATCATGACCTGAGCCGAAGGCAGACGCTTAACCGACTGAGCCACCCAGGAACCCCTGAACTGATGGCTTTTAATACCTGCTTTGGGCAAAAAACTTTTTCCACTTTTGAATTTAATTTTTTCATATGAGTTTTGATTGGCTGTCAGTGAATTCCCTTCCCCCCCAAAAAAAGAAAAAAACCCCACATCAGACTAGTTTAGAGAGCAGTTCTTCAGAAAGCAATAGGCTAGCCACCATTATGGTACCATGTAAAACTTCTATTATTTATGAATAATAATTCATAATGATTAAATGAATTTGTCCATAATTACTGATATTGCTGGCAGAGACTTTTGGAATTATCACTCTGGGTCACAGAGAGTTTAACTCAGGCAAGGAAATGTCTAATTGGGTTGCAACTTTTGTCTGATACATTCTCAGTGGACAGGGTTTAGTAGTAAATCCTAATTTTGATATGCTTATTTAAAAAGCCAATTTATGTCCAATATTTTTTACCTTTTCTTCAGGTTTCATTTTCTAGAATTCTTACAGTGCTTAAAAATTCAGTTTCCAAGCCTTTAAGTATTTTTATTTTTCTCTGAACTTTTTATGATGTTTGACCTAGAGAAAGTCTCTTTTGAGGAAACTTAAAAGTCTCTGAATCTAATCTTTGCTGTCTACTCATCTGTGTTCTCAGGGCCTGTTTGGGTTCTTCTGGCCCATTTTCCTTTCACTTGTAGATCCATTTCCTGTCCATGTTTGTTCTTCTTTGATTCTTGAGAAAGATACTATATTTGAATCAGAGTGTTAGCAGATAAAGCTCAATTCATAGATAATTCAGATTTCTTATAGTCAGAGGATGCAGAAAGCATGAAGCAGAATGGTGGTTGTCCCCCGATGATGTTGGTCAGGAAGCATACTTGGTCTGCTGACTTACAATACTCATCTAGAATGGGGTACTCTATTCTAGAAAGCACTTGACCTTTACTGAAGGAAAAGACACCATTTTACTTGTGTAAATACAGCTTGAGATAGTATGCATCCACTAGTATTTTTTTCTCACAAGGTACTTAAAGCCATACTGCTATTGTTCAAGCTTCATTTGAGAAAAGTAAAAGCGAGTAATGTATTTAACAATCTTCCTTATCTACATCCTTCATCTAACTCCTCAGAAATGCACGATGGCTGTTTCCCCATATTCTTTCCTATCTTTCTGATCTCTCTTCACATTACTCCCAGGGTAGCTTCTCAACTTCATACCTTGGGACATCATTGCTGATTCAAAATTTAGTATTTTAAGGAATGTTCTACTACACTTCCATTTGTTTGGGGTTATGACTATAATTGTGTGCTTAGATTTTAGATGGCATAAACCATGTTATTTTGTACCTTCAAAATATATCCAGAATCAATCTACTCTTCACCCCCTCATTGCTATCATCCTAGTCCAGCCACCATCTTCTCTCACCTGGATTACTGCAGTGACACCAAATAGGTCTCCTTTTACTATACTTTCCTCACAACTGTCATTCCTAGCACAGCAGCGAGTAGGAACCTTCTCAAAGATAAGCCAGTCTTGTTACTCCTTTGCTCAGAACCCTCCAATATTGTTTCATTTCGGCCTGGGAAATGCAAAAGTCCATATGATTGCTCACCGTGCCCTTATGCACCAGATCCTCTCTGACCCCATTTACTACTCCATCTGTTGTCTTCACTCCAGCCACACAGATCTCTTTTCTCTTAACCAAGTGTGTCAGGCACTGTCCTGTCTCAAAGTCTTTGCATTGCTGCCCTGGCTGCCGAGGTGTCTGCAGGACTCATTTCATCACCTCTCCTGAGTGTCTGTGCAAATATCAGTGGGGTCTTCCCAGACAACTCTAAGCAAAAGTATGGCATTCATTACCCTTCCTGAGCCAAATCCTTGCTTTATTTCGCATCACAGAATTTATCACCAAATGATATCCTATGTATTTTCCCTTTTGTTGGTGCCCATTCTCCATGTAGAATGTAGGCTCCATGAGAACAGGATTATTTGTATGCTTTGTTCACCACTATATCTACAGCACTTTGCACATGGAGGCAGTCAGTGAATATTTATGAAATAGATGGATCAGTATATAAAGATCTTTCATCTTAGTACTCCATGTATGTGAGTGTTAAGTTATCTGCTGGGTAAAAGACATTAGGTAAGATAGTGATGGTCAATGAGGAAGAACCAGGCATATTCTTTACAAAAGTTTAAATTAGTAGTGACAACAGTAATCACATTTTTCCCAAGAATGGACACGTTTTGATCCTCTATGTTTATATGAAACATTTAAAATATAATGGCTACATATTTTGATGTTTTGACAATTTCTAAGAACAAGCTTTTTCAACCAAACAACTAGTTGCCAAAATAAATGCAGAATCACAAGAACTCTGAGCTATTCCTGTATTTGTTGTTATTTAGGTCAATTAAAAGAGCATCTCAATAACAAATATGTTTTGGAAATTGTGAGAGGATGGAAATCAGTTTAGTCAGGTATGATCCAACTATTTTTCTAGGTCCTAGTGAGAATAAAATATGGGCATTTGGAGGTCGTTCCAGTCCTAAGTGAGAGAGATTACTTGGGGAAGTCATTCTTGGTCCTGTGAGGTTCCTGAGTGTCAAGAACACATCTGGGTTGGATGGAGATGATGATGATGATGGTGATAGTGATAAAAATAACAAGAGCTAATAGCTGATGCTTACTGAAGATCATCGTGTGCGGGCACTGTTCTAAGTGGTTGCTTGTAGGAATGTACTTAATCTTTACAACAACCTTATGAAGTCAGCATTATTATTCCCATTTTACAAATGAGGAATTTCAGGTATGAAGACGTTGAAGGAATAGCCAAAGTCACACAAAAATCATAAATGACAGAGATGGAATTTGAATGCGTGGCTTTAGAAACCTCTCTCTCTGGACCTCTCTGCTAACATGCCAAGCTCCTGCCCGGAGCATAAGTGGAACTCCAAAAAGTATGTGTGTGCATGCTCATGTGGATGGGTCAGTGCAAGGGTGAGCACATGCAACACTTATTTGTGCATGTGTGTGCATGTGTGTAAGTGAGTTGGTGGGGATGATGAGACTGCATTAATATTGAGAGTGAAGTGATATAGCTCTGAAGAGAGCAAAGGTGAGGAAATAAATACTGTTGTTAAGCTTTATACACGTTACTTCACTTAATCAGCATAGCAGCCCTTATGAGGGAACATTTTTGCCTTTTTTAAAATAGACGAGATATCAGAGGATCAGAGAAGCAAAAGCCCCTCCCTTGGATAACGCCCTGTCTAGGCAGTGGCGATGAGCCTACGAGGAAAAGCTCACCGTTCTCCTCAAGAGTAAAACCCACAGCTCTCCTGGAGGCATGGGGTAGACCCTCTGGCTTCTCTGTCAAGATCTGACCTTTAATCCTTCTGTGGCTGGGAGGGGACACCAGCCAAGAGAAGACCTCGGGTCAGTGTAGGACTATATAGTCTGAGGCTAACATTGCCAAATATTTCCAAGACATACTTACATTAAAAATTATTTACTTGGGGGCACCTGGGTGTCTCAGTCATTAAGCGTCTGCCTTCGGCTCAGGTCATGATCTCAGGGTCC
Organism: Leptonychotes weddellii; assembly: GCF_054177405.1. NCBI lineage: Eukaryota > Metazoa > Chordata > Mammalia > Carnivora > Phocidae > Leptonychotes > Leptonychotes weddellii. The sequence goes on along the minus strand of NC_138380.1, from coordinate 36,033,679 downwards.
TGGGATCGAGCCCCGCATTGGGCTCCCTGCTCCGCGGGAAGCCTGCTTCTCCCTCTCCCACTGCCCCTGCTTGCGTTCCCTCTCTCGCGGTGTCTCTCTCTGTCAAATAAATAAATAAAATTTAAAAAAATTATTTACTTGAAATTCAAATTTCACTGGGTGTTCTCTTTTCATTTTTTGTCTGTTTTGTTCAGTCTCACAACTCTACTCATGGCTTGTCTACCTCTGTCAGGAATGCTGAGCAGATCACAAGAGCAGAGAAGGGTATCCCCTTGGCCTTTGTGAATTCCCATGTGGAATGATCAGGGGCTCATTTCTTCACACATCACTGGTAGAAACAGTGGCTACCTACCAGAGCCAGCTTGCTGGGATCTGAAGGACGCTTTGTGAGTGTTCACTCGCAGAGCTCTGGGAGTTACATTACAGTGTAGCTCTGTAAGATGCAGTGGCTAGTATACCCAGGTCCTCGAATTTTAGTGTCTATTAGGATCACCAGGGAAGCTTGGTTAAAAAATGCTGATTCTTAGCCCTAACCCCAGAGATTATGATTCTAAGAATAGAACCCTGAAATCAGTGTTTTTAATGAAAACTCTGGGTGATCTTGAGGTGGGTGGTTCCAGGAGCATTCTTTGATAAGTTCTGGTCTGCTGGATGGAAGATACTTGACCCAGATACTATAAGAGTCAATAAGAAATACTTCTCACTGAAACTTTAGACACTGGGACATTGTGTGCTTTGAGTTTCTCTAAGGTGTTAATGCAGATATAGAATATTATTGTATTATAAGTATTACTCTTTCTTTTCTTTTTGATAAAATGTAGCTAAGTGTGCTGGCAAGTGGGAATTGGCTGCAAGCACAGTAGGCTCTTCAAAAGAGAAATTTTCCCCAGATTTCCGATCGGAGCCTTAAGTCAAGGGAAGTGTCACATTCTTACCAAGTAGCTTAGACCTCTTGAGCCACAGTCGGTTCTACGCCAGGGGTATTTATGAAAGCCTTGTTTCTGGAAGGAAAAGTTCACTGTGTTTCATAGGGTTAAAAGCAAGGACTTGTCCTTACAATTTTTCAAACCAATTCTGTATTTCAGCCTAATGTTTGTGGTACCGATATGGTATGTGGAGGCATTTGTCTATTAGTTGTTGAACACCCAGACTGCTGAATCCTCTGCAAAGTCAAGTCAAAGCAGTGAGCCTTCTGGGAGGGATGCCAGTAACAAATTGTAGTAATCCAGCCTTGTTGTTAGAAAAGCATGAATCAAAAGCTCAGCATCTTGCTGAGACGGCAATCGTCTTAACCTTGTTATACTCCTGAGATGGTAATATGAGGTCTTATCAATATGGTTGATATGGCTCTCAAAGGAAAGCTGAGGGTCAAAAATGGCTAAAATTTATCATGGAGAATATTGCTTTGTGGGATGTCCAGCTGTAGAGTTGTGACTACCTATTAAATCCTCTGTGAAGTGAGAAATATGTGGTCCACTGCCTACAGGGTAAGAGAAGGGGAAGGAAATGGAATCAAAAGTGAAATAAAACTGGTCAAATGAAATGAAATTCTGATAATTTTCAGCCATAGGCGTCCATTTTTGAGATTACCCCTTAGGCAGCTTCTGATTGATCAGGGATAGTTCCGTGCCAGGGAAGATTAAAGGCTCTCTGGGTGGCCGTATTTTAAATGGTGAAATTTTTTCAAAGAGGTTTTGTTTTTGTAATCAAATGTAAGCTGTGTTCAAGTTCTAAGTGACCCAGACAATTAACAGCATTTAAAGGAGTATACAGAGCAAGAGTGCTGTGATCTATGGTGTCTCTCTCTCTCTCTCTTTTTTTTTTTTTTTAAGCTTTATATCTAGCAACTTTCTTAGAAAGGAGTCAAACCGGGGCACTTGGGTTAAGCGACTGCCTTCAGCTCAGGTCATGATCCCAGAGTCCTGGGATCAAGTTCCGCATCAGGCTCCCTGATCAGCAGGGAGCCTGCTTCTCCCTCTCTCTCTGCTGCTCTCCCTGCTTGTGCTCTCTCCCTGTCAAATAAATAAAATCTAAAAAAAAAAAGGAAAGGAGTCAAACCTAGATTTATATCAAGAAGACAGAGCTTTCTTTAGGAGTTATCATTAGTATTCAGTTTCAACATCATGGCCCCCAGGAGGAAGGGCAATGTGCAGTGTGTTCAGAAGCCTGGGCTTTGAGGTAAGAAAGGCCTGGACGTGAATCACAACTTTGTCATTTCCAAGTTGTGAGACCTTGGGCAAGTGACTTAACTTCTCTGTGCTTTAGTTATATTAGCTATAAAATGCAGGTAATGTTAGATACTTGTCTCATAAAGTCTTTGTGAGACTGAAATGACAAATCATATGCAAAATGCTTTCTACAGTACCTGGTGCATGGTATGTACTCTATAAATATTAACATTTGAGAATTTAAGACCGACTCCACTTCACTAAAAAAATTGCACTTCTCTTTCCCACCCAGGGTTCTGAATAATTTGAGAATTTTAGAAAAAATAAAGACATGGGCAAAATACCTCCTTATTAATGATAGAGAAAGGTTGGAGAATGCAGTTTAGTCTGACAGACAAATTGGCCCGCTGAGTGTAGGTTATGCCCCAAATTAGGCAGACTCACCTTACCTGTTATAGCAGCACCACCTGGACCAGCCCTCCCATGGGAAAAGGAAGAGGAGCAGAACATGTTCGTCCCTATAAGAAGCTTTTTTTCAAGCAGAACGGGGCTGAGCATGCACAGATAGTCTTTCCAAATTCACCAGAGACATGATTCTATATTGTCAGGGTCTGAGTGAATAAAGGGTCAACAGAGAGAAGGGTGTGATAGAGAAAAGTCTTCCTCACAGAAATCAAGACCAGGAGAAGATGTTCCCATCTAACACAATGTTATCATTGTCATCAAGAATTCATTATTTCATTATTTAATTTGGTATTCCCTTCCCCCTTCATCTCTTCGATTCATACCATGACGATTGCTGGTGTGACGAATTACCACACACTTAGTGGCTGAAGCAATGCAGATTTATTCTCTTATAGTTGTGGAGGTCAGAAGTCCATAATCAGTCTTGATGGGCTAAAGTCAAGGTATCGAGAACACTGATTCCCTTGGAAGGCTGTGAGGGAAGAACCACTTCTTTGCCTCTTTTGGCTTGCAGAGGCCGCCTGCTTGTGGTCCTTTCTGTGCATCATTCGAACTGTTTGCTTTCTTCATACATCTCCTGCTACTGTCCTTGACCATGTTGTCTCCCTCTCATAAGGACCTTTGGGATTCTAATCTGCCTATTCATACAATCCAGGAAAATCTCTTGTCTCAAGATTCTTAATCACATCTGTGAAGTCTGTGTTCCTGGGTAAGGTAACAGCGTCACAGATTGAAGGGATGAGGATGTGGATGTCTTTGGGTAGCCATTATTCAGCCGACCAAATGACATTTTGATTGTCTGAGTTTGTCTTGCAGCTATTTTTCATGTTATTTTGTATAGCATTTTTATTTTTATTTTTTTAAAGATTTTATTTATTTATTTGACAGAGAGAGACACAGCGAGAGAGGGAACACAAGCAGGGGGAGTGGGAGAGGGAGAAGCAGGCTTCCCACCAAGCAGGGAGCCCGATGTGGGACTCGATCCCAGGACCCTGAGATCATGACCTGAGCTGAAGGCAGATGCTTAACGGCTGAGCCACCCAGGTGCCCCTGTACAGCATTTTTAAAAGTATTTCCTGAATCAGGTTTTAAATTCCTGAAGAGTAAATATCAGATCTTCCATGTTTTTATATTTATTCTGCTTTATTATCTCACATGTTAATGCAAACTAATACTCATAATAGGCACTCAATAAATCTATTGATTTAAACACGTTAAAGATCACAGTGTTGAGAATGGAGGCCTGTGTCTGGTTTCCTTATGTTCAGGAGAAGCAAAATCTCAGCTTTGACTTTGGATTCTACAAATATTCAGACCATGTAAGAAACAGTGTACTTGGAGTGAACCATTAGAATGTGACTTGTTTCCTAGAATTCTCATTGTTGGACTGTAGAGAGGCTTTGGGACAGTCAATTAAGCATTAAGATTTACCAGAAATCTAAGGGATTATTTCTGCCACACTCTCCTTCCTTCAGATAAAGAAGAGAAATGCTGAATTTTTGTGAGTGGATGTGAAAACTTATGCTGCACAATTTAACCTGCTCTCTCCATTAAACTTTGGAGAGGTGGATTATTATACTATGGAATTTGATTCTGATTTTAGCTGCAATGGTTGATAAGAAGT
>NC_138380.1:35994996-36028922 GCF_054177405.1 Leptonychotes weddellii | reverse complement strand
CCTCTCTGGTTTCATCTTGTTTCATTTTTTCCTCCCTTCCCCTATGATACTCTGTCTTGTTTCTCAAATTCTTCATATCAGTGAGATCATATGATACTTGTCTTTCTCTGATTAACTTATTTCACTTAGCATAATACCCTCTAGTTCCATCCACATCATTGCAAATGGCAAGATTTCATTTTTTGATGGCTGCATAATATTCCATTGTATATATATATACCATATCTTCTTTATCCATTCATCTTGGTTCTTTCCATAGTTTGGCTATTGTGGACATTGCTGCTATAAACATTGGGGTGCACGTACCCCTTCGGATCACTGCATTTGTATCTTTGGGGTAAATACCCAGTAGTGCAATTGCTGGGTCATAGGGTAGCTCTATTTTCAACTTTTTGAGGAACCTCCATACTGTTTTAAAGAGTGGCGGCACCAGCCTGCATTCCCAACAACAGTGTAGGAGGGTTCCCCTTTCTCCACATCCTTGCTAACATCTGTCGTTTCCTGACTTGTTAATTTTAGCCATTCTGACTGATGTGAGGTGGTATCTCATTGAGGTTTTGATTTGGATTTCCCTGATGCTGAGTGAAGTTGAACACTTTTTCATGTATCTGTTGACCATTTGTATGTCTTCTTTGCAGAAATGCCCAGACTGACTTTTTTATTATTTTCTTAAGTAAGTTCTATGCCCAACGTGGGGCTTGAACTCAGGACCCTGAGATCAAGAGCTGCATTATCTACTGACTGAGCCAGCCAGGTGCCCCAAGCAGACTGACTTTTAATAGGTCTTATTATGCATTTTACTTTTCTACAGGAAAAAAACACACACTTATTGCTTGCACGGAGAAGGTACCATTCTCATCACCCTCCCTTGACAAACTGTTTTAAGGGAAGAATATTATACTGGAGTATAGTGGGAAAAATGGGAGGAAGTTTCCATGAGACTAATAAAGAAGATATGTAATATTTCCCTGAAGGCACTTGAAGTCACTAACGGCTTAACTTTGTTTCATTTTTATTTTTAATGTTTGTTAATTTTCCCTATTATAAATGAATACATATTTGTCAAAACTATTAAATTAGAATACAATGTAAAGAGAAAATTTGGGTATTCATGTTCCGTGTAGTGAACCTGTGTTAATATTTTAGTTATTTCTGCCTAGTATTTTTTCATGCACATATATTATATATGCTCATATTTTACATTTATGTTCATGATTTAAATGCAGTTTGATATCCTGCTTTCCAGTTAACTATCATGAACATTTCCCCATACAAGTAAAATTTATTTAAAGATATTATTTATTAATTTTCCTTAATATTCCATTTTTGGATTCATACAATTTTTTAAAGATTTATTTATTTATTTGAGGAAGAGAGAGAGAGTGAGGTGGGGAAGGAGGGGCAGAGAGAGGGTGAGAGAGAATCCCAAACAGGCTCCATGCTCAGTGTGGAGCCCAACTCGGGGCTGGATCTCATGACCCTGAGATCACAACCTGAGCCAAAACCAACAGTTGGCCGCTCAACTGACTGAGCCACCCAGCTTCCCCTCATACAATTTTTTTTTAAAGATTTCTTTATTTATTTATTTGACAGAGATAGATACAGCGAGAGAGGGAACACAAGCAGGGGGAGTGGGAGAGGGGGAAGCAGGCCTCCCGCAGAGCGAGGAGCCCGATGCGGGGCTCGATCCCAGGGCCCTGGGATCATGACATGAGCTGAAGGCAGACGCTTAATGACTGAGCCACCCAGGCGCCCCCTCATACAATTTTTATAATATCATAATATGTAATGCAAAGGGGGAGCTCATGGATTGAATTCAGTTTACCCTGTAGTAAGTCCTAAAACATAAAGATATGACCACTGTCTTCCATAAGCTTACAATCTATACTATTCATCTAGAGGACTCAGAAACTAACTCAACAAAGTTTGCTTTAGGGAATCAACCTCCATTTACTTACTGCCTTGTGCCCTACCATTCTCCTAAATTAGAAGTAGGCCTAGAATATGATTGGATCACAAAGAATATTCAAAAGTTATACAAATGTATGTATGTATGTAGACTCCACACCCAGCGTGGAGCCCAACACAGGGCTTGAACACACAGCCCTGAGATCAAGACTTGAGCTGAGATCAATAGCCAGATGCTTAACTGACTGAGCCACCCAGCTGCCCAAGTTATACTTCTTTATTGACACAAGTTTCTTCCTTATCTATTTTTTTTCAACATTTGGAGAAAAAATATATTGAGGAAAGTAAAAGAACTCAATATAAGAAATAAGTTAAAGATACGTTAAAATGTTTTCTTTGGTATTATAGCTTAGGAAAACTGGTAAGAATATGATATATATTTCAGTAGCAGGGTATCCACATAAAATGAGAAGCTATCGCTGTGCCCTTGTCCAACACGTGTAATATTGGGCTCACACTGAAGCCGTGCGTGTTTGTTTTCGATCCACAGATTTACACGTTTTTTTGTAACTCGTGAATCAGTGGTTTACTCTGCCTGCTCTTCACCTGGTCCAGATCTGACTGCATAGAGGATCTGAATATAAGCGAAGATATGCATGATTCAGCCTAATGTGATGAATGGGGTGCTTGATGCTGAAGTGGCTCAGAAGGGATCACTTTGGATTAGAAGGGAATAGTTATGGGGCATTGCCACTTGCAAATTTGTTCATGGCTTTGCTTGAGTTTACAGCTGAGCTTTGGGCTGAAAAGCTCTTAAACATGATTTATCAACAGCTTCAGAAGTCTCCATGGGGTCTGCACTAATTCAACCAGGGCTTTCTGCTACTGAAAAGAATTTAAGCACCATTTTCCAACGGTATCCGTGACCTTCACAGATCAATTTAACAGGTCATTTCAAAGTTAGAAAACAAGTATTTTTAAAGCCACTGGATAAAGTATTTTTAATTTAATCTACAGTCTCATTCACATTGTACCACATCATACATGTTAGAATTTGTTCTTTCCTACTTTCTGTGATATGATTTCTGTCACAGTTTTATTGTAATGAGAAGACACTCTCTCAGAGTTATAAAATCTACCCATCATATCAGAACTTCATTTGGGGGCAAAATCTGGGTTCCATGTCAGACAACAGAGGACCACAACCAAGATGCTGCCAGTTATGTGATCATATAATTTTTAGATTTTTAACTTTCTGACTTTCATTAATTGTCGAGGGAATACTGCTCTCTTGGGTAAGCATAGGATGAAGCTTCTTAACATTATCACCATTATGATTTTAAAAGTTAGTGGTAAAATACTCTTCTCTACAAACAAAGAAACAACTCCCAGGGCAAAACACTCCCAACAGTCTAGCCATTGGTATAACACTATCCCCTCATTCCATTAATTGCTGTCTAGGTCTGCATATATTAATTCATCAGAGATTCTCTTCTCCCTCTTTCTCTCCTGGAGAAATTTCTCACAACCCTTAGACTCAGTTAATAGGTCTTCCATGAAAACGTTGCCAATAACCCCAATCAAAGTTCTTCAGGTGTTTTTATGTATTACCTTTACTCCTTCCACATACTTCTACTAAAGCTCTCAATATATCATGTTGTATTTACTGACCACATGGCATCTTCTTTTACCACGCCCTCTCTCCATCTTCACCCTCATTACCACCCTGCATTCTTCTCAGATTTAAGCTCTAGTATGGGACAAGGGCAGTATAGGCACAAAAAGGGAGGCAATGTGCTGGGGTGTAGAACTCTTGAAGACATATTAAAAGAACAGAATCTAAAAGACCCAGGGAGGGCACATCTTCTCTAAGAGTGGATGAACTCCTTTTTAGGAAGCAATTTCTGAGGTTTTGACCTCAAAAGTAAACCACGAAAGGTGAAACTAAAGGGAATCATTTTGACAATTGCTTTGCCTCAGCTCTGTTTCCCAACTGCCCATCTCCATGCCTTTAGAGAATAGGGAGTAAAACATGCCTATGAGGAGAGAAGATAGCTCCATATTTGGTACAGAATCCCCAGGCAGGAGGAAAAAGTATCTATTTCAAGAGATTATTCCCTGTCTTTGTGGATTAAGCCCAGCTATAGGCAACTGTGTGGTTAAGGAAGATAAAAGATTCATTCTGAGTGATAGACCACTAAAATATAATATATTCAGCAGAATATAAAAAAATAAGATCAATGTCATATTTCTGCTTTGTCAACCAGACTGAACTTTTGCTCACTTTCAGACCCATTCCCTCTTGTGTTTTTACACACGTATTCATATGATTTCTCTGTGGCAAACAACCATCCATCAACATAAATCCTTTCATCCTTCAAGGTTTATATCCATTTCCACTTCATTGGCAAACAAATCACTACAAATGTAAATTCTTTCTCCTTCCTCTGTATTCCTGTAGTTCTTACATCTATTCCATTGATTTAGTACCTCTTCATTTGTGGACCAGTAATGGCAAATACTTTCAAGATGCATGCTTTATTCCCAAAATTATAAAATGAAGTTCTCAAAGAGAGTAAAAATGTCTTACGTTTTTACCTCATACAATGTTTTGTATATGTTAGATGCTCACTGATTCCTGTTTTGTTAGGCAGAATATGTACGCTGAGAATTAGGGTCTTAGGAAAGGGACACCACAATTGGAATCACCTGGAAGGAAAGTTTATTGGCCCAAACTTCCACAATAGAGCCAACCAAGCTAAGTCTGAACCTGGGGTTTGACTCAACACACATTATGTGCACTACAAACTCCTTCAAGTCTTAGTAAAATTTGAGCCACAGTGGTCATTTCTAGAGAAAATTAATTTGCTATAGAAAAAGAGAAAAGTGTGTCCAAATTGTTCCCTATGCCTCATTTTGGGGTTCTGGCCATGAAGTCAATTTAAGGACTGAGGTAAAGGAAGAGGGGTCTGACTGAAGAATCTCTCAGTCGCTGCCATAAGCAGGCCACAGATCTGATTACTCTGATCAATATCTGAGGTTTTCCTCCAGTAAAAATGCACCTGGAATGACTGACTAATTTGGGGACTTTTTCCAGTGTTCTCCATGTGGTGTATTTTAATCAGCGATACAATTTAGCAGCTGCATTAATTAATTAGCACATTAATCAGGAGAGCATTTTAGCAGCTAATCCTTAGCAAACTAGCGGTTTGTGATAAAATTTTAGCAGCAGGAGAACAAGTAGTATACCAAGTTATTTTTTAATGTTATCATCACTGTAGGCGTAGCAAGGGCTGAAATTATGCAACCAAATTGAAACCTTTCCTAAAATATACCTATGCGGGGCGCATTTGAGAAATTGTATGCTTCACGTAGAAAGGTTTAACAATTACTACTTTTCTCTACAAAGTAGCAGTTCTGAAGAAAACTGTCAGGCTCTCCAGGAAACAAACTCTCCAAGTGTTCTTAAAATAGTCCTTGTGTGACTTCAGAAGAACTCAAGGATCCTCTTCCAGCAGCAAGATTATTTATGCAGTAATGAGAATTTTCAAGATATTATTTTATAGTTATTTATGTGAGAGCAATTAAAAGGAAGAAAATACTCACCTAAGCAATGAAATTGTTGCAAGTCTAATTTTTAGCTCTTTAAAACCTTTACAGTGAACCTCATACTTGGGAAGGGCACAGAAAACATATTTTTTCCAATACAGTGTTTAGAGATAAATGCATGTAGCATCAGAGCCAAATGTAATATACTTCTGATGAAATATAAATTGGAAGATTGCACATGGAAACATCACTCCTTTTTTGCTTCATTATGTCCAAAATGCAGTGACATGTGCTTTTATTGGATCCATGCATACTGAATTCCACATGTTCCAAAATTTAAAATTTGACTGAAAAGTCCCACAGGCTGATATGAAAACTTCCCTTCATTTATGCAACCTGGGGATATTGAATTCTTATATACTGCAATCTATTAGCCGGGACTGTGAGGCAGTTCTTTATCTTCACAGCATTTCCTGTGAGAAACCAGCTTTCTTTCATGACTCCACATCACTTTCTCAACCTCAGAATGAAGAGGGTCAGGGTAACTGAGGGAGCATGTGCTGGCTAAGCATTTCCTTACATTTCGAATTCTTGTTATATTGATTTTTTCCTCTGGTTCATGGAAATTGCACTCTATTTAAATCATATAATACAACTTGGAAGAATTTTAATTTCCACTCTGCCTTTTGTCTCCACTTATAAATCACATTTATATCTCTCAATCTTATGCCCTCTCTTTTTAAAAGTTTTGACTCCTCACAACCTATTTATCAGCAGTTCCACTCCAAGCCCAAAGAAATTCCAAAATCTTCTGGGGAAAGACAAATGAGAATGAGCTATTTCTCTACCAAAAAAAAAATATATATATATAGATATAGATATATATCTATATATCTATATATATCTACATCTATCTATCTATCTATCTATCATCTATCTATCTAAATTACATCATTAAGTAAGGATGTGAATGAGCTATTTTCTTATAAATGCCTTATAAATAAAAGGCCTACTGGTTAAGGGCTACCCATGCAACTCCAGCTACAGGTCTTTGGAGACAATGTCATGTCTTGTTGATTCTTATATGCATAGGTTGAAATTTATGCATACCTTTTGTCACAGCTAAAATCATTATAATTATGTTGTTAGTGCATTACTTGGCTTCATTTGTGAGCACAGTATTTGTTACCAATAAATGCCTTATGGATGAAAAACCTCTTTTAACTATGAGTCACCCTCTATTGATGTAATCCTTCTTTCTTTACGAACTTTTATAATTAACATAAAGTTTGCCTGGGCTCACATTCTTTCTCACTGACTGAATTTCCTATTCCCTTCTGCATTCCCAGTTGCCTTGGATGTGAGTACACACACACATACACAAATACTGATGTAAAAACTCACACAAGCACACACATACACACAAATACCAGCCTTTCTCTGTACTACCCATTCAAGGGGACCCTGGTGGAGTACTGATTAGTGTTGCTCTTTATGAGTGTTGCAATACTCACTTGTTCCCTCCTTTGTGGCAGATTTTTATATTTATATTAAAATCTGGATTAAGCCTAAACTAGGCATCTTCCACTGATTGAATCAGTGCACCTCTAAAAGAGGTGATTAAATTGTTTATTTGGCAAATATTTATTGAAAACCTATTTATACGCATGGCTTTTGCTCTTTAGTTCCTCATAATTTGTTATCAGGTCTAAAGCAATACATCTAACCTGTCTTTCTGAATTTGGTATACTCCCTCCACCAGTGAACTATCATCTTTCACACTGTTGCTAGAGTGATCTTCATAAAACATAAATCTGATTGTATTACTCCCCTACATCAAATCGCTAAATGGTTTTTTATCACATGTAGGATAAAAGTTAACCCCTATAGGATGGCCTACCACATCCTCTAGATCTGTAAATAAACATTATTTACAAATGCTGGGAAAACATTATTTCTGGGTGTGTCTGTGAGGTGTCTCTAGAGGAGATCAGCGTTTAAATCAGTGGACTAAGGAGAGCCCTCACTGATGTAGATGGGCCTCATCCAACCTGTTGAGGGCCTGAAGAGAACAAAAAGGCAGTGGAAGGGTGAATTTGCTCTTTGCTTAAGCTGAGACATCCATCTTTCCTACCCTTGGACACAGCACTTCTGGTTCTCAGGCTTTTGGACTCAGACCAGGTCTTACACAATGGGCTCACCAGTTCTCAGGGATTTGGACTCAGACTGAATTACACCACCGATTTTCCTGGTTCTCCAACTTGCAGACAATAAAGTATACCCACTATACTTTTAGATCTCCACAACCACGTGAGCCAATGACTATAATAAATCTCCTCTTACATCTATCTATCTATCTATCTACGTATCTATCTATCCAAGCATCCATCCATCCATCCATCCAATTGGTTCTGTTTCTCTGGAGAACCTTGACTAATAGACTCCTCTACTCACCTCTCTACACAAATCCCCCATTCCAGTTTATTTCACATGTTGCTTCCCAACAGACTATGCTCTCTTGCTTCTGTGCCTTTGTGGACGCTTTTCCCTAAATATGGAGTGCTTCTTCTCTCCTTGCCCTGCATAACACATGTTCATTTATAGAGTGACTCAACAGTTTCATATGTTACTCACTACTCATCAAGATTAATGTACTCTTAATCCTCTTCACCTATTTCTCCCATCCCCCCACCCACCACCCCTCTGATAACCATCTGTTCTCTATAGTTAAGAGTCTGTTTTTTAGTTTCTCTCTTTTTCCTTTGTTTGTTTGTTTTGTTTCTTAAATTTCACATATGAGTGAAATCATATGGTATTTGTCATATGGTATTTGGCTTACTTCACTTAGCATTATACTCTCTAGCTCTGTCCATATTGTTGCAATTGGCAATATTTCATTCTTTTTTTTTTTTTTTTGGCTGAAAAATGTCACATGTTTATTTTTGAAGACTCACATCTGATATCAGTTATTCCTCCCCAACACATTCTGTCCTGAAGTAGACCTGTGTTAGTTGCCCTCTGTGTGGCAAACCTGTATTAGTTGCTTCCTTGCACTAATAGAATTCTCTTCTTAGAAGTTACTACCTTTAACTTTAATGATTTTCTTATCAGCTTTGCCCACTATACTGTGCGCCCCTTGATGTCAGGGACTGTCTTTTGGTCTTTTTTCCCCAAGACTTTGCAAAAAATCAAGTATATTAATTCCTAATGATGTTGGTTGAATAAGAGTAATTTGTGATGAGAAGTAGAGGGTGGTATCAACCTGGAGCACAGGCTGTTGTTAAAGGTTTAGGGTCCCAGGATGGAATAAATGGTGTAGAAAGAAGGAGAGGTGCTTTGAAAATGTGACTTACAAACCTCAAAGTGATGCTGGGGACTTTTACAAAACTTGGACTTTTGCAAATCTCATGAAGTCCATGACTAGAATTAGGAATAGAGTACAATCCTCGGGCTACTATGGATTTGTCTTATAGCTTCAAGAGTAATCAATCTACTTTTAAACTCATTAAGGGATAGCATACCTTCATTGTGCCTAAGCAATGGCAATTTGGGAACAATGAAATTTGCATCACCTTAGTGGTCAAATCTCTCAGAATAAGTCATGTAACTCGTGAGATACTAACAAGAAAAGTCTCATCTCAGAGAAGGACAGTCCTATAACATGGATAAAACACCCACGACCCCTATCTTAGATGAGGAAATTGAAGCTCAGAATCATTTAACGACTTGCCCAAAGTTGCACTGCTAATAAGTAGTAGATGTACGTGTCATACTTAATTTCTGAAACTAAATCCACTCTGCTCTTTATGCTACAAACCATGTACCAACATCTTAAAAGTCACAAAAGTAACCAGGTATTTGGACTACAAAACTCATAACTGCTACTGGATGTGTATATGCTTCTGTCTGGGGGAGCAAAAGGTAGTGGGGAGGTGGGTTACAATTAATGAATACCATTCTGACACTGAATCATCATTATTATTTTTATATATTAAGTAAGGTAAACCATTTTGGGAACTAATTTCCAATTATTCATTATTAGGAATAACTATATCTTTTCAGCCAGAAGTAAAGTATCAACCAAGCTAAGTCTGCTGCTCTTATGTCTTCTGAATTAATCTTTTCTGAAAATAGAAGGTTGCTGGTTAGGCCAAAAGGAGAAATGATGGAGAATTTACACTGGGTAAGTACATTGATTAGCTAATAAAATAAAGTTACACCCAGCAATAAATGGTGGTTTTATATGGCTTCCTACTATACTTATCACCAAATACTTTATAGAGAAAATCTCTCATAAGATAAGAGCAACAAGAAAGCATGGAGAGGTCCAGTATAGTATAACTCAGGAGGAAAAAGAGGAAGCTCTAAGAGGTATTACAAAACAACAAAAGGCCACAAACAAAAACGAAATTCTGTGAACACAGAAAGAAACGTTAGGAATTAGGTAGAAATGGTGGGAAAGAGGAAGCCATCTTGAATACTTACTAGTGGCTTTGAAGAGATAGACCATCTCCCAACAAAGGAGAAATGTGCACCCTAGCTTTATTGCTTTTATGCCAGTGCTGAAAGAGCCCTGAGAAGCTGACACAGTTCAAACATTCTTTGGAGGACATGAAATTACTTGCAAACTTAGTTGACTGACTTATGAGGAGAAATTATATAATTAATAATTAATTTCTTTTGAGGTACAGGTATTGTTAGGGTTAGAGATTTATAAATTGGAGCAGTTATTTGGGGCACGAACATCAAATTAAAAAATCACTCTTTAACATCTAACCCACATTCTTAAGAGCCTGGTGTACACAGCATGTTAATGGAGGCCTGGTGAGAATAACCATCAGCAGCACAACTTGTCTTTAGTTGAATTTCCAAACCATAGCCTGAAATAGTGATCTGGGGAAGGGTTTTGGGAGTGAGAGGAGAATGACAGTTCTGTCAGTTGTCACTGATGCATGTGGTGGACCCTCCACCGGTCTGATCTCCATGACCAGCCACCATGCCTCAAAAGTGGAGGTGAGAGGGGTGCCTGGGTAGCTCAGTCGGTTAAGCATCCAACTCTTGGTTTTGGCTCAGGTCATGATCTCAGGGTCATGAGAGCAAGCCCTGCATCAGGCTCTGCTTGAGATTCTCTCTCTTCCTCTCCCTCTGCCCCCTGCCCCCTCCTCTAAAATAAATAAATAAATCTAAAAAAAGAAGTGGAAGTGAGAATGTCCCCCACTCTCATTGTAGAGGGAGAGCTCCCATAAGCAACAGCATCTCTCCTCTGGTAGAAGACAGCAGTAGCATGCAGCTCTAAGTTATCATGGAATCAATAAACTTTTCCTGTGTTTTCCTCTTATAAGGACTGCCTGGCAGTTATTATCCTAATGAATCTAAATTTGATAGCAACAGTATTCTAAAGGGTGTTGGTACTCTCTTATAGGCATAAATTTGTATAATTTCTGATCAACCATCTGTCACTAAAAAACAAGATTAGCATGAAATGCTCAGCAAGAATTGTATAGGCAAATCACAGGGAAATAGTTGAGCAGTTAATCTACTTGGGAAACACTTTTCCTACCAAGCAAATTTTATAAGTCAATCAACTTTATTAAATTGAGGATAAACTGCAAAGAAGAAGGCATAGACTTCAACAGGCTCACTCAGTTGTAGAGTACACTTATTATCATCAACTGTCACTCCTTAATAATTGAAGGCAGGGCAAGTATCACTATAAATTAGCTTCAAAGTCCTTAGGAGATTTCAGTGGGAAGAGGAAGGAGACTGTAATTTAAAGAACTGAAAGGATGAAGCACAAAGGCAAACCTTGCCGGCAATTCCACTGCTAAGACAAAAGTACAAAGAACCTTGAAGGGGAAAGACATGAGAAGACTGCTACAGCCAGAGAAGAAAATTCTGATAAAGCAAACCACTGGCAGGTAAATAAAAGATGAGTTAAAGATGTGTAATTAGTAACAATCATAAGTTTCAATTAATAACATAGCACTTAACCTCAGAATAATGTAGTTTTATTGATTACAACAATAATTTCTCTTCTACACAAATGGGTTCAAAATACATTATTAATGTCTGTCCTTCCTCCTTCCTTCCTCCCTCCCTCCCTCCCTTCCTCCCTCCCCCTTTCTTCCTTCCTTCCTTCCATCCATCCTTCCTTCCTTCCCTTTTTGCTCTTTTGTAGGCCCTACCCCATTACTCCAACTACCAGTTGCATTTGTCATTCCATTTTCTTTACTCACATTAAAATTCAGCAAGTATGAAATTAAAACTCCAAACATTTGCAAAAGCTATTTCAAATTCAGAGATTTATATCCCTTGCAAAATGGGATTTTGACTGATGCAGGTCTGGGATGCATTAGATCCCTAAGCACATTTCAATACAGATATGGAACAGTTAGGGTAGTGTGAGGGGTGAGTAATTTTTTTAAGTATCTGAAAGTCCTTTGTGACTAACTTTTCCAGGTTATTTATGTATGGAGCTTTTGACAAATTCTAAATAGGTTCTTTCCAAGTAAAGCAAAATGGACTCTATTTTCTTGGTAGCATTTAACTTACATAATGACAGAAAGGTGTTGGAAAAAAGATACCTCTGTGATTCTGTCCATACTCAGAATCTAATATAAGAAATGCCACTGAAGGTCATAAAATGCCCTCTAAACCCAATGACAACATGAAAGACATAGAAAAAGGCAGTCAATATACAGGTGCAGGCTATCTCCAGCTTGCTCTGAAATCCATGGTGGAGGGAATATTTCATTATCACTTAGAATATAAAATGCCACCTTGATTAATATTTAGTGAAAATAAATGCCTACAAAGACCTTTCGTAAAGAGCAAAAATTTAGAAAGAGCTTGCAGTTTAGCAATAAAAATGTTCCACTTAATACAAATGAGGGCAGCGTCCCCATATACAAAGAGCTTTTAATTAAGCTGAGAAGAAAACTCACACGTGATAAATCGAAGAACCCCTTTTTCATACTCACACACACACAAACACACACAAATCAAATTAAGTCAGAAAAAGTGTTTGCTTAAATCCTGTAGGGGACATTTGGAAGTGGGAACTTCAGGCAGGCATCCCTGGCCTAAATCCCAGCTGACATTTAGTGGCAGCAAAACTGCCACATCAAGTTACTTAACCTTCCTGAGACTTGGTTTGCTCAACACAAAAATGGGAGAATATTAGTACCTCCTGCAAAGGATGGCTGTGAAATTGAGCTGGGAAAATGCAGAGTGCCTGATATACAGAAAAAGGTCAATAAACATTAGTAAGAAGAGGAGTCTGTCATTAGTGCAATAAACGTAAGATTAAATTCTGGAGTTCCAGATACTTTCAGTCCTCACTTCCTTCTTAATTCCTTTAAGAAGTCAATCTATAAGCAAAACTGTGAGTTAAAATTCATCTTCTCTACTGATATGCTTCATTACCACTGTCACCAGCTCATATATTCCTTTCTCCTGATCAGACAGGTGGTGGCCTATCATCTATGCTCAGGAAAGGTGAAATCTTGATTGCATTCCAAACTTTCTCCAAAATTTGCCCTTCTAGGTTGTCTTCTTAACACTCATTCTCTCCACTAGATCCTCCCTCTCGATCCACCATCATATCCAGGAACTCCCCACCTATAAATAAACCAAAATCGTTGTCTCTATTCTGCAACCCACTAGTTCTTTTCCCCACCACCAATCTCTCATGGAATATGTCTCACATCAATCCTCTTTGTCTATAATGAATTCCAGTCCCAAATATCCAACCATATCCTATAGGCTCAAGATTAGCTTCTCCAAACCAGGTCCTCCTAAAAGGATTTTCACCTTCACCTTGTTCTTTTCCTTCTGACAACCACGTGAGTGACTGCATCATCATCAACCAATCGCTCTTCCTGTACCTATGAAGATACCATCCAAACAGAATATCCGATAGAGACTTTTATTTATATTCAGCCCATCCTGATAGTTCTCGCAGCAAAGTTTTCGAGCCCCTGGCACACTGTCTTCTTGAACTCTGTGATTATGTTTTCTTCCGTTGTTGTTTTATCCTTGGCACCTTGTAAGCATTTCTATCACCGTGAGTCAGGGTTTCCCTGGGTGGTGTTTCTGCTCCATTTACTCAGGGAGGGTGAGGAAAGGGCCTCTGATCCATTTGTCATCACCAGGAGACTTTCTTCAGGCTACATGAGATATTGCCCAACCTGACATCCTTTATATTTTCTTTTTTTTTTTTTTAAGATTTTATTTATTTAGTTGAGAGAGGGAGAGAACACAAAAGGGGGGGAGGGTCAGAGGGAGAAGCAGACTCCCCACTGAGCAGGGAGCCCAATATAGGACTTGATCCTGGGGCTCCAAGATCATGACCTGAGCCAAAGGCAGTCGCTTAACTAACTGAGCCACCCAGGCACCCCTCCTTTACATTTTCAAATGAACTACAATCCTGTCTGGATTTTCTTGTCATTTTTATCAACTTTCAATGATATCATGAGAGTTATCAAAAAAATCTGTGCATATAATCCAACTCTATGGATTTTCAAAGTTACTGAAAATGTTGATCAGAGGTGATATTACTTGCAACTGAGTATGAGTTAACTGTGCCTCGGTTTACAATGCTTCCAAATTGGTAACATCACAGAATACTTACACAAAAAAAAGGCTATACAGGCCCACTGGTAAATGCTTCAATTCTTCAATTCTGTTAATAAAAGCTGCCGGTATTCTTCTCTGCACAGACATAGTTGAGTACTCTAGGAGTTGGTCTCCTTTAATAAGTATCCTTATTTTTTTTTAAAAAGCAATTGAAGTCCAACTAGAGATGTGGTGCTTTGGTCTATACCACAGATTAGAAACAGTACTGGTCCTCTTGTAAATTCACTAAATGATGTCTTCATAAATGTCTATCTTATAAATTCACTAAATGATATCTTCATAAATGACATTACCCATAAATGACTTTACTGAGTTTTCTTTAAAATTAATAAATTGGGATTTTTTGTTTTGGTTTGGTTTGGTTTGGTTTGTAGAGCATGTATGTCCTGGGACTCTTAGATGTCACAAAGAAATATAAATATCAATGGTTTATTTTCAGATCTCAACATTTATTCTTAAAAAGAAATATAAAATCTAACTTTTATACCTCAATTTATATTTTTATTATGAAGACTTTTTTATATTAAAAGGAAAATCCTATTTCATTTTATTTTATTTTAAAGATTTTATTTATTTGAGAGAGAGATTAAGAGAGGGGTAAGGGACAGAGGGAGAAGCAGACTCCCCACCGAGCAAGGAGCCAGATGCGGTGCTTAATACCAGGACCCTGGGACTATGACCTGAGCCGAAGGCAGTCGCTTAACCAACTGAGCCACCCAGGCATCCCAAGGAAAATCTTATTTTATTAGTATCAATAAAGTTCAGTGTAGAGGCATTTTTAGTGGAACAAATTATGCAAAGATCATTTTTGATAGAGTTACACTTTATATACTGAATGACCCATTTACACAAAACTTTATTACTACCACATTACACTTTCTTAGCATCCTATATTAAGACACCTAGAAATATAGTTTAATATAAACGTAATCATTTTAAAAATAATTTCTTCAAATTGGAATGAAAATAGCCCATCTGCCCAGTACTATACATTGACATAGCTGTCAAACTTAATTATATGTGATTTGTTAGACAAAGTATTTTGAAGTTTTTCTTTCAACTCTAAATATTTGGGCCTACTGATCAAAAATACTGTGTGATTCCACTTATATGAGGTATCTTAGGCAGTCAAACTCATAGAAACATAAAATAGAATGATAGTTACCAGGGTCTGGGGGAAGGGGAGATGGGAAGCTGCTGTTTAAGGGGTTCAGAGTTTCAGTTTTGCAAGACAAGAAAGTTCTGGAGAGCTGCTGAAAAGCACTGTGAACATACTTAACACTACTGAACTGTACACTTGAAAATGGTTGAGATGGTAAATTTATGGTATGTGGGGGTCTTTTGTTTAAGTTTTTATTTTAATTCCAGTTAGTCAACATACAGTGTAATAATGGTTTCAGGTGTACAATGTAGTGATTCAACACTTCCATACATCACCTGGCATTCATCATGACAAGTGCCCTCCTTCATCCCCATCACCTATTTCACCTACCTCCCCTCTGGTAATACGGTATGTGTTTTTTACCACAGTTAAAAATAAACTTTTAAAAGATAAAAGGAAAACAACAAAACTAAAAACATCCCACAACTAAAAATACATATATTGGGGCCTAAATACCCTTAATTCCACATCACAATTATATTTAATTTTCCACCAATAATTATATTTAAAGTCACGTTATTTAAGATATGTAAGCTAGGGGTGCCTGATGGTGGCTCAGTCGGTTAAGCATCTGCCTTCAGCTCAGGTCATGATCCCGGGGTCCTGGGATCAAGTCCCGCATCGGCTCCCTGCTCAGCGGAGAGCCTGCTTCTTGCTCTGCCTACTTGTGCTCTTTCCCTATCTCTCTGTCAAATAAATAAATAAATAAAAAATCTTTAAGACATGTAAGCTAGAGTGTGCTAAAATAAACTATGGAATCAGGTTAAATTTGGGTGAATTCAAATAAGGAAATTTTGATTTTTATTCACTGTGAAGTAGATCTCTAGTTATACTGAAATGAGAGGTCACTTTATTTGGCTCTCTCTACAATAGGAAAGAAATTAGGTATCTTCAACAAGATGGAAGATTTAGCTTTTAAAAGAAGTATGAACCTAGTAAATAGTAAAAACACTTAGCCCTTGGTGTAATAGACAGAAAGATGGCCCAAACAAGCATATTAGCTTTATAGACATCATCCAAGTCATCAAAAGCACTATTAAACTATGTCTCTCTTTTTTTTTTAAGATTTTATTTATTTATTTGAGAGAGAGAGAATGAGAGAGAGCACATGAGAGGGGGGAGGGTCAGAGGGAGAAGCAGACTCCCTGCCGAGCAGGGAGCCCGATGCGGGACTCGATCCAGGGACTCCAGGATCATGACCTGAGCCGAAGGCAGTCGCTTAACCAACTGAGCCACCCAGGCGCCCAAACTATCTCTTTTACCTACTTATAATTAAAATAATAATACAAGGTGAACAAAAAAAATTAATTTGCAAAATTAAAGCAATGTGTTAGTAACGACTTTAGAAACAGCCTACATCTATCAATTCTCTTTCTATATTTTCATAATAATGACTTCTGATAACATAGGTTTCTGCTCTGGGGGAAAAGTACACTCTGGTCAACTTCATCTGTACCTCCCTGCCACTGGATCGTTTCAGATGGCATCTTCCAATGGATCAGAAAAATTATATGACCCAGCTAAACCACAGAGCCATCTGTACACTTGAAACTATACACTTGAAAATCCACTTCGGAGAAACAAGTCATTCTACACTTATGAAGGCAATATAGGTAGATCTGCCATTTACTGCACATTTTTATGTACTTCAAGATACTTTACATATATTGTATGTCATTCAATATTAAAAATTCCATGAATTAAGTAATAACATTCTTTTTTTTTTTTAAGATTTTATTTATTTGAGAGAGAGAATGAGATAGAGAGAGCATGGGGGGGAGGGTCAGAGGGAGAAGCAGGCTCGATGCGGGACTCGATCCCGGGACTCCAGGATCATGACCTGAGCCGAAGGCAGTCACTTAACCAACTGAGCCACCCAGGCGCCCCAAGTAATAACATTCTTTTTATAAGAGTATACCAAGGTTCAGTGAGGGGAAGTGACAAAGAGTAAATACCAGAGCATGAACTCAAGGACACACTCCTAAATAACGCACGTGCTAGCCACAGCACACAGTACGCTCAGGCTTTTCTTTTTTCCTCCCTGACTTCAATTTCTTTTTCTCCCAATCCTATTCTTTTATTTGCTTAATCTCTCGCCAAACATAACCCCATGGATGCATATATTATCCATACACCGGCTTATTAATGCTGTAATTAAAAATACATAGCTTATTAAAAACACTATAAAATATAATTTATAAAATAAATTAAATTATATTTGTAATTACTAAAAATAAGAGATAATTCATGAAAAAACACTGTTAAAAAATACGCTCAGTCAGTTGAGTGTCAGATTCTTGGTTTCAGCTCAGGTCATGATCTCATGAGTAGAGATGGTGCCAACATGCCCAAGCTCTACGCTCAGAAGGCAGTCTGCTTGAGGATTCTCTCCCTCTGCCCCCCCCCCAACTCGAACAGGCACGTTCTCTCTCTAAAATAAATAAATAAATATTTTAAAAATATATCTAGATTCAATAAATCCATAAATTGACTTTTTTTCCCCTTCTGGAGTTTAGCTATTTGTCAACATTAATCACAAGACAAGGCTCTGAATGAATCACTCACAAAAATGAAACAGAAAGCCTTTCACCGCCATCGTGTCCTCAGCTTCACAGCCCACTGTGTTCCTTTATGCTGTGTATCAGTTTTCATAGTGACCATACATGGTCACAGTTCTTATCCTTTATAACCAGAGGTAAGACAATTCCATTCTATTTGCCAAAATTTTAGGGAAATTGTACTTATGTACTCAAAAACTTGTGAATATGCATTAAGTCTATCTCCACAATTAAGGGTGACAAATCTGATTTCTAATGATAAGTAGCATGGGTGTTTCTACCATTTTTGTAAACTACTGCACAGCAATTTCACTGAATTGTCTATTAATGTTAGCGTCTAGATTGCTATTCTTTTTATTTGATACCCCCAAGACTTGATTTGACATTTATCCATTATCCTATATTAAATGCTGGTAATTCAAACACATTTTCTGTCTTACTGCCAAACTAGTATTCATGGTCCCCCATTGCTAAGTGGTTCTTATTAGTGACATGAGATACAGAATTACATAAAATCATCTAGCTCCTCCTTGTGATATTAGGCAGCTCAGTAGAGTTGCCAGAGGAGAATGAGCGTTGTTTTTTAATTTTCTTTCTCTTTTCTTTTCTTTTTTTCTTTGCTTCTCATCAATCTAAATGACATAAAAGTTTAGACTAGTTCTCATGTAAAAAGATTAATACCAATCCTCAAAGAAGGGACAGCCCAGCCTCTAGACTGGATTTGCAGAACGGTCTGATTTGTTTCTGTTCATAATGGGATACATTGTTACAGAAATATGTTTAATATACATATATTATCCCTCTATATTTATCTATATATCTGTACATAATTTAAACCCTTTCCACTTAGGAGAAACTGCCCTCTTCAATACAATACACAAAAATCTCTACATTGCTATATACTTTCTCTTTTTCATTATTTTTTTCTCTCTCCAATATTTGTCACTTTATCATGACCTTCAAGATCCATAGCTTCACAAAGCAATTGTTCTACTTATGAAGAATGGTAGAGTCACCCCAGATCTGTGACTTGTCAGGGGAGACAGGGGAAAAAGTGGGCCACATTTTGTTGAAATAGACTTTGCTATGGTAACTAAATAAATTTTTCTCTCAGACTCCACTTTCCCACAATCTATTACCTTTAGTGCAACCTGTGCATCAGCAAGGCCACTTAAAACATCAAGGAAACAAAGTTTGCAAGTGCCCCTATCTAAACTGACCCATAATTTCCTAGAAATCTGGAATATAAAAATGACAGCATAATTATGAGTATGGGATGTGAGATGTATCTTACAAGGTTAGCACATCTTTTTGTCTAATTTTTAGCTGACCTTGTCACATATTTTCAGGCAACTCTCAATTGACTTTTTTTAAATTTATTTATTTTTATTATGTTATGTTAATCACCATACATTACACAATTAGTTTTTGATGTAGTGTTCCATGATTCATTGTTTTCATATAATTGACTTCCGACTGTTGCTGTGTTTCAGATAACACTTCCTTCCCACATTCATGGCTAGTGCAAATCTCCCCCATTTGAAGAAAAATGAAACCAGCTGTGTTAAAAACACAACATAATTTTCTTACTGCCATAATTTCCCCCAGACAAATATTTGGGGAACCCATAATACAGTTAAGGGGGCACTGGCTTAGGGAGTTGACCGGTGTGGTAAAAGCCTTTCCAAGGTTTTTAAAATTATAAACAGTGCTCCATAATCTAAAACAATGTGGACAGAATGACTTTCCAGCTTCCACATATGTACTCCACAAGCTATCAAGATGGCATTTCTCCTTTTCAAGATGCCTTTGCTTTTCATTTTAAAATGATTCACCTGAGGGATGCCTAGGTGGCTCAGTCAGTTCAACAGCTGCCTTCAGCTCAGGTCATGATCCCAGGGTCCTGGGATCAAGTCCCGCATTGGGCTCCTTGCTCAGGGAGGAGACTGCTTCTCCCTCTGCCTGCCTATACCTCTGTTTGTGCTCTCTCTCTGTCTCTCTCTCTCTCTGTCTCTCTCTTCTCTGATAAATAAATAAAATCTTTAAAAAAGAAAAAGAAAAAGAATGATTCACCTGTTGAATAATGTTGGGGTGGGGAAAGGAGGATCAATAAGAGAGCTCTGGGCAGTGAAACTAAATATTTCCGCCTACACTTTGCAATGACCCTTACTATCAATTCATCTTCTCTTCCTCTTACTCAGAAACAGGTTAAATGACCAGTGAAACCAGACAGAGGACTATAGCTGACTTCAGGAGGGACTGAAGCATAAGACAGTTCATCAAACCAGAAATGCAATTAGTTGTTCAGTTTTTCAGTCAGTCAACCTCTTAGCCAAATTCAAACAAGCATAGCTGGACTATCTACAAAGTGGCATTGACCAAAATGACAGAAACAGACATAGAAATATTAGAGGATAATTGGTCCAAAGAAGGCAAATTTGGGTGGTTAGAAATGGAGTTCATGGTTTTTGAATACCTCATTTAATCCTTACAATTTTTTTCATAAATTATGCTTACTACTCTTATTTATAACTTATATAATTGATTCCTGAAATACCAGATAACGCTTGAGATGAAATGGGAAAATATACCTCTTTATCGTCAAAATTAACATTTCTCCTTTCCAGTAATTTATTTAAAAATTTTCATTAAAAAGACAGGCCATAAAACAATAGGTGGTTCTTAACATCTTTTACATAGATCATTTTGAGAATTTGAATGAGAAATTATGGGTCTTCTTTCCCAGAAAAATGTGCCTATAGAATGTGTGTATCTATATCTATCTATCTATCTGTCTATCTATCTATCTATCTGTATATATCCCAAATTATTGACACAATTTCAGGGGACACCACTTACATAATGTCACAATTTCACAGCCCCCTAAGCATCCTGATCCTTACTTCAATACCCAGTACACTGCACACACACACACACACACACACACACACACACACACCCCAAATCCCCAAAGACTGCAGCCTCGTTCTTTCTCTGAGTCCTTACACCATAACCTAATACTTGATATCTAATTTTTAGTTTTCCCATTAATTTATTGAACAAAAACCTTTTCAACCACAAGATAATTTGTTCAGAGAATGTGCCTTTTAGATTCCAGCTGGCACACAGAAGATGCTCAAGAATCACGTGGGGATTGATAGAAAGGAAAATGCAAGTAAATGAAAGCCACAGTTACATGAGATCCTATGTGCTGCCCTTGGAATGTGTAACATTTCCACCTGCAAAATGCTCAGATTGTCTCTAGTCATTGCTTCTTCTGCATCTTTTATCCACTAAATCAAGGATTACAGCAAGACCCTGTAATGTTTTACCCAATTTCAAGCTCTGTCCTATAGCTAACTGAATTTCAGCTTCAGTGAGCCAAATCCACACACTTACAGGACACAAAGTTTGAGCCCAAGTTTTGGAGCTTTAGAGGAAAGACATCCTTACTTCTTTCTCTATCTCTGTTCAGCATGATACTCCCTCATTTGATGTCTTTGCACTGTGGGTCAAATCTCTTTGCCTTTGTGTCTGACCTAAGGCCATTTAAAACTACCAGGCAAGGACTAGGACTGCCATGGGGCTTCCTTTCATGTAGCAATGTAACAAAGCAAATATGCTCATCCTGGAGAGGAGTTGTGTCACGCTTTGGTTATAGCTAGGTAGGTCAGTTGTGCTCAGCTGGCCACCTTATGAAGTCCCCTGAAAACAGAGTAGAAAATTGGTATCTGATGCTGAGAATCACATAAATCTTAGAAAACCTACTTCTCCTTTACTAAAAAGACAAAAACAAAAACATGTGCTAATGTGATTACAGGTATCACATGCAATGCCTCTCAGCTTCCTTGAACCCAGTTATCATCCTGAACAAAAATAAATGAAAAAGGCTTTTCTGTACTAAAGACTGCTTCCCAGGAAGTGGATTTAAGACAAAGAATTTATGATGCACATAGCTAGTTTTTTGCTTCCCTTCCCTGGTTTTATTGCAGTTATATTATATGAATAATTAGAGAAAGAGAAAACAAGTGTTTCTTCAATTATTATTGGTCATTTGCTTATTTTATAGACTCTACTCCTCCCCATCTTGTTTTCTCAATGAAATGATCAGTTTTTCGTTTATATAGTGCTGAATCTACAACTAAGAAGTTAATTACAGAATTTGCTATTAAGGAAACAAAGGATGGACGAGTGTGAGAGGTTTGTGTTAACCTCAGAAATACCAATGTGAGCTTGAGTTGTGACTTAAAGGCCAGCTAGTAAATAGTGGCTGGGAAGAAGGGGTAGTCCCAGGGACATAAATTGTCTGAACAAGGCCTCTGGCTAAAGGATCATTCAGCAGCTATCCTATCATGAATGACCTGTTGAATTTTGAAGTTGTTAACTTTGGGAAGAACTCACAATCCTAGATTTGGAAGCAACTTCTGAGCAAACCTGGGCAGGTGCTCTAGTTGCTGACCTGCCACAGGCCACAGAAAACCCAGCCAGTGGAAACCAAAAGGAAAGAACAAGAAAGGGTCAGCATGGGCCGAAATGAGAAGGACATTGTGAGTCCAAACAGTCTCAGCATGTAAGGGGCAGGCGGAAACCAGGACACTAACCCGTTAATATAACATGAGAGCCAACTTCGAGGAGTTCTCAAAGAACAAATGTCACCTCAGAGACCTTCTTTGGTGCTTGCTAAGACCCAAATGGTTAATCATCAGAGGAAACTTGGCCTTTTTCCAAAGCTTGATGATGATTTGAAGTGCCCTTTCATTTACACAGTGGGAAGCATCCAGAAGTTTGAGCAGATGTCCTGCTCCACCAGGCAGAGAATTAGATACTGCTAAGTAATCTATTATTATTAATTTCTTTGTCCATATATCTGAGTGGACTCCTACACGCAGATGGGGAAAAAATGAGATAGGAAAATCTCAAAAAGATATTTCCAACCTGGGGAAATACAACAAAAAATGCTCTTTGTACTTCCTATTACCAGTTTGCAGACTGGAGTATAACTCTAATCTACATCATGTGAAATCTGACTTCTGAGTTTTGACAAAGGAGTTTAGGGTTGCATCTGGGGTGAGTCTGTTTCACCAATTTTTCAAATGATGTCTCTAATGGATATATGAAGCAATTAAGTGAAAAAAATAGCTCTGACCTGAGTCTAAATATGGTCTCGCTAAAATGAACCATTTATTTAGAAGGAACACTGGCTTTAATAATCATACCATATTTTAATTCAGTCTCCAAAACCTATTCTCTGCATCAGACACCATTAGTCCCTTGGCAAACTATGTCCGACAGTTTTTCTGAAATTTTTGTTTTCTTTTCTTCTTATATTCTGAGATTTCTTCAAAGTAAAAACAACAATGATGAATCATGAAAAAATTACTTTTGCCTTCCAAAATACTCACATCTGGTCTTTGTTTAAATAACTCTAGCTGTCATTTTTGCCTACAGAAATCAACAACAAATGATGAAAACAGAGATCAAGTTTGTTATCATTTTAGTTCCCAAAGGCCTGCCACTTCATATTGGTTTCCCCAAAAGGCAAAACCACCCAAATACCACAGAAATCACTATTAGCCTATATTTCTTCCTGAAGTGATCACTCTGAAATAGTAAATGTTTCATTCCTGCAGCTATTGTTTCTCGCTGTCTCCTTTCATTTGCTTTCAGCAGGAGTGAGACATTTATTTTTGACAGTTTATTATTATATGAGGAACTAGTCATGTTGGATTGTAAAATACTGGAATCTTTTTAGTAGAGTTACTGAGCACTTCCCCTTCCATCAAAATATAGGCTACATCTTTACTGAATTCCTATTAAATATTGTTTATTGCAGTACCATTATTGAATGATTTTGAAATGTGATAAAAGCAGGTGATCCAAACTGCCAACTACTTGGTAGCTTCATATCCAAAGGAACGAGGATTTAGACCTTCATTTTTGTCGAGAAGAAAACGAGTGATTTTATTTTTTTTTAAGATTTTATTTATTTATTTGAGAGAGAGATAGCTAGAGAGAGCACAAGCAGGGGAGAGAGCAAGAAGTAGGCCTCCTGTGAGCAGGGAGCCCAATGTGGGGCTCGATCCCAGGACCCTGAGATCATGACCTGAGATGCTTAACTGACTGAGCTACCCAGGTGCCCCAACAAGTGATTTTAGAACTCCCTTGACTGTTCCCAATCTTGCTCAGTTAAGAGGCCCTAACCTTTCCCTTAGCTTGACTAAACTTCAGATATTCTTTTTCCAGACTATAGGCCCTGACCTCCCTTTTTTTTTTTTAGAGCATTTACTTTATAAAACTTGTAAATTCTTTCTTTTCCCCTTTAAGATGTAAATTTTAAAAAAAAAAAAAGCTTCTCACCAGTCATACAATTCAGGAATGTCTTTCTCAAGGACGAGGGAGCGTCTCTTTGAAATATAAACACCCAGAAAGCCAGTGCCCTGACCTCCCAGTCTCTTTGAGAGAGTAGGAAGCTAACCTTGGTGGCACCTTGCTCCAAGTTGTAAAATTACCTTCTGTCATGAAGATTTCTTTTCCTTTGGGTAAAGCTGATTAACAAACGCAGATGGCCTAGGAGGCCACTTCCTCACCCACCTCTTAGAAAGACTTCTCCACACTTCGTTCTAGTGAAGCTGAATTCACACTCAGTTCTTATGTCTCCTACCATATTGGCCTTGAAGGAAGTCTTCCTTGCCAGGTAATTTTGTCCAGTGCAATTTTTGCTTTGACCAATGTTTATAATATTCTATTCTATAGTATCAGTATAATCAGGGTTTTGTCATGCCAGTCTCCTGACATATTTTTAAGTATTAAAAAAAAGAAGACATCAAAAAAGACTTAAGGCTATCATGAGATATCAGAACTGATATAAAATCAAACGAGCTGCTAATAGAGCTATTAAAATGTTCATGAAAAAAAATGTTCATGAAAAAGACTAGGACCAAAAAAAAAAAAAAAAAGAAAAGGTGATTTATTCACTTCCTTTATCTTTCTTCAAAGGACACAAGCCAGTTTGGAATCAATAAAATAATAAACACAAGTAAAAATAAAAAGGAAGAATAATACAAATACTCCTCCCAGAAGCAATAAGCATTGGTGTTGTGATTAAGCCTCATATTTGGTTCTGAAGTTCCTGATAGCCAGGGAAAGAAGGAAAAGGAGTCAATTCCTCAAGGCAACTTTTCTTAAGTAACTTTTAAACAATGTGTTCATGTAGAATTTCATGTAAAGGACACTAAGAAATGTAACAAGAGAATGTTTTCACATTAAATGTGAACTAGGTAGGTTAATTGTCGGACTCTTGGTTTTTGGTCAAGTCATGATTTCAGGGTCATGAGATCGAGCCCCACATCAGGCTCTGCACTCAGCGCAGGTCTGCTTGGGATTCTCTCTCCCTCTGTCCCACTCCCTCCCTCAAATAAATAAATAAATCTTTAAAAAACAAAAAGCGAATATACTTTTTTGTTTACAACAAATGCTAGAACATATTTGCTATGGTTATTTCTTTCTTTGTATTAATTTGTCTCTTTTTTTAATAAGAAACTATTGTTTAGAATAGCTTGAGATTTATAGAAAATTTGCAAAGATAGCACAAAGTGTTCCCTATAACCCAAACTCAGTTTTTCCTATTATTAACATCCTATATTTGTAAGGTGCATTTGTTGCAATTAAATGAACAAATACTGATACATTATCATAACTAAACTGCATACTTTATCCAGATGTCCTTAGTTTTTACCCAATGTCCTTTTTCTCTTAGGAGCCTATCCAGGAAACTATATTTACATTACTACATTTGCATTACTACATTTAGTCATCAGGCCTCGTTAAGTTCCTCTTGGTGTGACAGTTTCTGAGGCATTTTTTCTTTTTTTTTTTTTTTTTAAATCCAATTAGTTAACATACAGCGTTATATTAGTTTCAGATGTATAATATATAGTGATTCAACAATTCTATACATTACTCAGTGCTTATCAAGAAAAGAGTACTCTTAATCCCTATGGTTATTTGTTACAGTGACCACTGATATAAGCAAAGGGCTTAACCCGGGACTATGACAAGGTGCGGGAAAGCTGATTCTAGAAGGAGAATAATGGGGTATGTATGTATCAGGCTTTGCCTGTAAGACTGGAAATGAGAATTAAGTTTGAAGTGCCGTACGAGATGTGATATTCGGTCGCCTGGGTGGCTCAGTTGGTTAAGCGACTGCCTTCAGCTCAGGTCATGATCCTGGAGTCCCTGGATCGAGTCCCGCATCGGGCTCCCTGCTCGGCAGGGAGTCTGCTTTGCCCTCTGACCCTATCCCCTCTCGTGTGTTCTCTCTCTCTCATTCTCTCTCAAATAAATAAAATCTTTAAAAAAAAAAAAAAGAGATGTGATATTCTCCTTTTCTCATTTATGCTTTGGAAACAAGTAACCCAGTGGCAGAGTTGGTTTTCTATTGTAAATTTAAGAAAGCTAAGAAATGTTCAGAACTGGATGGAGGTCCACCCACCTTTGTCCAGAAATAGACCCTAGAGGCATCACTGCTGTTCTGCACAACTCCAGGAGGCACATTTACATAAAAGACAATGTGATTCGAGTTTTCTGGCACTATGTGACTTATGGCAGTGCCAACCAAAGTTAGGATTTTGAGGCTGCTTTAGACAACCTCTAACTCTGAGGCCACAAGAACACATGGAATAAGTGTATTTTAGCAAGAAAAATTTCATTGCTGGTGGTAGTAGTCACCTACTACCGTTTAGAAAGAGTTTAGTAATAATTCCAAAGTGATCTGATTCTGGGAAACATGCATATGGTGGTAAGGAAAAGAAACTCTGTAGAATTTTCTGTTGATAGTTATTTTTTCTCTCTTAGCTATCATCTGAATTGTGAGCATTCTCCTGACAGTTTATTCCTCTGCTCACTATAAGAAGAAGAAGAAGAAGAAGAAGAAGAAGAAGAAGAAGAAGAAGAAGAAGAAGAATAACAACAACAACAGTAACATTATTGGTGTTTGTTATGTGCCAACACTGTTCTAAGAATATATATATATATACACTCTTTTAAATCATAAAACTTCAATAACAAAAGTACTATTGTTTCCCCCATTTCACAGAAAAACTAAGGCACAGTCCAGTTAAGTAACTAGTCTAATGTGATGCAGCAAATGTATAATGGAAGCAGGATTTAGACTCTGACACTCCAGAGCTCATTCTTTGGACAGAGACAGAGAGTGCCCTTCAATTATTAGAAGTGCTCCCTTGTAATCGTCAGATTATTTTGCTGGAAAAATGAGAATGGGATCATGTGACTTCCTTACCAATTAGCTATCAGTATAAAGAACGTGGGTCATTTCCAGGATGAGACAGTTAGAATCTAATGTATCTCTTCCATTCTTATCTTCCTCTATTATAGTGAGTTGGAAGCCACCTATGAGATGGCAGTGTCACAAGAAGGAGAAGGGCCAGATCCCAGAGTCATCATATGGAGGAAAGCACCCATCAACCCACAAAAGACTTTGTACTAAGTGAGAGCTAAACTTGAAATTTTAATTGGAAAAGTTATTTATTATCTCACATAGTCTTTTCTACTTTTACTAATACAGAGCTCTTAAACACTATCCTATGGTTCTCATTCACAGCTCTATATCCATTCCCTAGATTATTACAACCACAACCTTGATTCTAAATGTTATCTATTTGCTAATGATTTCCAAGAGTAAATCCAAATCTGATAGTCCCATATCTAACTACCATTTAGAGGATGTAGATTCAATATCTTGAAAGCTCATATCCACAATGAAAACTCTATGTAAACTAGGAATAGAGGGGAACTGTCTCAACTTGATAAATAATCTATGGCTAACATCATACTTAATGGTAAGAAACTAGAAGCTTTCCACTAAGATCAAGAACAAGGCAAGGATGTTCCATCTCACCACTCCTTTTCAACATTATACTGGAAGTCTTAGCTAATGCAATGAGATAAGAAGGAAATAAATGCTATGGATATTGCAAAGGGAAAAAATAAAACTGTCTTTGTTTATAGAGGACATGATCACCTGTGTAGAAAATCTGAAAGAATTGACAAAAATTTCTTGGAACTCACAAGTGTTTATGACAAGGTTGCAGAATACAAGGTTAATATACAAAAGCTCATCAGTATTCTACACACTGGCAATGCACAAGTGAAATCTGAAATTAAAAACCAATACCACTTATATTAGCATCCCAAAAATGGAATACTTAGATATAAATCTAACAAAATGTGTGTAAGATCTATATAAAAAAAGTTATAAAGCTCTGATAAATGAAATTTTAAAAAGAACTAAATAAATGGAGAGATATTGCATGTTCATGGATAGCAACACTTAATACTGTCATGATATCAGTTCTTTCCACCTTGATCCATACATCCAATACAATCCTAATCAAAATCCCGGAAAGTTATTCATGTGATATTGACAAACTTATTCTAAAGTTTATATGGAGGGGCAAAAGACCCAGAATATCCAACACAGTATTGGAAAGAACAAAGTTAGACTTCAAGATGTAATATAAAACTGTAGTAATTAAGACAATGTGGCATTGGTGAAAGAAGAAACAAACAGATCAACAGAACAAAATAAAGAGCCCCAAAACAGACCCCCATAAATATAGCCAACCGAGAGGCTGAGACAAAAGTAATTGCTGGCATAGAATTCTACACCCAGAGGAACACTCTTAAGAATGAAGATGAAATGAAAACATTTTCAGACAAGCTAAAACTGAAATTGTTTACCACCCTCACTAAAAGAAGTTCTAGAGACTATATTTAGGATGGAAGAATATCTGCTAAAAGTTGAAGATGCAAAAAGAATAAGCAATGAATAAAAATAATGGTAAGTGTTGACAAACAGTAAACAAACACGGACTTGGGCGCCTGGGTGGCTCAGTCGTTAAGCTTCTGCCTTCGGCTCAGGTCATGATCCCAGGGTCCTGGGATCGAGCCCCACATCGGGCTCCCTGCTCGGCAAGAAGCCTGCTTCTCCCTCTCCCATTCCCCCTGCTTGTGTTCCTGCTCTCGCTATCTCTCTCTGTCAAATAAATAAATAAAATCTTTAAAACAAACAAACAAACACGGACTTACAGGTACTCCTCCTAAACATTTAGAAACATGTCTACAGGGATGGTGGGGTGGAGCAAGGGTAGATTGTAGGACATCTATGCTTGCTAATTGGTTTTACCCAAAGGAAGTGTAAATTTTCTCATGCCTTCATGATAAGAGGTAATTTTACAAGTTGGAGCAAGGTACCCACTGAAGTTAAGGCTCCTACTTTCTCATAGAAACTGGGAGATAAAGACAATATCTTCCTTGATCATTACATTTCAAAGGGATGGCTTCCAGGTCCTTGAGAAAAACATTCCTGGGTCCAAAAAACTGGCAAACTGGCAAGAGGCTTTTTAAGAGATGTACCTCTCAAAGGGCGAGAGAAAGCTGTATAAAATTGCAAGTTTCTAAAGTAAATGCTCTAAGAAAAGGGAGTTCAGGGCCTGAAGACAAGAAGTTTGTCTTAAGCCAAACTGAGAAACACATTAAGGGTTTCTTGGTCTGCAGGTGTTACGGACTGAATTGTCTCCCCCCAAATTCATATGTTGAATCCATAACTCCTAGTATTTGGAGATAGGGCCTTTAAGGAGGTAATTAAGGTTAAATAAGGCCATAAGAGTAAGGCCCTAATCCAATAGGACTGGTATCTTTATAAGAAGAAAAAGAGACACAAGAGCTCAAGCACAAAGAAAAGGCCATGTGAGGACAAGGTAGGAAGGCAACCAGGAAGAGAGGACCCACCAGACACCAACCTTACTAACATCTAAATCTTGCACTTTTAGCCTCCAGAACCATGAGAAAATAAATTTCTGTTGTTTAAAGCCACGCAGCCCATGGTATTTATTATGGTAACCCATGGGGACTAACACAATAGGTATGAATAAACGAAAGAATGAATGAACATTACCTCCCATTATTAGGTATCCATTTTAAGGCAAGTCCAGTGAGGTTTAATTAAAACATGAGAATCAGGTTGGCACATGTGGCATTCTTCTGGCACACTGATATAATTTTTGGTAATTCTATTAGTATAATTTAGACCAGTGAATTCATTAAGAAATGGTGCTAATTTCTTATAATTTAATACTGCAAATTAAATATGACAAGCCTGGGGAGGTGGTTAGTAAAAATCCAAGGATTATAAATCAGAACACTCAGAAGTTCATCATTAAGCTCAGTAATTGGAGAAATGTACTGAGAGCCAGGACTACCAGAACAGTAAGATTTACTGTCTAATTTCTAAAAGAGAACTATGAAGGAAGCAGTGGTCTATAGATAGGCACTTTTGATCTGAAGGAAGCAGTCGTCTATAGATTGGCACTTTTAAATCCATCCTTACTTCAATTCTTCTTTGCTTTAAATCTTAACATGCTTTACTTATGCTGCCATTTAATATGTTTAATCATAATCTGTTTCCATGTTATTCAGAGTTTCCTTTAAGATTTTGATTATTAATTCATACTCCTGAACTTATAGCTTATCTATGATATTTCTGATATTCTAGAGTAAATTACCAAATGAAAGGACTGAAAATTTGTAATTACCTTCTAATCATTTCTTGTACTCTACTGATACAACCAACAGCCTTCAAAATCCCTAGGTGTGAGCTTGATGCAGTATTTTTAT
Organism: Leptonychotes weddellii; assembly: GCF_054177405.1. Lineage (NCBI taxonomy): Eukaryota > Metazoa > Chordata > Mammalia > Carnivora > Phocidae > Leptonychotes > Leptonychotes weddellii. The sequence goes on along the minus strand of NC_138380.1, from coordinate 35,998,415 downwards.
TTTATTAACTCATTCAACCAATATTCATGTGGCCATCTACCAGACACTATGCCAGTTGCTGGGGCAGGAGTGATGAATTTGATATATTTCATGCCTTCTTTCAGCTTACCATTTAGTAGGAGAGTATCATGTAAACTAAAAAGTGCAAGGAGAGGGGGTAGCCAATTCAAGTTCAGTGAGGAGATGACTGATGTGCCTTAAATAAGAGGATATACCAGCTGGACTTAACCTATGAGAAGGTATTTTCCAGGGACCAGATGCATAAAACTGAACCAGGGAGAACAAGAGCCCGGAGGTTGGCAAGATTTTTAAAATTTCACAAAATATTTAACCTAATTTGAACAACTGAAACACATAATACATTAGGTAGTAGAGTTTGCAAGGCAAGGCATTGTCCTTTATACCTCAAGTCCTTATCAGAAACATTTTCATGTCTACCTAGATGTGTCAAATAGATCCAAAAGCATCCATGTTTTTATCCAGAATATTTGTTTTACCTTTCAACTGATTTGTGTATCAAGATCTAGAGAAACAATTTAAAATTACATCAGAAAGGAAACTGATGTATTTATAATCTGGGGATTTTGACACTGAAGCTATTTATGATCCTTTAAAATATCTTAAATATTAATGTTTCTTTCCCCCATTATAAACATAAAACATATTCATTATAAAAGTTTTAGAAATATATAAAAATATGAAGATCGGCTGTTAATTAATGTTTATGCCAGGTAAATATAATGAACATAATAGATATAGTTTCTATTTTCACTTAAATGATATTTTTGTTTTTTAAGATAAAGTCAAATCACCCATTGGGAATGTGATACCAATTTATATTCCCACCGGTAGTGTACACATGTTAAAAAAAAAAAGTAGGTGAAGGGGCTTTGCAAATTTAGTAAGAAATAATGACATTTGATCATTTTAATTTGCCTTTCTTTGACCATTAGCAAAGTTGGACTTCTTTACCTAACTTAATTGGAGTTTTGCATTTCTTTTCTTCAACTATTCTCCATACTCTTTGCCCTTTTTCTAATATGGTTTTCTTGTTGTCCCTAATGATTTATTTTTTATGATATTTTAAAATATTTATTTATTTATATGAGAGAGAGAGAGAGCACACACGTGCATGCGCCCACGCAGAGAGGGGCAGGGACAGAAGGAAAGAGAGAAAATCCCAAGCAGACTAAACACTGAGCATAGAGCCCCATGCAGGGCTCCACCTCAGGACCCTGAGATCATAACCTGAGCCAAAATCAAGAGTCCGACCCTTAACTGACTGAGCCACCCAGGCACCCCTGTTCTCAATGATTTATAAGAGCTGTTTACACATTCAAGAAATTTAGTGTTTGTCTTACATCTATTTGGCTAATTTTCTCTTCTTTGTTTTGTATTTTTAACATTGTTTATAAAGTTTGTACAAGTTTTCAAGTTTTACTTATTTTTTTTGGTGTTATGCTTAGAAGTGTCTTTTCAAATATTCATATAACATATTCAGATAACATATTCAGTTCCATTTTCTTCCAGTTCTTAATTTCATTTTTATATTTAAATGTAATTTAATTTATTGTGGTATAGAATACCAAGATAGGAACACATCACTTTTTTTTAAAACAAGTAATTAATCAGTTGTTCAAGTATCATTGCTGAAGAGTCTCTCCTTTTCCACAGAATTGGAGGTACCTCTTTTACCATATTGATATTAAATACGCCTCAGATTATTTTCATAGGACCTTGTATTCATTTGTGTTGATTTTATATTCTTGTTTCAAATCACATCATTACTTCAACCATTATAATTTAATGATAATGAACTACATTTAGTGGTAATGAACCACATCTGGTAGTTCAAAAGACAACATATATTCAGATTTGGGACTATAAATGTTTTGTAGGATGGTAACATTTACCTTACATATGTGTATCAAATCAGCCAAAAAATACAAATAGCAAAAAATGTTTATTTTAGTCACGTGAATGTTTCAAAAGCAAGTAACATAGAAGTCTAAATTATGTCAAATATATTGTGTCCTCATATTCTTTTGCAAGTATAGCAGTTTATACACATACACAAAATGGTGGAAGTAGTAACAACTGGAGCAATATATGTATTGAAAACATCAGAATATGAATATCCAGTTAAGTTTTGTTCATTCTACCCAATATTTCTATTATTTAAATGGCTGATAGAAAAAAAGGAGTGGAAAGAGAATGTTACTACTAGAATTTAAGCAAAAAATTCCAAACACTAGATATTTACCATCAGAGCCTTTTTAAAAACATTCCCAAATCAATCAACATGATACATCACATTAATAAAAGAAGGGACAGGGGCGCCTGGGTGGCTCAGTCGTGAAGTGTCTGCCTTTGGCTCAGGTCATGATCCTGGAGTCCTGGAATCGAGCCCCGCATCGGGCTCCCTGCTCGGCGGGAAGCCTGCTTCTCCCTCTCTCACTCCCCCTGCTTGTGTTCCCTCTCTCACTGTGTCTCTCTCTATCAAATAAATAAAATCTTAAAAAAAAAGAAAGGACAAGAACCATATGATCCTCTCAATTGATGCAGAAAAAGCATTTGACAAAATACAGCATTCTTTCTTCATTAAAACTCTCCACAGTGTAGGAATAGAGGAAACATACCTCATATCATAAAAGCCATATACAAAAAGCCCACAGTGAGTATCATTGCTTTTTTAAAATTAATTTTATTTTATTATGTTAGTCATCATACATTACATCATTAGTTTTTGATGTAGTATTCCATGATTCACTGTTTGTGTATAACACTCAGTGGCTCCATGCAATATGTGCCCTCCTTAATACCCATCACCGGGCTAACCCATTCCCCACCCCCCTGAATATCATTTTCAATGGGGAAAAACTGAGAGCTTTTCCCCAAAGGTCAGGAATATGACAGGGTGCCCACTCTCACAACTGTTGTTCAACATAGTACTAGAAGTCCTAGCCTCAGCAATCACACAACAAAAAGAAATAAAAGGCATTCAAATTGTCAAAGAAGAAGTCAAACTCTCACTCTTCACAGATGACATGATACTTTATGTGAAAAACCCAAAAGACTTCACCCCAAATTGCTAGAACTCATACAGGAATTCAGCAACATGGCAGGATATAAAATCAATGCACAAAAATCAGTTGCATTTCTGTACAATAACGAGACAGAAGAAAGAGAAATTAAGGAATCGATTCCATTTATAATTGCACCAAAAACCATAAGATACCTAGGAATAAACCTAACCAAAGAGGTAAAGGATCTATACTCCAGAAACTACAGAACACTTATGAAAGAAATTAAGCAAGACACAAAGAAATGTAAAAACATCCCATGGCCATGGATTGGAAGAATAAATATTGTTAAAATGTTTATGCTACCGAGAGCAATCTACACATTCAATGCAATCC
>NC_138380.1:35983536-35994896 GCF_054177405.1 Leptonychotes weddellii | reverse complement strand
GGTGCTGGAAAAATTGGACAACGACATGTAGAAGAATGAAACTGGGCCATTCTCTTACACCATACACAACGATAAACTCAAAATGGATGAAAGACCTAAATGTGAGACAGGAATCCATCAAAATCCTAGAGGAGAACACAGGCAGCAACCTCTGTGACCTTGGCTGCAGCAACTTCTTCCTAGACACATTTCCAAGGACAAGGGAAACAAAAGCAAAAATGAACTATTGGGACTTCATCAAGATAAAAAGCATCTGCACAGCAAAGGAAACAGTCAACAAAACTAAAAGACAACCGACAGAATGGGAGAAGATATTTGCAAATGACATATAAATAAAGGGCTAGCATCCAAAATCTATAAAGAACTTATCAAACTCAACACCCCAAAAAAACAAATACTCCAGTCAAGAAATGGGCAGAAGACATGAACAGACATTTCTCCAAAGAAGACATACAGATGGCCAACAGAAACCTGAAAAAGTGCTCAACATCACTCGGCATCAGGGAAATACAAATCAAAACCTCAATGAGATACCACCTCACACCAGTCAGAATGGCTAAAATTACCAAGTCAGGAAACAGCAAATGTTGGTGCGGATGCAGAGAAAGGGGAACCCTCTTACACTGTTGGTGGGAATGCAAGCTGGTGCAGCCACTCTGGAAAACAGTATGGACATTCCTCAAGAAGGTAAAAGTGGAACTACCCAATGACCCAGCAATTGCACTACTAGGTACTTACCCTAAAGATACAAATGAAATGATCCAAAGGGGCACCTGCACCCCAATGTTTATAGCAGCAATGTCCACAATAGCCAAACTATGGAAAGAGCTGAGATGTCCATCAACAGATGAATGGATAAAGAAGATGTGGTATATATACACAATGGAATATTACTCAGCCATCAGAAAGGATGAATACTTACCATTTACGTCACCATGGATGGAACTGGAGGGTATTATGCTGAGCGAAATAAGTCAATCAGAGAAAGAAAATTATCATTGTTTCACTCATATGTGGAATATAAGAACCAGTGCAGAGGATCATAGGGGAAGGGAGGGAAAACTGAATGGGAAGTCATCAGAGAGGGAGAAAAACCATGAGAGACTTAACCACAGGAAACAAACTGAGGGTTGCTAGAGGGGGGGGTGGGGGGGGGAATGGGGTAATTGGGTGATGGGCATTAAGGAGGGCACGTGATGTGATGAGCACTGGGTGTTATACCCAACTGATGAATTATTGAGCTCTACATCTGAGACTAATGATATACTATATGTTGGCTAATTGAATTTAAATAAAATAATAATAAAGCATATCAAATGAACCTCATTAATTATATGAGTTCAGAGTCTATTAATACATTAGCAGCAAATAAAAACAATTACTTGATCCTTTTTAATAAAATTGATTTTCAAGCAGTTAAGAAGGTTCCATTTAACTGGTGAAAATGATACTACACGAGAAGGGCTTGTCAACAAGTAGCTTACCTAAGTATGTTCAATTACTCAATTTAATGACAATTCATTTATTGTAAGCAATTAATAAATAACATACCTTGGACATTCAAAATGGTAGCATATCATGCTGCATGCTCTTAAAAATGTCACTGAATTTATTAATCTTGCACCATAAAGTCATTCAAGTATTTGGATAATAAACAAATGAACTTAGTATGCAGCTCTAACTTCATCTTGGGACTTTTTTTTTCATCTATGTTGTTAAAAAAAATTACATTTTAGATATATTAGATTTTCTAAATAACTCATAAGATATTAATTTATGAGACTGTCATGTCTAAAATGTAGTGACTTCTTTCTGATCTTAGTGATGTGAGGAGTAGTGGGTCTCAAGATGATCTCTACAAATATTTTCCAAAGAGCTTACTAGAGAATAATCTATGGACAAAATCACCTATGGACAGAATGCTCCATTATCCAAGGTTTCAAAGCTCCTTGCCTAAAAATAACCAAAGGGCAAGATATTCTGCTCTAACAAGGAAATATAATAACAGTAGCTTCCTCTTTTTATTTTTTTATTAGTTAGGTGCAGGGATTCATCCCATTTTCAGGGAGGTAAACATCTCCTTTATTAAAGTTTTCTCTAGTAGAAACCAGTAATAAAAGGAGATAATCTCTATCTCATATACCATGTCTTTCTTTGGGTAGTATATTTTTCACATCATTCTTTTAGTTTTATTAAAAAATATTGTCCTCATAGCAGAGCCAGCTTTCAAACTTTTAATAGACTATCTTTCTCCAGTTTTACTTCAGAAATTGGGCTTGTCTTATGAAATGGGATGTACATAAATTTAAAAAATGTAATAGTTTTAGTTTCTATCCCATGTGTTCCAATTATTTGAATTGTGTATTTAAATAAAGAGAGCTCCCTATGAGATGTGTGGCCATTTTAGATATGGGCAAATTTGGCAGATTCTTAAACAAATTTTTAGTGAGAAAAATTAAAATCATGCTAATGCTAGATATTATCTATCTTACTAAAGAACTAAATTAACTTCTTCAAGAAAAAATCATCATGCAAAATAAATTTATTTCCTAAAATACAAAAACCAAATTCTTTGTCTAGCATAACAAAGTTTTTAAAAATAAGCAGGTAGAAACCTAACCTAGGTTTTCAATTTTCAGAAAGCAAACAAGAATGTAGCTATCAGTATACCAGGAAAGGGATCTAGGAAAGCCCTGGGGAACCAATTAGTTTCGTACCTCCAACTAGGTTTTTTCCCTATTGGGAGATCTATAAAAACAACAGGTGACATGTTTCTATAAGGACCAATGTGCGTGTGTGTATGTGTGTGTTCATGTCAGTGCCTAGAAGGCCAGAAGAGGTCCTGCTCTTGTTGTTTGTGATCATTTCAAAGTTGAAATGTGCAAACCCAGACTGTCAATTTCTGTCACTTACCTTTTTACTGGCCTGTTTCAGCTTCAAGACTGAAAGAAAATGAAAGCTAACTTACTGCTTTCTCTAAAAACACTATTATCGGAATGATTATAAAATAGAACAATCAAGTTCAACCATAGTAGATCAATACACATGTTTTCATTGATTCTCAGTGGGAATGAAAATGTAATTCACTTAAAAATGACAAATGTTTGTAAGAGTTAAAGAGAAGTAGAAAAGACATCATTCATAAGTGCAATCTTGTAGCTACATGTCAGGTTTGGTGTAAATAGCTTCAACGCAGAATTACTCCTCTCCCCAGTCTTTGACATTTTGCCTAAAAAATCACTTTCCTTTTGGTAAAAGGTCATTTGATTTCTTATGCTCCAGAGCCCCTTCAGAAAAAATTATTCTTTTGAAAGCTGCTATTGTATTGTTAGGTCCATCAGTTGCAATTCTAAAAAGCCCAAAGTTCTATTTAAGTAGAAAATTAGGTTTATAAATTGTTGGTTGCTCAATTGCCCTTATTTCCAATACAAAGGAGAACATTTTATGTGAGATTTCAATCAGAAGAAAAGAGAGTCAGGAGGTAACTACCTGTACCTTTCTGTGGCGCTGGGAGCAGCAAGGAGGACAGCATAAGAATATGACAAAATCATGGGCGCCTGGGTGGCTCAGTTGGTTAAGCGACTGCCTTCGGCTCAGGTCATGATCCTGGAGTCCTGGGATCGAGTCCCGCATCGGGCTCCCTGCTCAGCAGGGAGTCTGCTTCTCCCTCTGACCCTCCTCCCTCTCATGCTCTCTGTCTCTCATTCGCTTTCTCAAATAAATAAATAAAATCTTTAAAAAAAAAAAAAAAAAGAATATGACAAAATCATTCACTGGAAATGAAATATTGATACACACATAAAGGACCTTATGATATTTACAATTTAGGGGACACATTTTCCTCCTTGTAACTAATGACAATCAAGAAATTAAGTATTTTTTAAAAAGAAATTAAGTACATAAGTCAGTGTTTCATGATTAGAAATAAATTAGTGTGTGTGTGGGCACGTGCGTGTGCGCACATGCATGCACATTACATTTAGCCCTAAGTTTTTTGTTTTGTTTTTTAAAGACAAAGTAGACATTCAAAGGTTTGACTTTGCTTAATTGGGCTGTAAATCAGAAAACACCCTAAGTAGTACTGGGTGTTATACGCAAACAATGAATCATGGAACACTACATCAAAAACTAATGATGTAATGTATGGTGATTAACATAATAATAATAAAAAAAAAGAAAACACCCTAAGTGCTATAAAAAGTATTTAATCCACTCCAAAGACGCAGGCTATTATACTTGCCAAATTGCCAGGGTTCTTTAGAAAGTGGAGCCCGATGCAAGAATTTAAGTGCTGATGCTTTACATCAAGTACAAAATAAGGCAGCGATGACAGTAAAAAGAAAAGTGAGGCAAGGAAGGCTACAAATCAATGGGAGGTGAGGCTTTCCATGTTGCTATCACTTCCCCACAAACCAGAGAGAGAGGGCAGCATGATCCACACAGGCAGCCACTTAGGCCATGAGTCTTCTCCAGACCAGATGTAAAGAGAAACTGTGCTTTCAAGTAGTTGAGAGTAGTTGAAGGTAAGGAAGTGAAAAAATTTATTTGCCTGCTCCCTCCTGATTTGCTTCCCAATGGTCACCTCTTGGGGCATTAACTCCTCTGTACTTTGGACCTATTATCTGGCAGCCCCTTCCACAGCTGCTCAGAATGCCAGAGCCTACCCGGGTAGTTTGGTGTTTCACCAAGTCCTGAAACTATAGGAAGAGCCAGAAACCCTGCTCTTGTGTCCAGTTGGCTTGGCAGGCCATCCTGGTTGTGCAGTGTGGCCAAGCAGAAGGGCCCAGCTCTCCCAGGGTAAGTGACTAATCAACAGACTGACCCCCCTGTCTTAGGGGACAGAACTGAGTGGACCTTACCTTCTGTCCAAAGAGGAAGTGGCTGAGGTGGGAGAGAAGCTGGAGGTTAGTGTAGGAGGCAGTGCCTCGGAAATGTGAGGAAGAGCATCATGCATCCACGCATGATAGAGAAAGTCACAGGTTAGACTAGAATACAAAAGCAGGAAACACGCAAGGGAAGATGGCCGAATAAAGGAATCATTTTGTGGCAACAGGATGGGTTTCTTAGACTGACTAGATACCAGATTATACGAGGTCACTCCAATTCTCAGCAGTTTCTGTTTGACATCCTAGAGCCGAAAGTTGCCATGCAGTTCATGGCAGACTGTCAAAGTGTTGGAAAATAAGTCAAAGCCACTGGCATCTATGTTCCAGAAGATAAAGACATTGTGGGATTCACATACCACTGATTCCACTTCAGACTGAAGGCAAACGGGTAATGCTTAATGTATCCAGTCTTTTTCCCCATGATACTATGGACATCAACATAGGCTCTATGAACAATTTTATCTGCAGAACTTACCTGTCATGGCTCATATTAAACAAGACAGAAATGTCAATGAGATCTGAGAGTAAAGTCAGAAGAGAGATGATAAACGATTTTCTAAAACTTGTCTTCCTTTTCCAATCTCCCAGAGAGGATAACTTAAAGAGGTGTTTTATGCAGGGGCACTTTGAGAATCACTGCCTTGGGGCTGATTTCTGCTCCACAACTCTAACACTGAAACAGAAAAGAGTGGTTTCAATGGCAAATTACCATCTGGAGAGAGTTATATTGACCAAGTAGAGGATATTTTTCAGTCTATCTCATGTACTTGTGACCAGGGGAATGGGAGGTGGTTTGTCTAAACTCTTGAGATTGATGGACTGTCCATGAAAGAAGAATTCTAGGTCAAAGTGTGTTTCTTAGACCCACTGCAATCCTTATTTAAAATGCTTACACCTGGGGCCCATCAGAGTTCTGAATCATATTTGTGTGGGGTAAGGACTAAAAATTTTCATTTTAATTAAAAAAGCCATGGTGATTCTGAAATAAAGGTTATTAAACACTGACTTAATGTCATCCTCAAGGAAAAAAATCTACTTGGTGCCCATAAATGCTTTTGAATATTGAAAAAAAAAATCACCTGATACCTCAGGCTTCCTTTCTAATAGTAAAGGTGCTAAGGCTTCAAGCCGAGATTTCCATTACAGACCTAAGGAGACAAGAGTACTCCTGTGCTGTTAATTAACAACCAAGACCTATGATCTCCCCACCAATGAAAGGTCCGTAAGTATCTCTGACTTGATCTCCCAGCACTAATAACTTAATTGGAAACATAAAAGACCATGCTAATGGAACATTAGGAAAAAGTCTTACTCAAGCACTGCTCACTAAGTAGAGCTTTTAAATTGCTTGATGTTCCCTAATCTTAACTATAGTTCTCATTTCCGAAATCCATCCAGTTTATGTGGCTATTGACAGATGTTTGTGGTATCCAAAGTGTCCTTTAACTCAGATCTTTACAAATGTTCTAAGAGTCTCTGATGAAGATGAGATTGTATGCAGGGAGAACACTCACCAAATTTGTACTTTATATTAATTACTACATATTAAAACCAGAGTTTGGCAGAAGCCAAATAACATAATAGGTTCTACATTCCATAGGAGGCACTAGACCATTTACAGAATTCAAAACGGCGGTTTCTGGAAACTATTCACATGTGGTTTAACCACAAGTTCACTAGAAGGATTTAAACAGATTAAGATTTACATATTTGAAGAGAATTTGGAGGGAGAGTTCTCTCGCAAGAGCTGTGCTACAAGACCCATCCATCACTTGGCAGGGGTATTGAGAATAATGGGTGAAGACCACTGGGACAGCGTTACAGGTGTGACACCCAGTTTAGAGACACAATGGGCAAGCATCTGCCTCACACTTAAGAAATCTAAAGGGTGACAGAGAAGGCAGCTTGCTGTTTTGACAATCGACTAAAAGAGATGGCACTGGCTCATACATCCAGATTCAGTGCAAAGAATGCATGCTTACTTTCCATGGACCAGATGTGGGGGACATACACAAGAGACCTAGCGTGGGGTCATCTCAAGTCCCACCCAAAAGAATCACATAGTAGTTGACAGTGAAGGTATCAAGAAATTTTAAAGGGCTGAGAAAGCAGTGAACAACTATCCAAAATAGAGATGCACTTGGCACAACTTAGGTAAGATTTCCTGAATGAACATAATTGGGCGAGGGAACAGTTTCTAAAGTAAAGGGAAGGAATCCATTTTAATTTTCTAATAGTCTCAGAGAGCATGGTACCAGCTAATAATAGTACGAGTTAGTTAAGAACTCTTCCCCCTTCATTCTTCTCCTCCCTTCCTATACCCTGACTACTAAGTGGACACAAATACAGTTAGCTAGATCAGGGGAAGGAGATGGAGATGATGGAAATGAAAAATGGAAGTGCTAGAGAGCCAACCAGCCACATCTTTTCCTAATTGTAGGATTCCAGCCCGCAGCTAGCTCAAGTTAGGAATAGGTAGAAATCTCAAATTTAAGTTCAGAATTTTGGTTAGTACATGGGAATGGACATTTTAATTATTAACTAGGCACTGTGAACTTAAGGCAACCACAAGTTGAAGAACCACACACTTGGCCCCTGTTTTCAACAGAGACAAAAGAACTAGCCCTATAGAAGAGATTTTAAAAAAAACAGCAAAGGACAAAAATAAAATTGTTTTATAATGACATCTCAGGAGTCATTTTGGTTCAATGTAATGATTCCTTTTACTCAATGCTTAATTCATTAAATCCACATAACTAAAAAGCAAAACTTGGAAGATTGATTTTTGTGGACATTTAGTTATTAACTGTAAAGTTGATTAATTAAATTCCTTTAAACAATTTAAATGGCAATTAGCATTTCATTGTGACTGATTCTTTTGAATACTTCAAATACCCTAAATAGCAAATAAAACATACGCAAACATAGTAACTCAACGATTCCATAACTGTTCAATACCTTAGAATCATACTGGTAGCAAAAGTGTTAATACCACGAATGAAACTTTGCTTTAATTCTTACTTTTACATCTTTACAAGGTTCTAATTTTTATACCTTTTTAAGCTTTCTATATCAATGTTTACAACCTTTTCAGGAATTAAAATTTTTTTCCAGATCTAAATGAAAAGCAATGCCAACTTAGAATACCAGAATCCAGGTTGTTGGCTGGTTTATTTATGTTTGTGGTGTGGCACTTGGTAGTATGGTCCAAGGTAAAGCAAACTTATGTCTCTGCAATAGACCAATTGCCTTTTCATATAAAACTTTCACTCATGGGGCGCCTGGGTAGCTCACTTGGTTAAGCGTCCAACTGGGCTCAGGTCATGATCCCAGGGTTGTGGTGATGGGCATGGAGCCTGCTTAAGATTCTCTCTCTGCCCCTATATCTGAGAGACTGCTCTCTCGTTCTCTCAGAAAAAAACAAAAACCAAAAAACTTCCACTCATTATATACTGAGATCCATGTATCCCTGTCTTTAACATAAATTTTAATTTTTGAAAACTTATCTTTCCTTTCTCACAGCTGGAAGTCCTTATGCCAATGCCTTGACATTATGATACATTGAGCTGGTTTGTTTCAATTATGAAAATATGTGTATTCCTTATTAGTATTTTATTAAAATTCATAGGGGTTTATTCATAATGAGTAGAGGCTTCACCTCCTAGGAGATGAGGGATTGAATCTCTACATTTCTCAGAAGAGTTGGATCATTTATAATTTTGGGACATCCTGTTTTATAATGGTCATTGTGTATGTCCGTATGCCATAGTTGTAATCAACTTTAATAACCTGTGAGTCATTATTATATAAGGCCATTAATTCTAGTAAGTCCTTTAGCATTTAGTATGTCCCCCTCTTCTGGTCATTTCTATATTAAGAAAAAAGTCTACCTCATTGTGTGGAAATCCTTTTTCATACTGGTTCATTCATATATTTTAATTCCTCTTTGTTACACAAGAGTATATGTGCTAGACATATGGAAGCACATGCTAAACAAAGAGAATAAAATGTCATATGTCAATACCTTCCTACTTATTTAAATCAATAAAGATATAAATATCCTATCGGAATAATTCTTTTGTTGTATTAGAAATACCTCTTTGCACGCTTTGTTTTCTCTCTTGAGTATGACTGTGAACGTACGGCTTTTTGCAGGCTTCCCTTGTTCCAATTTAACCATTAGTGTTATTACTCTTATTATTATTTGCTGGCTCTTTTATCATTGAAGCGCTACCCCTGATGTTTCAAGAGGCAGCTTTGATTTCTGGTTAACAGATTACTATGGATCCATCTCATTTTGTCTTTGTACTAAACTTAGAGGCAACTACCCTCTAGGGAACAGAATTTGTGTGCTAAGGGTGAACATGGGGGTTGGTAATGAATTAGAGTAGTGCTCCTGTTGTTATGGCATTTCTGATAATGATAGAGCTGGAAAATAAGTCTTTTAAGGACATGAATTCACACTGATTTTTCCAACGTAACATATACTGAACCCAACTTCTCTTGTAGACTTGCTTTGATGCTTATAATAAATAAGTAATAAATGGAGAAAATGCATTACTTTCACAGTTGGTACCAGAATTCTTCCTCAGGAGAAATCTACCTCTCTTGGGAAAAATGTTTTGATTCTTTAGAGTAAAAGGTAGGCGCTTCTCTCTTCCCAATTTCCACCATCCGGGTCTAAGGAAAAGCTGACACCAAAGTTTCAGTGAAGCATGTGGCTATTCGAGGGCTGCTCGGAAGAAGGGATTTGAGTACAGCAGATAAAAGAAGGGAGGAAAGCCAGGCTTGGTGGTGTTACTGCCTCTCACAATGATGCACAAAATCACAAACCACTAAATTCTTGGTATGCGTGTGTGGCAGTGTGTGCAGGGGCTGTTCACGAAAACTAAAGTAAGGGCTGGGTGCCATTGCAGTTTGAGGGGCTGTGAGACAGACAGAGTATGCAAGAGTGCAGAAACACAGACTTCAAGAGAGCTGCAAATGCAAGTTCTCTATAAATTTGCCAAAAATTTGGAAGACGCCTTGAGGCTTCCATAGCCTAGAATTGGTGAGTTTGACACCAGTTTCATTTAGGTACTGAAAAGTAGGAAAGTCCTCCATCTTTAAAATAGAACACTATTTGCCAAATTTAACAAATAAAAACACAGAACACCCAGTTAACTGTGAATTTCAGGTAAGTTTAAAAAAAATGTTTTTTAGTGTAAATATGTCCTGTGCAATACTGGGTGCATATTTATGCTATCAGAAAATCTAACAAGAGAGATTGAATCCACCTAATGGAATGGAATGAAAATTGTAAACAGTTTACCAAATGTGATATATATCTCAAACTACACATATTACTCAGGGTAATTATATCATCTGTATCCCTTATCATCAGAAATACACAAAACCCTTAGTTATGATAAATAGAAAAAACTCCAGCCCATTCATTTTTGTGTCTATTTCTGGTTTGGTCATCCTGATTTTGCTTTGTCTCTTCATCCTTTGCTTTCCATGGGCCCCATACCAATATGTAACCCACTCACGGTTTTTCTAAACCTACTTTCCAAAACGTTCACAATATCTGTGTGTGATTGCTGAAGAGTCAAGTAGAAGGTCTATAAACTACTTCTTCAGCTCCAATTAACTCTTCTTCAATACACAAAACATATCTTGATCTCAAACACTCAAAGACACCCATGTAAGTTTTTGTTTGTTTCACCCATGTAAGTTTTATAAAATGATGGTTATGATGTTACCCAAAAATGGTCCTTCTTACATCTCCACACCTCATCTAGCTCATCAGAGCCTTTTCAGCCTCAACTGCCTTGCAATGATGCTTTGGGGAAGGTGAGAAGTTCCTTTTGTAGAAATAAAAATGGAATTTGGTAGGAATAAAAAAATGTGGGTTGAGGAAATTGTCTGCCTCATCCTGCAGGAATCCTATGGAGCACTGGGAGATATGGAGCCTTACCTGCATTTTCTCAGCACTTTTTCCCCTCTTCCCTGATTTCACACTAGCTGCAGTCAATCCTTCTGCACCCCCAGTGTCCTGCCTTCTCTAGCATTTTTATATCCTGCGACTTTTTGCATGCAGTGATGTAAAGGGAATTCTCAATTTAATTTTGTCGTATGATGAATCAGAGACACAAAATTAAGAGTCCATGAGGGATACATATTTCAAGTGAAAGATGCATAACTAAAGATCTTCTGCAAGAAGCCAGTGGTTTATGCAAAATCCTTTCCAAATGAAACAGAGAAAAAAAAATGTAAAAGTTACTAATAACTTTACAAAACTGATTGTGTAGCAGTGAAATGGATTTGGGAAAAGTTAAAAAATGGCACTCTCCAAGTCCTGCAGAGAGAAGAGCTGACTAAACTCTGCCCAGCTGTGATAAAGGACTCACAGTGACCCCAAGCCTTCGCAGGGATAAGATAAGAAAGGGGGGGGCGGAGCAAGATGGCGGAGGAGTAGGAGACCTGGATTTC
>NC_138380.1:35930025-35983036 GCF_054177405.1 Leptonychotes weddellii | reverse complement strand
AAAAAAAATAAAAATAAAAATGGAAAAGAAAAAGGAAAAAAAAAAAAGATGAGGTCACTGATGCTCACTGAGAAAGCTGAAGAGATTCTCTAGGGCAGAGGCAGGAATGGAGCTGCTTCAATTCTCTTCCTGTAGCAAAAGAAGTTATTGAAGTTATTGAAGTTATAGTGGTCATCAACCCTCCTCCTGGGCTGAATACCTATTTTTCTGACGTCATTTACATATTGTTGCTCCAAGCATAGTGCCCATCAGAATCACCTCTAATTCCTGGTTAAAGGAAAGATAACTTTAGCTACTGAAAGAGGGTTGGAGGAGGCAGTCTCGGAATCTGCACTTTAACAAGCTTTTCAAGTGATGTGCATGCTTCCTAGAATCTGAGATCCACCGCATCGGGTAAGAGGTTTGATTTGCCTTTGTCATAGAAGCTATTCTATTGCTTAGGGAAAGGGTTTGCAATGTAAGGCTAACTGGCATTGCGCTGTTTCTCTACCGAGTGAACTTTCTTCTCTCTGTTTCAATTACTTTCTCACTAAAATAGCTTACATCTGGCAAAACGATCCAGGTTAGCAAGATGCCTGGATGTTCCCGAAACCTTCTCTCACCTAACATCTTGACCCACATAGGTGAACCCCTTTAAAGGAAACTTTGCAGCTCAGGTTAAACAGCAGGGGCTATCCTTAGATTTATTCCTCCTGCTGGACTTGCAGGCAGTGGGCGATGGTGACAGAACACCTGTGCTTCCTATAGAGCCTGCAGCAATTTTTCTTGGCTAGGCAATTTGCTTTAACTGTCTACACCTTGATAACCTCTTTTTTTCCCAAGTGCTAAATTTGATATCTCCTTTAAGCTGCATAAACATGGTAATGAATATAGAACTCAGCCATGCAATAACCTTGAGTGAATGGTGGCACGAAATGTAAAGGGTCACTCTGAGGTCTCCATTGCTTCCTTACATTCTGCCCTGTAGTACTAGTCCATGAGATTCAAGGAGATCATGTTCCAGTTACCTGGAGTGGAACACTAGGTGAGAAAACTTTGTAAGGTATAATGTATAAAGAGAAATAAAATGCAATGTTATTACCATCATTGTCAAGAAAAGTGATGTCAAATCAAGTTCTCTTGTTTAGGTTTGTTTGAAGGGGCAAAAGCAAGGCATTTTTTCAGGAGAAGAAAACCTAAAATACCAGATTCCATAGTTCTGAAATATTGCATGCTCATGTAATTTCCCCAGATTCTTAATTTTCTAAAATCTCTTTATACAGAAAACTATTTCTGCCATCTCTAGTTTCATTGTTGTGTGCTTATGCTTGACCATTAACCCAAACTGTAGACATGGACTGGGGTGAGCCAGGGGCCAGCTGTATCAGAAACGCCCAGGGTTTTTGCTGAACCTCATGGGAGCTTAAGACCCTGCTGCAAAGAAAGGAGGAAGGAAGATGAAACTGGTATGACTGGCCAAGCTTCTCAACCTTCTTCAGTTTCTCTTCCATAAAATCAAAGCGGATTGTATCAGATTATCTTTAATGTAGTTACCAGCTCTAAAGCTAAGCCTCGGTGAAACCCTTCAGGAGGGGGAAGGGAAAGGAAGAGAAATATAATATAAGAGAGATAAGAGGAGGAAGGAAAGAGGAGGGAGGAGAGGAAATAAGCAAATGTGTGGTTGAGAGAGCATCTCGCCAATTACCTTGGCTGTGATTCCGTGATACTGAGCAAAGGAGTACCTAATGTAGTATTCAGAGGAATTAAAGAAATAAGCAAGCAACTAAATAAATCACAAAAATCATAATTGGTTTTCTCACAGTCAAAAGTGATTTAATATCTACTTGGCCCTCGGTTAGAAGTTTCATGAATTATTTATGTATCCCCTTTAGGTACTACCTGTGCTTGATGGAGTTATGTGGCATTACTGATAAGAGCAGTGTCATGCCTGGCTTGTAGAAGCCAGTAAATTGAAGGTGGCTTATAGGAGGAATGCTGGAGGTGGCTGTGATAAATCTAAAAAGTTATTTCAGATCATTTAAAAAGCCTCTGAAATATAAGTAACAATTCCGGTGTGAATGGTAGGCACTTACCCTATCCAATTTCTTTGTTTGCTAATAACTGTGAAAGTTATCTCTCATCTGCAGAGTCAGAAAAGTTTATATGTAATGACACATACATGGACATTGTCTCTGCCAAAATGGAAGTTCCTTGACCATGTCTTATTGTATTGATTCTACCCTCTTAACTGTTCTGTATCGGAGGGTAAATGACTATGGATATTTGACAAGATTTTAGGAGAAATCAATATGCATGTATTTACTGGCTGAGTTTAATTTTTAGAAGGGAAAAAATCTGCATTGAGAAGGCTAAAGCTTAGATTTATTTGTATGCATCGAAGAACAGTTGGAAAGAAACATTTTTTGTTTTTTGTTTTTTTTTAAGTTCAGTCAGCCAGAGAGATCACTGGAGGGAGCTCTAACTTCACAGCAAAACCAGAACTGAACCCTCTACTGTTCTCAAATTTTATGTATAGCCAAAGGACACACCCCCGCTCCTTAAAAATCAATAATAAAATGAAAAGGGTCTGGAAAAGAAAAATGTGTTTTGGGGGCATCATATGCCACATTTACTGACAAATAAAGATAGGACCATTATTCAGAACCAGCAATATTTAAACAAGTCAAAAATATAGGATTATATAGAATGAGAGCCACAATATACACTTTCTATGAAAAAAATACTTTGAAAAATATGCTTTATAACTGTCAACCCCTGCTCCCCCTTTCAGCAATGTAGACCCACGGCGAACACCATTCTCCAGGCCAGCCAGGCAGAGTCTGGCGTTGGTGTTCACATAATTAGTATGACAAGCTCTTGGGTGCTCTCTATGGAGGGAGACTTTGTACAGAGGTGTGGATGATGTCCTGGGCCCCTCCTTAGCAACATCACAGCTGTGCCTTGTCAAGTATGTGCAGGGCACCTCATTTTTCAAAGGGTGAGTGGTGTGTTTGACAGCACCCTGGACTGGGGACCAGATGCCTTGACTTCCTTCACTGCTGAACTCCTAACTATGTATGAGCCTTTGGACGTTTTTATCTTGATGTTGCTGGTAAAATAGAAATACGAAAAGGTTGATCTACATGATTTCTAAAATCTCTTCTACTTTTTAAGCTATGATCAAGTTAAAATTGTTTATTTGCTTTTCAGTACTGACAATGGTATACATTTAGAGAGAGTGGTATTTAGAATTCAGGCCTGCCATTTATTTAATTTTGTGTGTGTGTGTGTGTAACCAGTGGAGGTTTCCCTTTGTTATCCAAGTGCTCAGGGACAGGAGGGCCATGTTTCCTTTGGGATACCCAATGCTGATATAGTTCTAGCTTAATTCAGGCCTGCTGTTTAGAAACCCCCAAGATGCTGTGTCCCAGTTAAAAAAAAAAAAAGACAAAACATTTTTTAAGATTGCTCCCTATACACACTTCTTTATCCTCCTCCCATTACTTACCTGGTCTTTTGAAAGTTGACTCCAGCTAAGAAGCAAATCTGTAGTAGCCTTCTGAAAAATGTCTCTTTAGGAAGTTGAATATCTTCAGGATCTGGCCAGATTCCTGGTAGGAATTCCATTATGGCCTACTTAGGCCATGGAGCAGGGACTTCCGGCTGGGATTTATTACAGTGTTACCTGAAGCCAGGTACATAATTTGCAGGTCCCAATGCAGAATGAAAAGGCAGGGCCCCTGCTCAAAAATTAGGAATTTTCAGATAGTGACAGCAGAGCATTTAACCAAGCACAGGGCACTTCTGAGCGTGGGGCCATGTGTGACCGCATGGGTCCCATGTCCCACGAAGCCAGTCCTGCCAGGAATGATGGGGACCCTGGATATAATCTGATAGACACACAGGACTGGATTTGACTCCAGAAGTATTACCCACAGGAAAAAGAAAAAAAACACCTAATACAAATAAAACATGATAAAATAAAAACCAAGCCATTCCTGCCAGAGTATTTTTTTAAAAGGTGAGAAATTGTTTCAACAAAGAAGCTGTGATTGTGTTTGGGCCAAGTCCTTAAAAGGATAATTAGTTAAATAGTTTTGGAAGGGGCACCATGGAAAGAGGAGGTGTTGAAATCATATGATAATTTTGTTTATGCCAATTAAATTTTTCAATCTGAGAAGATGTAATGGTTTCTTTCAAACAGTTTCAAGAAATTGGAAAGCCAGCTGGAGATACACACAGGGGCACAAAGACTGACAAGCAAGCTCTTGGAGGGGTTGGCAAAGCATAGGGAAGAGGTGCTTTTGAAAGGCTGGAGGCATTTAGTTTACCTGTTATGGCCCACAGCCTTAAAATAATTAAAATAAAGTGTATGTGGTAGTTCAACGGTATAATTTCTTTGTATTTTTTTTCCCCTAACATTGTATTTTGCCCAATCCTATTATTCCAGTGAGGGGGAAATTACCTTGGCAATAAATACACTGTATTGTAACCTTCGATGTAGTATTTTGTGGTTTCAGAACAACTTCAAAACTATTTTTTTCCTCTCCGCAATAGCCATTATTCTGCAGTGGTTGACTTTATGACAGTGTTCCTTGGCATTCCTTTTGTTTGAGCTCAGACCTCCAAGTAAATATTTTAAGTAGCATCTTGTGATTTGCATTGGTTGAGATCTGGAACAGTACAGTCTCACACCTGTGAATGAGCGTTCTGCTCTCTGCACAACACAACTTGCCGGCACCCTGACTGCTTCATGGGAGGCCCCATCATGGCCTTTGAGATGGTGTCTGACGAGGCTTTCCTCCAGCCAGTCACGAGCAGGTAAAGTTTGCATTAGGGCCTCTGCCGCTTCTCCCTCTTCCCCAGGTCCTGAGTCTCCTACTCCTTCCCCTCCTCTCTGGACAGACGCTTCTCATTTTGGACTTCCAGGTTCTCCCTATCCCATGCTAGTCCTCTTTCTTTCTTGAGTTAAAAACTAGCCAATCTGCCTGTTATTAGTTTGTCTATTAGCGGATGACTGGACCCATGGGTGCCCTTGTAAGTAATAGGTTTGCTTTTCCTGCGAGCCTGATGCCATCAGAAAATTTAAACCCAATGAGTGTCTGAAAGGTAGAATTTATGTCATGGGAAAGGCCCGAAGGAGAGTTGAGTTTGGGAAGGAGTGATATATTGTGACCTTAAAATAACAAAGTTGCTTACTTTCTAAAGTAAAGGTAATCCTATTTCTTAGATATTATATCTCATTCCTTTGAGGATAAGTATGTTGGCTGACCAAGGATAATTTGGAGAAGTTAAAATTTAGGGATCTGAAGACAGGCCGTAATTATGGCCTTTGCAGCCCTTTCTCCAGGAAAGTAGATTGAACTTAAACTTCCCAATAATACAGCCCTCAGGGCTAATGCTCTTGGGATAAACTGGAAATGAAACTGTTTCATACTGAAATCCATTAGTCATTCCTTTAGCAAACCCTCCTGGGCAGGACCCCTTTAGCTTACATTTCCTGATTTCTGCTGCATTTTATGGTGTTATGACAAGGTCCCAAAGAACACTGTGGAATGCAATCTGAAAAAGCACTTTTCACCTAGAATTTTAGAATCAAAAAACATGATGATTATAGCTTAACATAATGCAGAGGATACAGCTTGCAATGAGGTAGTTTCAATCATTGTCATTATTATCATAGTTTTTGGAAGTCATTAATTGCTGAATTTTTAAGCATTTTCCTTAACAAGATTAAAACTATATTTTTACTCATGCAAATGATGCCATCAAATAAGTGTTCTGAAGGTGGTGAGGAAATTGTTTTTCTTTTTATCACAAGATCTTCCCTGAAGCATGTTGCAAGAAATATTTTATTTGTAGCCCAAAACTACCCAATTGCATAAGGAAACAAAGAACATTTCTACTCAGGGATTTGTTTTACACTTTTAATTTGAAATAATTTTAGACTTACAGAAAATTTGCAAAAATAGTGTAAAGAATTCCTGTGTACCCTTCACCCAGCTTCCCCTCATGTTAACATATTACATAGACATAGTCCAGTGATCAAAACCAGGAAATCAATATTGGGATGATGCTATAACTAAACTACAAGTGATATTTGAGTCCCAACAATTTTCCATTAATGTCCTTTTCTTCTGTTGTAGAACCCAATCAAGAATCCCACATTGCATTCAGTTGTCAAATCTATTTAATTTCCTCCCTTGTGTGGAAGTTCCTCAGTCTTTCCTAGTCCTTCATAATCAGGGTCATATTTTAAGCAGGAGGTATTCTTTTGAGTTAATTAATAATTTAAGAACAAAAATATCTCTGATGTTCCCAAAACTTAAAGAGAAAAATTATATATTTTCTTAGAAATATTTGAAGTTATTAGCATATTCTTTGCTAATTTTGAATGTGTATATTCAAGGTTGTGAATTAAAATCTAGTTGTAGGGCGCCTGGGTCGCTCAGATGGTTAAGCATCTGCCTTCGGCTCAGGTCATGATCCCAGGGTCCTGGGATCGAGTCCCACATCGGGTTCCCTGCTCCTTGGGAGCCTGCTCCTCCCTCTGCCTCTCTCTCTGTGTCTCTCATGAATAAATAATCTTTAAAAAAAATCTAGTTTAAATATTTTTTAATGATTTTGGAAGAAAAATTTTTTCTGCACATTGGCTTTTTTTTTTGTAATGAACTTCTCTTGAGCAGTTTAAATCTAGAAAAAAAACTTTTTTATAAGTGGCTTTTGGATTTACAATTTAGAAGAGTTTTTGCAAGAAATGTGATTAGTATAATTTCTCTATGGCCTCTGAAATTTAAACTGGAAAGAAATTCTATTAATTGCATAGCATCAATCTGACTAGCCATTTTACTCCTTTAAATAACAAAATAAATTTCAGAGTAGTGTGATCAAATTCTGCATGTAAACACTTATCTATAGTCTATGTTCCTAAGTTTCTGAAGTTGTTGTTTATAAATCTGATACAATTACATATGTGTGTATATAAACTATATGTGTGTGTAATTCTCATTAAAATTGAACCACACCAGTGGTAGAAGTTATTGGATTTTATGGCATAAAAGAAAGCAAAAACTCTCACTTCTATATTTCTAAGAGTTACAAAAAATATATAAGTGGCTTTGAACAGATAATCAGATTTTTTTTTCCCCCAAACCAAGAGATTACTTACTGCCTGTTTGGTATAAGCATAACGTTGTCTTGTGTGTAGTGTTAACATCAGTCACATGGCTTGACTAATGCCTAAAATGGATATAGTGGGAAAAAGTTGACATTGTTTTGTCGAAGTGATTTGAATAACAATTAGAATGGTACCTTCTATTTAAACATTTTTAACTGTAATTTTACTTAGTGTTCAGAATATTCAGTTGTTGTAAAAATAGCTACTCCTGAAGTCAGCTGTAATGCAAATGTATAAATTCTTTTATTTTTTCTCCACTCTTTGTCCAAGGTGCCCTGTGCTTAAAGAAAGATTGCATACTATTTGGGTTTATATATGTTTGTGTTAAAGGCTAGCTCCCCTCTAGGTCATGGAGCCTGATGCTCCTCGGGGTCGGCACTTAGTAAATGCTCATTGAATGAACTCTTGATTGTCTGGGTTAAGTGGGAAACTGGTACAGATAGATATGCAAATATATGGCAACTGCGTGATAGTAGCAATATTATGGACCCAAACATTGTGTACTGATGTAGACAAGCTCCAAAGTTCCTCACCTTTTGCTAGCTTTTGAGAATTTGCTCTTGACTTGTAGAACTTTTATTTGTACACAAATTTAAATTGTTTTGCCTTTTATTCTTTTTGGCAGTAAGTTTTTTTTCCCTGAAAACTCTAGCTCTCAGTAGAAGTAAAACCCTAATTCTGCCTCACCCTCCAGCACCATCACTAGCTAATAGTTTTATGCAAAGGATGTGTCTCCTCATCACTGTATTGAATTTTTAGAATTACTTCCTCGGTGCAGTTGTAAGGCTTTGAAAAGTTCTGTTTGTAGAGTTGGTGATTGGGTAACATATTTTGAGTGAAGCTGTAAAGAGTCCATGAATAAAAAGAGCAGAAAAGAAGAAAAAGCTATAGATTGAATCTAAGGATGTTAAAAATGCAATTTTAGCTTTTTCTCTGATAACAGGCTTCTGCCTTCAGTTTCTTGCTACATTTGAATGAGGTACATGGAAGAATGAGCTACTTTTAAGAAAAGCCTTCATTGTGATTGTTTCTTTCTATCTTCCTTCTTCTTCTTCTTCTTCTTCTTCTTCTTCTTCTTCTTCTTCTTCTTCTTCTTCTTCTTCTTCTTCTTCTTCATCACTTCATTCCTAAAAAAATTAATACAGGCATTCTTTTCTAAAAGTTGATGCCTTGAAGTAAATACTGCATAGTACTTTTCTTCTTATGGTGGTTTGAATCAATGCTTCAGATTGGAAAAGAAGTGATTTGTCCTCAGACTTCTTGCTTTTTTGCAGCTTCATTTGCATAAACGTGCAATTTATGTAGGGGGTGCTGTACTGTATTGAGAAATTCAGAGACAGCTGCCAGGGCCATCTTGCAGGGAAGCTGTGCTCAACCTGAAATTTAAATATTTCATTTCATTATCATACATTGCAACATTGGGAGTAAACTCTCCCTTCTTTGGAATCAGCACTAATCCAATCCATGAAAATTCAATTGCCCTGTCACTCTTAGTCTGCAAATTTTGTGGCTGAAAGCACGGAACTCCAAACTTTGCAGTGGAGATTGCTTGAAAGAACACTTTTGACTTCTTACTTAGAAGAATGTTTGTCCTAGGAATTCAGACAATACAATGCAATTTAATTAACTGAAGAATTGTGTTCGTGGATGTTCTCCTGTTACATCACCAGACATAAATGCAAGTGAAATGATACCTTTCACTTTCCACTAATGTTTTTAAGATCAGCCATTTTTGTTACATTTAGGTTCCTGCAATTAACTGCTGATTTCATCTTAGGTGGGCCTTGCTTCAGATAGTGTTGGTGGTATTAGCATCACTGAAACCAATGTGTGTACTGGTGATTAATAACTACTTTGTTACTAAAAGGAGAGTTCTCTCCCTTAATAATGATTATGGAAAATAATCTATGGAAATATTATTTCTAGAAACACATCTATTGTTATTAGCTAAGATTGTTGGCATTTATTGAAATCACGAGAATGTCAAGACTCTGCAAAAATACATTTTGATTTCCCTGGTGTGATAAAAACCGTTGATGCAATTATTGTTTGTGATTAATACATGGGGTGTGGGGGTTATCTTTTCCAATGCCCAGCCTCATCTTGGTTTAGATATGAATTTAGATATGAATTTTAGCAGATGATTTTTGGAAATCATCTTTAACCCCAAAGAATAATTCTGGTCCAAGGAGAATGATTTGAAGCTGATGAAGTCATTGTATTTTTCAGACAGTGCTGTTGTTAACTTATATGATCTTTATGCAGAGTTACTTGTAGCTCAAAGACTGCATTAATGGCATATCAAATAGTCCATTAATGAAATAAATGCATGCACACACATACACATACACTCAGACCCCTGCTCACACTTAACATATAAACATAGTGGAAATGATGTATCTTTTGGGGAAAAAAATTTTTTTTCCTCCCACCTCTAAGCTAACAAAGGGCTAAATTGTATCTTTTATTTTTAGGAGTGTTAAAGGAGTTGTGCCATCACCTCCATCTTGGACCTTGCAATTTCCATCTTCTCATCTAGGTTTGAATAGAGAACATATTGATGGATTCAATATTCAATCCTGAAAAGACCCTAAGGGAACGAAGCACTCAGAATAGACATGTAGCTAATCAGTGTTCTTAACTTTCCTCCTGTAATGGATCAGGGCCTTTTTGGTCATGTGGGGATTTTAGCCTTGGAAAGAAAATTCCCTTACTGCCTTATTGGGGATGGACTCTAGCTGAATATTCATGACATTGAAATCCCAATGTAAGATGCATCTCACCCCTTCTGAGTTTGGACATCCTTTCTGCTGACAGTGTTCATAATAAGTTTGGAAAGCATTTGCCATTGGCATTGTTTTAACTTCTGTTTTTTAATTACTTTTATTGCCATATAATTTTGAAATTTATGGGCAATGCTTAAATGAGTTATAAATGGCTAGAATTATGAAGTAATAAAAATAAATGAAAACTGCTTCATATTTTAATTATTTTTAATTTGTTCTTGGAGTTGAAAGAAAATAAGGATGTACCACAGGGGTCACAGCTTGGAAGGAGGTATATTTTTTGCTTTAAAATGCTATTTTCTCCCAAGTGAAAACTAGAATGGATCATTGGAAGCTCAACAGTCATGGGATTATGTTTGATTAATATTGTGTTTGCTGAGAGGGCTTCCTATACACAACATCTACACTCATGAACAATATTCTGTTGAGAGTAGGTGAGAACAGATGAAGGCCACTTGTATGAAAGTACGTATGTGAATTGATCCCCAGAAGGGGATCAATTTCCCCAAGAAATTGTTTCTTGCTCTTGAGGAACTCATACTTTATCATGGAAAACAAATATACATGCCAAAAATAAAAACTCAGAGCAATATTAGTGGCATTGTATTCGTAAGTGCTGAGGTATTGGTAAGAATAAAGTACTTAAGGAATTCAGAAGAGATAGTTGTGGTCTGGGGTTATTCAGAATATGCTGCTGAGAAAGATAAAGTTTGTTCTGCATCTGAAAATATTTGTTAAGGGAAAGGAAAATAGGAGAATATGTCAGGCGGGGAATAAACTTGTAGAGATAAGAATGACTTTGGTGTGGGTGCCTGGGTGGCTCAGTTGGTTAAGTGACTGCCTTCAGCTCAGGTCATGATCCTGGAGTCCTGGGATCGAGTCCCGCATCGGGCTCCCTGCTCAGCGGGGAGTCTGCTTCTCCCTCTACCCCTCCCCGCTCTCATGCTCTATCTCATTCTCTCTCTCAAATAAATAAATAAAATCTTAAAAAAAAAAAAGAATGACTTTGGTGTATTGAAGAATAATATGGAGGTTCTCTTAACACAAGTGAGGATAAACATAATGCATAGCAGGTTAGTGCCAAAAAAAATAATACTGACAACTAATATTTACTGAATGGTTTGTATGGCCCAAAGCATCGTGCTATGTGCATTATATTGATTATCTCATGTAACCCATTTTTGAAGATTGGCAGCAACATATTGGAAGACTTCACATTTACATTTGATCCCTTAGCAGTAGAACTAATATAAATCTTTACATATTCAGTGATGTTATTTTAAAGATATATTTATTTATTTTTGAGAGAGAGAAAGAGAAGGAGCAAGTGGGGAGAGGGACAAAGGAAGAGGGAGAGAATCTCAAGCAGACTCCCCACTGAGCACGGAGCCTGACGTGGGGCTCGATCTCAGGATTTCAGATCATGACCTGAGCCGAAATCAAGAGTTGGACGCTTAACTGACTGAGGCACCCAGGCGCCTGAATCAGTGATTGATTTGGATGAGTTTATGAGATGGAAAGTAGGCACAGAAAGCAGCTAAGAGATTACTCTGAAAATCTGGGTGTTAATGAACTGTACCATTTTGCATGAAAATAGTGGATTTATCTAGTAGTGTGCTGGTAAATATTTAACAGTTAACTCTAGGGGGAAATGCCCTAATTTGATAATTTGCCCTTTCTGTGGTGTAAATACTTTCATAATGACTGAATTCAAGCTAGCATTGTAAGGTCAACTGAGTCACCAAATTCCTGAAAACAATTGGCTTTGGCAAGCCAGTATGAGCTAGCTCCAGCATGTCACCCAGTTAACCTCAGACATAAAGAAGCTAAAGAATGACTGAGTTTTGGATGGGTTCACTATGTGGAATAGAAGAAGAGACTATCTCAAAAGGAGCATCCAGTTTTATAGCTTGGGGGAATGAGAGCCTGGGTGTCACTGACATAGAGCAGCCCAAATTCAGCTGTGCCTAAACTGGACATCACTCATAGAAAGACTCGACTCTAATCTCTCTCTTAGGCCAGTATCTGCATGATTTTACTTGCTTGGAGGAGAAAGTTTTCTGCCTGTGGAACTGGGGGGAGGCACACGATCTTGAGACAACGATAGGATGATGTGGCACAGGATCTTTGGACCAGTTCAAGGATTATGTCTGAACCATTAAAATAGAGAGGCTAGAGACTGATTTGGGAGGACTCATTTTCATTTAAGAGACCCATGAACCATGTTGATTATTTCTTCTGGAGAGAGGGTCTAGGATAGAGCAGGGAAGGAGCATCCATCCTATCTATGTACATCACTCTGGCACTGTGAGAGGTCAAAGACATGAGATCCTTTTTTTTTTTTTTTTCCTGGAGATTCCTAGAAATGTTTAGGGGAATTGGAGAAACTCTCAACCAATATAAAGTTCTCAACCAATATGAAGTTCTATTTTTGTAGATATAAAGTGAAATTTGAATGTTAATAATCATTTATTTGTACTGAGAGGCTTCTGAAGCTTGGGAAATTTGGACCAGGAAAAAAAAAAAAAACAAGTGGGAAATTTAGGAAGGGAGAGAAGGTGAGAATAAGCCTAATCATGTTATGTGTGAGATGGCAACCAAGAAAATATGTTCTGTAGTGCAGCTGGAAATAAAAGGCTGAAGCTCTAGTGAAAAGACCAGAAATAAGGAGGGGAAAATGGGAGTCATCAACCAAAGGATGACACTTCTTGGCTGGGATCCAAGTTAGGGAGTATGCATGAAAGAGATCAAATTGCTTCTGATGAAGCCCTCAAGAATATCCATAGTCACAGCATTCTGAGTGAAACCAATATATTTTACCAGTCCACAATCCCAAGTGTGTATAATAAATTCATTTTCCCAATGCATACCTTAGGAACGGCTCTTTCTGTACCATTCTCATCTGATTGCTAGTTTACAGATCTCCATGGGCTTCTAAATTCCTCCTGACTCACCAGCACTCTTGATAAGCAGTGTTGGGCAGTAAGCATGCCAAGCCTGCCCTGAATAGTCCATGCGCCATGATGGAATGCTTCTGTCTTAACTTCCTACTGTCTGAAGACTTCGTGATGCGTTGTGTTTCCGCGGCAGGGGGTTTGTTGTTTTTGAGCAGCGGGGATGATTGAATTCTCTTATTCCTTTTAAAGGGAGTGCCTTAGCAATTTTTTTCTTTGACCTTGTCCTGAGTAGATCTGAGAGCAAAGAAGTTACCTCTTTCTTCTTTTCCTCTCCCTTTTTCAGCAATTAGACGTCAGTACAGAGCTCTTCCTAAATGCTCCAATCCAAAACCCTACTGGAAACCTACTTTCACCCTTGCTTCCAGCCAGCCAAACTTCCCAATGTTTGATTTGTATGTTTAGCTGAAAATTTGCATTTCCCTTTCAGACTTTTGCTATTAAGTATGGCATAACACACACACACACACACACACACACAAGTTCCAGCTGAAATGGCTAGACTTACAAGTGTTATTGTATAGAAACCATGGAGAAAGGTAGTGGTACCATGCCCCCTGTCCACTGAAGGAAGAGCTTAGAACACAATTCCTTTATTGAGCTTACCTATGAAACACTTGGCCTCAGGCCACTATATTTAAGTTTTAAAGTTTAAAATGTTGACTAGAATAAATAAAATTTCAGTATGCAAAAACCTGGTATGTAGTCTCATTGCTTTATTCACCTTCATACTTCATTTCTTTACTTTCACATTTCATTTCTTCAAGTTTTAAAATTGGTGTTTGCATTTTCGTTAGACTTTATAGCTCTCCTTTAAAGGAAATGTGTTTTCTTTGTAGATATTGATATGTCTTCCTAAAGATTTTAATGTCTGCTGAATCTTCCAGCTCCATTGCAAACCATGAGCATGATCTCAACTTCTGCTTGATGGATTAGAGGTTCACTTCTTCCTTCTCTCCCATTTAAGTTTAAATTCATGATTTTTTCCGTATTTATTTCTCTAAATTATGTAGTTCACTCTCTTATTTTTTAAACCTAATGCCCTATTTCTAACCTTCTTTAGATCTGCTTTGATTTCCTTATTTTCATAGATGCCATTTCTCCCACTCAACTTGCTTCTTTATCCTGAAGTGTGAACATTCTCTCCAATCTGTGGAAATATTCTTTCTTTTGATTCTGTCAGCACTTTGCCTGTTGATTCATTTCTTTCTCTTCTTTTAAGTCAAACTCCTTATAAGAGTAGTCTATCTCCATTGTTACTATGTTCCTACTTTTCTGTAATTCAATTGCTTACAATCTTATCTGCTCCCATCACATTATGAAAAAAAAAATTCTCTTGGAGATTATAATGAGCTCCTAAAAACCAGTCAGTATCACCTTTTAGTCCTCCTTTCCTTGCTTTCTAGAGCTGTAGGATTTTACAATATTGATAATCCCAATTCTCTCTGAAATTCTCTCCCCACTGGATTCTGCAAATCAATTCTACCTTGGCTCTCTTCCTACTTCTCTGACCCTGACTCACTTTGTCCTCCAGTCTCAGACATATTTTTGATGGGATCAGTTTTTTGGCTCTTCTCTTCTCTCTCTTTCATTTAGTTAAACAATACTTCATTTAGTTAAATGAATGCTTATTTAGCACTTAATACCCATATCTCATTTGAGTTGCTTTAGGTCTGCCTCAGAGTGCCTCTGAGATCCTGTTGGAGAACAATGGAAAAAGCCATTTTGTTCAAAGAGATCTTTCGACACCTCTAGAACCTTTCATTATGTGTAAAATTTCCATCATTCTTACTGCTTTTGGCAGAGGAATTTATGATCCCTGTTGAAATGCAAAAAATGTTTTCCATTAGGCTTCATACACTGTTAGCTATACCTTAAGTCAAACCAGAAAAAATAGTCAAATTATTCAACAGGACACAGATCCAGAAGTGTGAAATATAGGACAGATACATTTTAATGAGGTAAGGGAGGAGGGGATTTAGAGAATATTGAGTAATAGGAGACACTCTTGAAAGGGGAAAAAAAACGATTTGTCCCTATGGGTTCCCTAAGCAAAATGTTGCCAAGGGCTGGCCTTGGAAATGCCTAAAATCTTAAAAAAGACACAAAGTAAATAATGTAAATAAATTTCCATGACTGAATAAGCTTAGCATTTTGAAAATGAGAGTTCTTTTCAGAATATGTATTCCCTCTGCTGGTTTCTTTTTTTTTCTTTATTTTCAGAACACTCTCATGGTTCTCAGTAAATTAATCTGAATCACGAGAGATCATCTCCCTAGAGGTGCTTAGTCTAATTAAGAACAATAATAAAAATCTCCATTAAAGCCTTTACTCTCGGAAAGCCATTAGGAAACTACTAGAGTGACAGCAGTTTTTCTTTTTTTCTTCCAAGTTCAGGTGTTTCCTTTTACAAAGGAAATGACTACAAATGAATATTCTTTGATTCCAGGTAGTCCTACTGAATGTCTCTGGAGTGGACCATAAACTTACTTTGTAATGGTAGATAATTCACTATCATAATACGGAAGCTGATTTTTGCCTATTAATGAAAAATGGTATAAATTTGGCCTCCTGGCATTTCTAGTAAAATATTACTATTTTCACAATATGGCCTGGAATTTCATGGTCTTGAAAAATACATTTTTTTAAATTTATGAATCTTTTTTTTTAAGACTTTATTTATTTACTTGAGAGAGAGACAGAGACAGAGATAGCGAGAGCACAAGCAGGGAGGAGAGGGAGAAGCAGGCTCCCCCCTGAGCAGGGGGGATGTGGATGTGGAGCTCGATCCTAGGACACTGGGATCATGACGTGAGCCAAAGGCAGACACTTAACCAACTGAGCGAACCACCCAGGCGCCCCTAATTTATGAATCTTAAAAAAAAAATTAAAGGGCGATGGTAACAGAAACTCTGTATTTTATGGTATTAATTGGAAGCTACCAGTTTCTGTGTTTTCTTCATTTTAAACACACTGTCTGTTCATACTATTTTTATCATAGATTCACCCAGTGGGGTTTTACTAAGTTAGAAATTCTTTGTTATGTGGGGTTCTTACTCTGATATAAATGTGGGGATTTTGAGACTACACATCCTAGTATCTGCCTCCTTAACCATGTGCATATAAAATTTAGTAGGACTTAGTCGATCTTTATCAAAGTGACAACAATCTTATCTTCCGCTTTCTATATTTAATGAGAATAATGCATTTGAAGAATATCAATAAGTAAAGAGTCTTCCTGAACAATCACAGGGACATCGATTATTTAAGGACTATTTATATAAGTATTCTTAAAGAACAGATGTTTTTGCAATGCCAGCAAAACCAATAAGGATTAAAGAGCATCTGATGCTCTTTGTGGCCTATATTGTTCTCTGATGACCACAACTCTCTTTGTAGACCCTTCCGTCATAGCACCTTCATCCTGCCAACTATTCAGGTGTCCACAATTTCCAAGTACAAACTGGGAGGCTTCCTTGCTCCTCATTTTCTCACTTTCTTTCTAGCTCAGATTTACGGTTTTTATGTATAAGTCCTTCTCTCTTTGGGAGATTGGTATGAATTGTATGAATTTGTGGTGCTTATATGGCCACTGATATGAGGACATCACAATTCCCATCTGACATTTATGGCATTAGCTTCAACTACTGGAAGGGATTTCGCGTACCATCATGGGTTAGTAGGAGGGATGTTGTTGGGTTGGGATCTTTCTTATCAATTTTGATTTCAAATTTCTAGATCTTTAAAGACACTTAGGGTAACTGATTTGAAGATATGAAATTAATGTTTCTTTTATAATTTTTATATAAGACACAACAAACTGAAAGCTAAAAAAGCTAAGAGTTTTTATATTTTAAACTTTATTGAATTGTAATTGACATTCAATAAAGGGCACATATTTAAAGTATACAATTTGGTAGGTTCCAACATGTCTATACACACCTGTGAAACCATTACCACCATCAAAATAGTGGACATACCCACTACCCTCAAATATTTTCTCATGCCCCTTTGTAAGTAACTCTTATGTTTCCCTGACAGTCACCAATTTGAAAAGCTAAGACTTTTTTTAAGGTTTTATTTATTTATTTGAGAGAGAGAGAGAGAATGCGCGTGCACACATAGACACGTGTGCGCACGTGCGTGCACAGGGGGGAGGGGCAGAAGGAGGGAAGGAGATGCAGACTCCCCACTGAGCAGGGAGCCCCACTGTTGTGGGGCTCCATCCCAGGACCCTGAGATCATAACCTGAGGTGAAGGCAGATGCTTAACCGACAGCCACCCAAGTGCCCGAAAAGCTAAGACTTCTTAACACCAGACTGTCTTTGAGGTCAACACACTTAAATTCATGAGCTTCCCAAGCACAAGTGTAGCATTTAGAGTTCAGTTACTTGTGCCTTGACAAATTGGGTAAATCTAGGTCACCACACAACAGGAAGGCTATTCTAGAGCACGACTGTTAATACTCACATGTATATTATGGTGGTGACTTCAGCATTTCAGTGGTAAAAAGAAATGAGAAGAAACAAGTATTATACACAAGCAAAGACCTGAAGCAACAGCTTCCAAACCTTCTAGAGCCCTGAAACTTACATTCTGGCTTCAGCTTTTGTTTGCTACTCTAGTTGCACAGTAGAGTCACTGAGGGAGCTTTAAAAATGTTGATACCTGGGTCCCATCTCAGATTAGTTAAATCAGAATCTCTGGTACGGGCTGAGTGTCAGGATGCATTCTTATTTAAAACTTCCCAGGTGGTTCTAATATGCAGTGAGAGTTGAGAACTTTTGCTGATACTTTACTCATAATTAAGTGTCCCTTTTGTGGAATCCCTCTTGGGTTTAATTTACTTAAGGATTTCACCCAGAACTGGTCATTCTGTATTACTCTTCTTTTCTCAGGAGGTTGTCCTGCTCTGGTCAAGAAGTACTTCTTCAAGGAAAAGTAAATGGTCAATGATTTTGATTTATCTTTCTGTACTACAATAATTGACATATTTTAATAGAAATCTACTGTTTTGTGATTAATTTCAGTATGCATGAGATACCATGGAAAAAAATCTATGAGGTTATGTATTGACCTACTTTTTGGCCTACATTCCTTTTTGGCCCTGCTCTCTCTTTTCATTTCAGTGTCTGCTGCTTTTTGAAGTGGCTCATGGGTTCTCCATTCCGCACCATCCCTGGGCCTTCCCTCTACCCTCAGTCTTACACTCCAGGGAAATACCCGTCCTCTTTCTTATTTTTAATGTCTACTGCTTGCTGGATATCTTTTGTAATACAGGTATTTATGTCAATGCTGCCAATATTGAAATGTGGTGTCTCGGGTAAGCTACTATCCTGTTAACTTTAGCCTTTTACTGATGATGCCATGACCTAAAGGACTAACGATAGTGGGAAATTCCTGTTTCTGTTTTAAGCTGGTGGGGGTAACATTTGAGGACAGGTAAGCCAGTCTATGGTCTCCATGTGACACCATGGACCGGTGTTCCCTTGTACTTCTGCAAAGGAACAGCTCTTTTGGTAATATCACCTTTTCAGCTTGTTAAGTGACATTGGTTTGCCTACCTCTGAGAAAAAGGAAGCATCTGAATGATGAAACATTGATACTTCACTATGAATTAAGGGTACAATGTTATTTTTCAAAGTACTTCTATGACTGTGGTGCAGCAGGAAAACATCACTGCTCAATGACCCTTGAAAGCAAACTTCCATGTGTGAGACTACTGAGTGTTTTAACAGATTGGGCTCTCAATTAAGGGTGTAGGAATTGATTTTTCTCAAAATAATATCAGAGTTTTGGGGTTTTTTTCTTCCATCCCTATTTTGGTTCAGATATTCGTTAAATGCAGGAGTTTGTAGAGAAAAAGACCTCTCACTACTATGTATCATTAGTGACGGATTATATCAGAAGGATTTTTTGTTGTTGGTGCTCATAGTACATATTCAGTTCTAGAAGTAAAACTGCACTTAGAATGATTCAGTGAAAGGTAACTACAATATTACTGTGTTTATAAATCACAAGTTAGTCTTTTATACTTGCTTTGTTTTTTTTAGGTGAATTTTATTAGCACATATAAAAATAGCTAAGAGGTAAAACTCTTTTTGTTTATATGTAACTTGAGAAATATTTTTACTGCTGACCATAAATTGAAAAATTGTGGTAACCATGATTAAGTTAGTCCAACATGGAAACGTTTCATGGGCGCCTGCTACATACATAGCACTCGCTAGAGTTGTAGGTATATAAATACATGATATAGAATTGGTATGATCCGGGCATTTAAAATGTTTTAGGGAACAATGTAGGCACAGCTATGATTGGAGCAAACCTTGGTGATAGTAGTAGATCTAATATCATTTCATATATTTAGCATCAGTAAAAGTTTTAGTAATTCAAGTATTTGAGGAAGCTTTCAAAATGCCTATTTTGTCAATGGGAATGAAAGGATTAAGAGCAGAATAAAGATGATTTAAAAGTTTAGACGCCTAGGTGAACTGCTAACTACCTAATTCACCTAGGTGAATTGAAGAGCAATGCCTTGATTTTTAAGTTTCCTGACAGCCAAAGGCCTCATAATTTTTATTTTCTGACAAAAGAAAAGACACAATTTATCTGCGGAGACAAATATATTTTTGTGACACTGCACTCAAACAGGAATCTATCTCAAAGGTCTCAGTACAGTGAATATCATATTGGCTAATAAAATCAACTACAGTTTTACAAACAACAGGAACTGTAAGTCCACAGAAATGATTATAGGTTATGGCCATCTGTGAGACTAAGGGCATTGCTTGAACTAAAGGAAAGGTTTATATGAGGACTTGAAATAATATTACACAGAGGCATATTTTTTAAATTTTAATTTCAATATTTAATTTTATTATATCTTATAAAATGTTACACATATTTGAAGTAAATTTAAACAACAAATACCATGGAATTAAAGTGAAATTCTCCCATCCCTTCCCAGTTCCCAGTTGTACACCACATAAGTAATTTCTTTGCCCCTTTCTATGCACACTTCTGAAGGTTACCCTCAAAACACCTAAATACTATTTTCATACAGCTATTTCTTCTCTCAACAATTTGGATAAAATCTAGTATCTTCTCATTATCACAAAAAGGATATACTACCCCTCTATTTTTTCTTCTTCTTCTTTTTTTTTTTCTGATTTTTATTTATTTAAAGTAATCTCTACACCCAACCCGAGGCTTGAACTTACGACCCTGAGATCAAGAGTCCCGTGCTCTTCTGACTGAGCCAGCCAGGCGCCCCTCTCACAGTGTTTCTTAATTACTAATTTTTATTTCTGCTCCATAACTAGAATATTAACTCTATTTTTAAAATCAACACGTATTGGAGTGTCTCTTAAACCTCAGCATTATGAAGTGAGAAATTTGGAATTTCTACTCTTCAGTCAACTCTGCCTATTTCTACTGATACAGCATTACTTGTACATTGCCAACAAAATATTCTCCAATTCCACTAACTCAGTGTTGCCAGAAGACATTATTTAAAGTGTCATGATAAAATTCATTCCTTTTCCTCACATTCTACCAATTGCCAGAATTACACCATATTTTACTTTGGTTCCTAGTCAAACAATGAATGTAATGTATAATTTGTTTTCCTTTGAATTTCTAGTTGTCTTTCTTTTTCCTTTGTCAAAGAGAGTACATACCTTCCTATTACCATTAAGATCCTTTACTTTCTTAATCATATAGTTTAGATGATCGCAATCATAGCCACTTTTTTCTTGAAAACCATCTTCTGTGATCCCTCTGATTTCCTGTTCTAACAAAGAAAAGTGCTTTTTACAACACTTGCTCCACTATTACACTGGGATTTCTTTTTCATGTCTTCTGGGTCCTTATTTTGATTCCCAATATTTGGATCCCCCTTTCATGGCACTGTCTATGAATTGTTGGCATTCTCCTTCCCCTTCTTTTTTGGAAATGTGCCTGGCCAACACTGTTATGTCTCTTGTTTATCTACAAAGTCTTAATTTGCTTGTTTGAGCTATGTATGAAAATCTAGGTTTTAAATAATTTTGGCTCAAAATATTGCAAGCCTTAGTTAATTTCCTCAGTTGTCATCTAGTGTTCAGTGAGCTCTGCAAATTAAGACTGAATTCTCCAATGCTGACTTTTGCTTTAGATGTTCCTTAAATTAAACCATATATTTTAGATACTGATGAGAGGGAGCAAACACATCCGTAGAACTTTAAGAATCAGATTTGTATTCTTTCTTAAAGGGAAGGCCAATCAATAATTAACCTTTTCTTTTTCTTTTCTTTTTTTTTTTCAGAAAAGAACTTAAGTTGTAATCAAGCAATTTCCAAAAGCCTGTCTTGAGATCTCATAGTTGTGTGTTACATAATATGGAAAATTACCAATGTGTTTAAGAAATACAGTTACACACCCAAAGCTGCCAAAGAACTCAAAGCATTTCCTTATTTTAAACATGATACTTTATCATGAGATGTTTCCTGTGGGTTAGCTTTGAGTTGGGTAATGTTAGCTAATTCTGAAGCTTATTCTGATAATGAACCTTCTTCAGGGTTGAGAAACACTCCATAAGAATAAAATTACCCTAATCAAAGGGTGTATAAGCCTGTAGTAAGCAAACACCAAAAAAGTCAATTAATGCCTTATTTTGCCCTTAAAATGATCTATTCTGTTTTTTTAATACCATTTACTTGCAATTTTGTTTCACTGTTTGAGAACTTCCCTAGCTAAGACTGTTTCTTTTGTTTGTTTTTATTTAAATTCTTGTTAGTTAACATACATTTTGTATTAGTTTCAGGTGTATAATACAGTTACTCAACACTTCCATACATCACTCGGTGCTCATCAGGACAAGTGCCCTCCTTAATTCCCATGACCTGTTACACCCATCCACCGCCCACCTCCCCTCTGGTAACCATCAGTTTGTTCTCTATGGTTAAGAGTCTGTTGCTTGACTATTTCTTGATGCTCACTCTTTCTCAGCTTAGGTTTTTCAGTTGGCGAAGTCCTACCATAGAAATACTACTGCTGAAGCCATATCTAAGCTTAGCACTGATTACTCCCAACTCATCACAGAAGTGGAAGGGAATAAGAAGCATTTTTAATGGCTTCTAAACCTTTAAAGGAGACTGTTTACTATCATAAAAGTCATAGGATTTGGGATTCTCTAGCTCCTTTACTGAAGAAATTGAATCACAGAGAAGTTTGAAATGTTTGAGCTGAAGTTACAGGACTACTTAGGTAGAACTATTGAATGTAGTTTTGTAGGTATGCACAGAAAATTCTGGAAGATGTCTCTCTCTTCTGTAGGCTACCAAAATAGCACCCATGGCCTTGTTCAGTGCCATATCGGTTTTCTTAGCAGTCAGGGGTCAATGGCAGAAGCTAGGTGTCACCACCTTTATCCCAGTGCTCCCATTTCATCATGACACTAATATACAGTGAAATACATGTGTGCATACTGGAATGTGGGTTTATGATTTTTTGAGCTTTCAAAGCCTAATTTTTAAAAATATTTTATTTATTTATTTGACAGAGAGAGAGATAACAAGAGCAGGAACACAAGCAGGGGGAGTGGGAGAGGGAGAAGCAGGCCTCCCGCAGAGCAGGGAGCCCGATGTGGGACTCGATCCCAGGACCCTGGGATCATGACCTGAGCCGAAGGCAGACGCTTAATGACTGAGCCACCCAGGCGCCCCTTTCAAAGCCTAATTTTAAAAATTATAAATACCCTTTGTGATATTTTAAAGGTATAAGGAGTTAAAAGAATATGAATTAGCTCTCTCAAAATATTGATGTACCAAAACATTCCAGGATAAACTGAAGGGCTTTTTGGGATATAAAACCAACTTATCATTTGTGTAATAAAATTTGAGCATATTGAAGTTAATGCTGAGATGACAGAAAAAATATTATGTAAGCATTTTATTATAGTTTCTTTTTCCTCATTAAAATACGAAAGTGACTAAGATGTGAGGAAAATCTGTCAGACCAAAATGACTATCACCTAGTACATGCCAAGTTGACAACATTGGATTTTAAAGATGATATTGATATCAAATATTTGTTCTACCTCTTGGGTCAAGACAAAGATGGAAAATGGTTCAGATAAAACAAATACTCTCTATATAATTCTTTTCAAATAAAACATATATTGAATAATGCTTTCCTTTGTTGATACATCCTCTATGGTGCGGGCACAAAACATTCTCTGTTCTTTGTTCAGGCCTAGTACATGATACCGACAGTGGTGAACAAAAGCTGTCAGTTTTAGGCTATTGTCAAAAAGTCTGGGGTGCACTTAAGAGCCAGATCAAGAGAAGTTAGCAGGCAAGAGTTGTTTTCTGACCATAAGTTTCTTTTTCAGGTAAACTGGTTTGACTCCTTTATCCTTTTTAGCTTCTCACTTTTTTCTCTTTTTCAACTTCTCTCCTAATGCAAAAGGAAAAAAAGAAACTTTTTTTTTTCATATCTGTGAATGTTCTTTTCTCCCTCTTCCATCCTTGTGAATTTCACAAAGCTTTCTCTGATTAGGTGGAAAAGAAGTGTGAAGTTTTTTCTTCAAACACATTGATGCTAGAAAAACTAAAAATAAACTCAGCAAAATATATGTGTTTGAAATTCACTTGAATGTATGCTCTTGGTGACAAAAGTATCTCTCTTCCATTTTTCATATCCCAACCATATGCCAGGCCATATTAAATTACAATGGTTTGGAGTTCATTCTTGTAGAGGAATAAGAATTTGTATACTTCATCCAATGAATCCATGCTAAGATCAGAGCCTTCAAGTAACATTTAGCTATTCATGTAAAAAGCTGGCAGTTTGATTTTTATAAAGTCTAAGAAGTAGGAGCTCTGTCTACTCTGTTTTAAAGCAGCATTTTAACATTTGGCAACGAATTTATTTGGACCTTCTTTTGGTTCATTCTTGACAACTGCATGCATTTCCCACCCTATCAGAAAGTCACACATATGGAAAAGTTTTTCATTTGGTTTTGTTTTTCCTAGAAAGAGGTAGTTTTGGTTTGCTCAAAACTATCTTCTATTTTCCATTTCATCCACAAGTGTCCAGATTTTTACATTCTCAAGGAACTTGACTGATTTCAGAAATACAAACAGTGAATAATTTTATTTTTAAATTTTACTTGATTTTCCATAAAGTTAAAAGGCTAACATGGTGATAGAAAAAAAAGTATCTTTGTATGTTTATAATTGAACCTCATAGTTAAGATCCCTTTGGTGACACTATTTTTGAAGCAGAATATCTTGAAAAGAAGAGAAATATTAAGGAACTTGTGAACTTTTGGGGCAAGATAATTTTCATTCTGAAACTTACAGGCACAGACACAAGAACTTCTGTCTTCTAGCCTAGGGCTATGGAACGTTCTCTCTTTTCAGTTGAGGACAACCACTGAAATAGCCTCCTTTTATGTTCTGTAGGTTTAAAGCTCTTTTATTTCAAAAGGCCTTTGGCACGGTACACTGAGTTTATGTTTGATTTTTATTATGATTTTAATTGCTTGTGCAGTTGTGTATATTTTTGGTACTCTAACTATATTGTTCCTTGTAAAATACCTGGAGTATTTTTGAAGAGGCAGAATATTTTATGAATTGTGTTTTCTTGTGTAATTAAATAATACACAATCTTTATGTTACTGACTCCAATTTCCTAAAAATTTTAGAGTACACGCAAGGTGTACCTCCACAGATTTGAGGAAAAATATTTAAATAACAAAATTTTTTCCCTTAAATATTCCCTTCCATCCATTTGGTGTGAATGAAATAAAATAGAATCATGTTTTAGAAACTGCATTTATTATTTCTAGTTGCCTTTTGGGGACATCTTGATTTTTCACTTTAAAAATGGTTTAGCTCTGTTGTATATGACAAGTCAAACATTACAACTACCTTTTGTATGTAGCATATAAATGGAAACTTAAAATTCCCTGTTGAAGTATAAAATTCAGCAAAGAACTTTTAAGTGCATCCAATCAAAGGAGAATATATAGCAACTTCTCATTTACAGTGGGATGTTAGAAACTCAGTTTGTGGTTGTTATAAATCTTGCTAAAATAGATTTTACTAGACAGACATCTTTTTCAAATATGAAAATAGCTCTACTGTCTTAAATATTTTGATGGAGATCATGTTTGGATGCAATAAAGGCCAAACATAATGTAATCATGAGTTTTGCATCAGATTGATTATACTTCATTAAGATTACCTTATAAATATTGTGGACAGGTATTCCCACTGCTCCTAGTCTAGGTGAACAATCTGTGGTGAATCAAGCTGCCTGAATCTCTCAGTCCTCCCAGTTCGTTTGTATTTTATTAGAGAGTTTATATAACATCTCAACTATATTCAGTTATTAAATGTGAATGGCCTCCTGTGATCACAAGCTCAATGCTGCTTAATTTTCATAGAAATACAAAATTACAGTTTCTGTTGCTGTATGGGCAAAATGTTTCTCATTCTTTGGGATGAAGGCTAAGGGAGTAGAAGGCGAGAGAAAGAAGAGAAGCAAAGTGGACTTGCTCGAATCAGTTTGGGGCTTAGGGAAAATTTTCTGTGAGGGGGTCCCCGAGCCTTGCCTTCAACTAGATGTTATTGGTAATTTTGATTTTATTTTATGTTTAATATTGGGTTGAGATAGGATAACAGATCATTCTATCTAAAGTAATATCCATGTGTTCTGCCCATAGTACTGGGAAGGATGTTTAAAAATTACATAGATTATTTACATAAATGAATTACATTTCACAAAGTTAGAAGTGCACCAAATTAAGATTACTTATGCCTCAATAAAAAGTGTATGGGTTAGCCGATCCTTGTCCTTAGAGTCTTAGGTATTACAATTAAGAATTAGTTTTTCTTACCACTAGGAACTAATTGTAAACCTTTTCCAAATTTGCAGAGTACATTTATGTGACATTACTCCATGTATTTACTTAATAGTAAAATGTAATGAGGTAAATTTGCATATTTTTCATTAGCTAAAGTTTTTGTGTTTCTCGAAGGCTGTCTTAATAAAATGTATGTTCTGTCCACTCTCCTATTTTCAAAAATGTTGAATTAGTGGATTTTGAGAAACCTTTCTACCATCTACTGATTTGTATGATTATTTGGAATCATCACACTTGTAACTCTAAACAAATCTTTAAATTTAAAATTTAAATTGTTCAAAGACAATCTAGAAAACATTTTTAAGGCCTCTGCAATATTCAATTCCTTACATGATGTATTCTGCAATGACATGGATGGAGCTAGAGAGTATAATGCTAAGTGAAATAAGTCAGTCGAGAAAGACAAATACCATAGGATCTCACTCACATGTGGAATTTAAGAAACAAAACAAATGAGCAAAGAGATAAAAAAGAGAGAGACAAACCAAGAAACAAGACTCTCAACTCTAGAGAACGAACTAATGGTTACCAAAGGGGAGGTGGGTGGGGGGATGGGTGAAATAGGTGATGGGGATTAAAGAGATTAAAGAGTACACTTGCGATGAGCACTGGGTGATTAAAATAAAAACCTAAAACAAAATATATATATATATATATATATATATATATATATATATATATATATATGGAGAGAGAGAGAGAAAGCTCTTCTTGAAATTCTGAAAATGACCTTCCAGAGACAGTCCAAGCTAAGACCTGGGGTAGTGTAGGAAGTGGATGGACTTGAGAGTCCGAGAGGAGTTCAAATCCTGCCTCTCCCACTTAACTTCTCTAAAACTCCTGATCC
Organism: Leptonychotes weddellii; assembly: GCF_054177405.1. Lineage (NCBI taxonomy): Eukaryota > Metazoa > Chordata > Mammalia > Carnivora > Phocidae > Leptonychotes > Leptonychotes weddellii. The sequence continues at coordinate 35,956,377 of NC_138380.1, read as the reverse complement.
TAAATTTGCTAAATGGGACAAGAATTCCTCCCCCTTAGGAGTGTTGTGAGTTTAAATGAGATATTTATGAAAGAATTTGCCCTTACAGAGTTTTTCCATTATCTTTACCTCACATTTTCCAGAGGAATTTCTTGTAATACTTTAGCAACAACTATGTCCATATGGTGAGTGTACCTGTCTTTCCTAATCAATAGGAGAACAATTATTCACTTTACAGAACATACTCTAAGTTATAGTTTCCTTTGGGACATGGGAATGTTTGTTATTTGACAAAGAAGCAGGAAGCTGAAAAGGCCAAACTGCATTTGAGCCATTGCCTATACCAATTCAATCAGAAATGAAGACAAAGTCTGTCTGCATTGATAATTCAGGTCCATGAAAACATATGCCTTAACATGTAAATGTTCAGTTGACATGTAATTTTTAGGAACCTATATTGACTAAAGTGAGGTGACTCTCTGGCAGGAATTTAAGTGTGATTAACTTTCATGAGTCCTCTGAAAACTTTATTAGGATTTGCTAATTGGCCATTGTTTAAAAGATGACACTTCTCATCAAATAATAATTGGTTAATGTTCTTATGCATTCTATACTCTTTGAGGCCTCAGAACATCTGGCTCTGAGATCTGCCATTATAAAATGCCTGAAAAGGTTTATGAGGCTTAGTTGTAAATTGTAAAGTTTTTTGGTAAGAGGAAGGAGTGGATTTCAATTTGATTAGCCTTATAAAAGAAGAAGTACTGGGGATTATTATTCTTATTTTTATTAGTTAAATAAATAAATGGAATTGCTTATGTGGAAGGCAGAATAAAAAATATTCCTAGAAATAAAATATATGGCTCTGAGCAACTTGTTCTTCATGTACCACTGGCTTAAAATGAAAATAAATAAAAAGTTCTGAAATATCTTTTTTTTATTGCACCCAGTTCATTGATGATTGCACTCAATTCATTGATGGTTTGATTCAGTAAAAATCAGGTGATTCTGCATTCTCATTTTTACTTCCTTTCTTCCTTCTTTCTCTAAATACTATGGAATAGGGAAACAAAGGTTATGACCATATACATAGCCAAATGAATAAGGTTGAGATTACTTTGACAAAGGAATTTGAACACTAGGCATTATAATGTGCAAAACAAGTTCTATAACTAATTTATAAGAATTGGAAAATACCCATTTCAAGAAAAAATAGCAAAGCATTTTGGTGGAAGAGAGGAAAACAGGGAACTGGCTAAAAAGACACAGTCCAAAACTTACTCTTTTTTAAATGAGAAACTAAATTTCTAAGAAAACAATCTTAGGCCTTGATGTTTAAGAAGAAAATAAAGTATTCATTCATATATCAATTTATTCATTCAATAAAACCTTTTGATGCTGAATATGACATTATGAAATAAAACTATCCCAGATTTATTTAAGGAGTTACAATTTTTCCTAGAGTCAAAAAGGTTAGTCTTTAGTAACTAGAGCCCTAAATGTTAAAATTGTTAACATGTTAAAGGATTAGAATGTACTTTTAAGTGAAAAACAGATTATTTTCTAACCAAGACAGTCAGCTGTGGAAATCAGTGGCTTTATGTACTCATGAATCCAAAGAGAAACTGAAAATGTTCTTTCAGTTACTATATTAGACTAAACTGGTATAGGAAATCACCTTCCCTCATCAAATGCATTTTGGATAAAATATAAACACACAGAAAAATGTTAAATAGAAAACTGGGCTTGAAATTAAAAGGAAGAGGAAGAGGGAGAAGAAAAGAAGAAAAATAAGCAGGAGAAGAAGATCCTCAGAGAATTGAAGAGAGAACTCAAAATCAGTGGAATTCAAAAGTCCTAAGTTTATGGATTCTTTTCATGGATTTAATCGTTGCATTACTTTCTGGTGTGTGTGTGTGTGTGTGTGTGTGACAGCTATTTTGTTGAAGTGGGAAGAAAATTTCAGCTTTAGGCATTGTGCAAATGGTGGTTCTGGAACTGAACTTCGTTTCTAAAACAGTCATGAGTGATCAGGTTATATGTGAAATAAAGACAAGAAAGCTCGACTTCCATTCAGACCAGGAAAGCAGCGAGGAAGCTTGCCAACTGCAGATTCAAGGATGGAAAGAAGAGCCTCCTCTGAGGGAGAAGAAGCCCATGAGCCCGGAGCAGAGTTGGGTCTGGATTCATGCAGGTAGTTGCATGAGGATATCCAAGTTGGAACACTTGACACTTGAGGGTCCCAAAGCAGCCCTAATCCTGAAACCATGCTGCAGCAATACAGCTATCCTCTAAGACATGTAGAAGTCCCATGAGAGTAACTCCTGACAAAGATAAGTTTATGGTAAAACAACAAACGTCATGAGAAAACAAACCACCATTAGAAGAGTCATTAGATATAATACATGGGAGATGGCAGAGCACATTCAAGAGAATTTAAAGTACATCAAAGAGATAAAACACAAAATAGAAATGAGAAGGATAGACTAAATTATTTGAAGATGAAAGGGGGGACTGCAAAAGAACCACATAGAAGTTTAAAGAAATAAAAAATTCAGTCCTTGACATAAAAATTGCAATGTGAAGATTAAATGTAAGACTAGATTTAGCTGAAGAGTTAATGAATTAGCAGTGTCCAGATCTACAAAAACCATTCAGAGTGCAGTATAAAGAGTTAAAGATAGAAATTATAAAACATAAGTTTTAGGTGTGAACAATGGAAAGAGAAGAGCCAACATAACTGTAATGGAATTTCAGAAGATAGAAGTGGGAGGGAACTTTATATGAGGTTAAAATAGAGAAAGAATTATCAAAAATTTTAAAAAATATTAATTCCTGAACAGGATTAGTAAAAACAAATTTACTCTTAGAAACATCAGAGTGAAAAGGCAGTACACCAGATTTTTAAAAGCTTTCTATTGGGAGGATATATATACATATATATACAGATTACCTACAGAGGAATAGCAATCGGACTTTTTATAGACTCTTATCTATGTCTGTTTTTAGCAGAAGATAATTGAATAATACCTCCAAAAATCTGAAAAGAAAACACTTATCCACCCATTTTTATATTCATACAATGATTATAAAGAGCAGGGGGAGAATAAAGACTTTTATAGAGAAATAAAATTAAGAATTTACAACTCACATATATTCCAAGAAAAAGCTACTTAAAGGTGCATTGAACCAGAAGAAAACTGAACTCAGAAAAATGAGTAGGATGCAAAAAACAATGCTGACAAATAAATTGGTAAATGTATTGTTACGGTTCAATACTTAATTAGCATTTTTTAAAAAGCTAATTTGGGGAAAATTAAAGAGAAATCAGAAAACCAAACTGCAATAGATTGAGAAATGACATAAGAGAGATTAAAGTGAAAGCATCTTAAATTCCTGTAGTGTTTTCAATGTAGATAGATTAAAGAATTAATTTGTTGAATCTCTATTCATAATAGTTAAAAAATAGAAATAATTTTTCATTAAGGAATGGGTTAAAATTGTATATTTATGTAATTACGACTGTGCAGCCATTAAAATGAAAGAAATAAATGAGTACTGATGTGTTTTAATCTCAAAACCTAATGATGAATGAAGACAGCCAGTTGCAAATAGATACTTAATGTATGATAGCTCTATGTACTTTTAAAACAACATCAAGCTATACTATATGTTACATATTCTGTTAATTATAAACGGATATACTGTACATTTTTTATATACACATGACAAGAGAAATTCACTAAATTCATGATTCTCTTCTTTGGAGACGAGGGAGGTAAATAGATAGGTTTCAGAGTTGACTTCACTGTTACCTGCAATGAACTCTCTCTCTCTTTTTTTTTAATATAAAGAAAAATACCTGAGTATGAGAAAGGGAAAAGATTAAACCGCGGGATTAATTTAGCCTGACCTTTGTCTTTGATAAAAATGCAGTCATTGTTTACCTTCTGATTTTCATTCTGAGCCTTGGCCTTGGAGTGCTTACTGGTACTTTTCCGTTGTGTCCTTGTGGTATTGTTTCTTTGGGAGAAAAAAAATGTAGACCGCTTATCTAGCTTGGGTAACTTACTTCCAGAGTCAGTCCTCCAAAGGTGTAGCAGCACAGTGGGAAAAGGCAGAATATTCTAGATAAAGTTGATGCCTTAGAGAGTTAAGCTCCTGCATTTAAAAGGACCTTGATAAGATTTGATAGTACACAGTGATATCTCAGTGTGTGCTAAGATTTCCAAATTTATGCTTCCAGATTCAAAAAATACAAAATAATATGCAACTTGAGAAACTAAAATATTGTAAGATCCATGGTTGCTTCAAACAAGTGGAGTATTTTATTCTATTTCCTCTTTAGGAGAAAATAGAGAAACCACCTAAAAGCAAATGCAATTTTATTCTGGTTGAAATTCTAGACAAACTATATTTTTATAATTTATTGACACCATAAAGTTTGTTTTTATCAAGTGAACTTTTAGCACTTAAAGATTTACATATGTACTTGATGAGTTGAAGGATAATTTATTTAAAGTATGTAGTACCAGGATATTGGACTTTTTCCCCCTGTATTTCTTTTTTTTTTTTTTAAGATTTTATTTATTTGAGAGAGAGAGAGAATGAGAGACAGAGAGCATGAGAGGGAGGAGGGTCAGAGGGAGAAGCAGACTCCCTGCCGAGCAGGGAGCCCAATGCGGGACTCGATCCTGGGACTCCAGGATCATGACCTGAGCCGAAGGCAGTTGCTCAACCAACTGAGCCACCCAGGCGCCCTCCCCCTGTATTTCTAAGGTAATTTGTGTTAAGCAAACATAAAACAAATGAGTTTAGTGTGACATCTGTTTGACATATGTACTTGGTCAACTGGCTACCAAAAGGAATATTGAACATGTCCTGCTATTTCAGAGGGTTTTGAAGGATTCACATTTGATAATGCTTTTTGAAAAAAGTGTTTCCAGTATCAATTTTCATCAAAATGACATCAAGTGGCTTATCATCAATATGGGTCTGTATAGTCATACCTTTAATTAGATACCCTTAAGTTAAAACTCATTAGAACCGGGGGGCACCTGGGTGGCTCAGTCGTTAAGCGTCTGCCTTCGGCTCAGGTCATGATCCCAGGGTCCTGGGATCGAGCCCCACATCGGGCTCCCTGCTCGGCGGGAAGCCTGCTTCTCCCTCTCCCACTGCCCCTGCTTGTGTTCCCTCTCTCGCTGTCTCTCTCTCTCTGTCAAATAAATAAATAAAATCTTAAAAAAAAAAAAAACTCATTAGAACCGGAATATAAAGATTCCATAATATAGACAATTTTAGTCAGTTCCCATCTTCAAATATCCATCAAAGGAAGTACAAAACCAACTGATAAATAGCAAAATACAAGAAAGAGAAGATTATACATTCAAGGAAATAAGCAAGCAGGTAAAACTCTGGAGCACAATCTAATAAACTGACCTCCAAATTATGAACATTTGGGGTGAAAATAAACAGAAGTCTGAGAGCTGAAACAAACCTCAAGAGAGTAGCTGTCCCTAAAAGCTGGTGGCCCAGACTAAAAGTTATATCCAAAACACTGTGATTTCTACCCATTGGGGCTTTTGCATGACTTGTCCATCCTGTTTGGAAGTCTAATTCCCCAGACCAGGTAGGGTTGGCATCTTCTCAATCTTTCCACCTAGATATCACTTCTTGTAAGAGGCCTCCACTTGCCATCCTTGCTTCAGTAGCACATCATCCAATCTCCACCCATCTCTAGCCCCAAATTCTATTTTCTTCTTGGCATTTGTCTTTTTTTTTTTTTAAGATTTTATTTATTTATTTGACAGAGAGAGAGAGAGCACAAGCAGGGGGAGCAGCAGAGGGAGAGGGACAAGCAGGCTGCCCACTGAGCAGGGAGCCGATGCAGGACTCAATCCCATGACCCTAGGATCATGACCTGAGCTGAAGGCAGACGCTTAACCGACTGAGCCACCCAGGCACTCCATGCATTTGTCATTTCTAAAAGTATCTTATGTATTTATCTGTGAATTTGTTCCTTGTTTTCTACCAGAATTTACATCTGAAGCAGTTAGGAGCATTAGTATCCCCCCAGTCTTAGATGATTGCCTGACACATAGACAACCAATTAAATGATTTTGAATAAACAAATGAAATAATGAATAAAAGCACATAAATTAGGAGTAAAGTAAGTAGTGGGAAAAATGAAGAATATTGCTGTAGTAACCGTTTTTGGTTTTTTTTTTTTTTTGAGAGAGAAAAGGTCGGGGGAGGGACTGAGGGAGAGGGAGAGAGAGGATCTTAAGCAGGCTCCACACCCACTGCGGAGCCCATTACAGGGCTCCATCTCACAACCCTGAGATCATGATCTGAGCCGAGACCAAGAATCGGATGCTTAACCGACTGAGCCACCCAGGTGCCCCATGTAGCAACCGATTTTGATACTGTAGTATGTTAGGGTAATGGAGGTAAAGAGAAATCCCACTGACATGCCATTTATAATTTTCTTTTTTTTAAAGATTTTATTTATTTGTCAGAGAGAGAGCACACAAGCAGACTCCCCACTGAGCAAGGAGCCCGATGCGGAACTCGATCCCAGGATCCTGGGATCATAACCTGAGCCGAAGGCAGACACTTAACCAACTGAGTCACCCAGGCATCCCGCCATTTATAGTCTTCTAAAGGGCCATATCCTAATTCAGGAAAATTGGAGAAGTAAGGTTCTTCTGGGGTGGGACGGTGAAATGTGTGATCACCAGACTGCAACACAGACAAACTGAGGTTAAAGGGTTTTATCACATCGATTCCTACCATCCATAAACCGAGGGGAGAATTGTTTCAACGGGGAAAGGACTGGAGAGAAAATTATTGTGCAAAAAACTGAAACAGAGATTTCAAATATTACAGTTCTCTCCAGTGTCCTTCCCCATATTCTTCACAAAATAGTTTAATTCATTCAAAGACAAATAATAATAAAAAAGAATCAGCACTTGTCTAACACACTAATATAGCAAATGAACACACAAACAAGCACAGGAAAAGAGGCCAACCCCCTTAACAGTATGTGGAATGTACATGGTAAGATAAAGTATTCAAAAAAATCAGGAAATAATTCAGTTAAATGGTTTCCCATATTCTTAACAAAATTATAGTCAACAAGAGAATTTAAAGAAGAGATTCAAAGACTAAAGGGGCATTAATTGGTGCTAGGAAATCAAAGAAATGGAAAGGGACAGTTAAATACGTTAGTAACTTGAAAGTCAAATTGGGAACAACAACCACAGGGCGCCTGGGTGGCTCAGTCGTTAAGCGTCTGCCTTCGGCTCAGGTCATGATCCCAGGGTCCTGGGAATCCAGCCCCGCATCGGACTCCCTGCTCCTCGGGAAGCCTGCTTCTCCTTCTCCTTCTGCTGCTCCCCCTGCTTGTGTTCCTGCTCTCACTGTGTCTCTCTCTGTCAAATAAATAAGTAAAATCTTAAAACAACAACAACAACCACAACAAAAGAATAAATAGGATGAAAATGTCGCTTAGGGACCTGGTTAACAGGCTTGAGGAAAGCACAGAAAAGTATAAATGGAAAATAAGAAAGATATAAATTAGATTTAGAGAGAAAGGCAGATATAGGAGAAAGTAAAATTATATTTCATATAGACTTAATTGAACTTCCCTAAGGAAAGAACAGAACAAATGGGACAGAAAACATAATTCAGATCTACACTATAAGAGCATATTCCTTTCAAATGAAAGACCACATTCTTTTTTTAAAAAAAAGATTTATTTACTTATTTTAGGGAGACAGAGAGAGTGAGGGGGGGCAGGGACAGAGGGAGAGAAATCCTCAAGTAGAGTCAATACTGAGCCCAACACGGGGCTTGATCTCACAACTCTGAGATCAAGACCTGAACTCAAATCAAGAGTGGGACACTCAACCAACTAAGCCACCCAGGCGCCCCAGGAAAGACCACACAGTCTCAAACATGGAAAAACTTTACTTGAAATGAAACAAAACAAAAATAAACTGAACTAACTGGCAATGTACTACAGATCTACAAATGACAAATCAGAATAAAGTCCCAGGAATGGAAAAGCAATGTTGTAGGGATTGATGATGAACTATGAATTTTAACAATAATAAGGTCATTTTCAGAGATCATGAGAAATGGAAAATGGAAGAGATTTAAATGTATACATTTTCTAGTTTTAAAGTCAGTGAATAAATAGATACTGTAGTTAAAAAGAAAATATGACTTCAAACTCCTAATGGTTTTCATAATTATGTTTTTGTTTTAGAAAGAGTTTTAAGAATTTATTATCTTTTATGAGAAACATTTATCTGAAGTTCAGCAATTAATTCTATTTTTATATATTTTTACCTTTAAAATTCAAGAAAATTATATTTAATATTTTTCTTTAAAATGGCACTTGTGACATAAACCATTTTTTCTACATTTTAAATCTTCCTTTCATTTAGTCTACACACATATATACACACATATACAGACTCAAGAGATGTAAAGAATTATGTTAACAACAATGGCTTCTGCTTGATGAATGATATTTTTGTTTTACTTTCTGCTCTGACCTCTTTGGTGTATCTGTTTCCTATAACAAGTTAATACTTTAACAAAAAGTTTTAAATTAATAAAAGTTCACCTTTAAATAATACTCCTATGAGCAGCCATTTTTCACATAAACTCTGAGGTCTGTCATAGCAATGTGGACTAGAATATTTCTTATAAATTTTTGTGGAATTATCTCTAATATAAAAAGCATGTGATAGTTTTATGCTAAATACATTTGTAATGTTATTCTATATATGGTAGTGTTGTTGAGCTATGTCCTACCTAGTTTTTGTCATGATAAACTGGTATACTCACTGATCTAAAACATACTCTGTAGAAGAACAAAATAATTTATAATAAGTATGTTCAAATCTAATTGAATTAAGAAAATCATCTAAAACATCTGTTTGGAATAATTGACATCCAGGTAGATGTATAAAGTTAATTGGGAAAAATACAGATGTACTTTTTTCCATATGTTCTGAGGTTGATGCTCCCTGAAATATGAATAAGTAAATTTTAAAAGCTTTTAAAACTACTAATGTGCTTTGATATCTTTTTTTCTCAATGCTGAAAGTTTATTATTTATTTATTGTAGGTAACAGATCTGGGTATAATACAGAATCAATGTTCTCTTTCTGAACTGTTTCTTTTTTTAATTGTGTTAAGAACACTTAACATGAGATCTAGCCTCATAAATTTTTAAGTGAACAATACAATGTTGTTGGCTATAGATACATTATGTACAGCAGATCTCTAGTGATATTTTTATTATTAAAAATACATTCATCACTCACTGAAAATCTTCAAAAATAGTCGTTTCCTGAGATAAAATTCATGCCTGTTGCAGGATTATGGTCCAAAATCAGAGCACTGTTTTAGGTGCTTACAATTTTCCTTTCCAACTCTGCATTCCATTCATTATTCCTTCATATGAAGCCTCACCTCCTAGCAGGTTTGCTCATTTGTTGAACAGACACTCACTGGACACCTACTCTGTATCAGGCACTGTTGTATGTTTTGGGGAAATAAAGAGATGAGTAAGATTTAGTTCCTGTCCTCAAGGATGTCACAGTCTAGTGGGAAAGGCAAACATGAAGCTAATCATAATTATAATGTGCTAAATGATAAAATAAAAATATGAATAAGGTGCTGTGGGAGAAGTGAGAGCAATTAATTTTGCCTAGAGGTGGTGCGAAGAAGACATGGCTAGAAATAAAATGGAAAACTCTATAAACTTAAGGTGATGGGATAATATTTTTAGATCTTCAGTTACAGCTAAGACTTTTTATCCATCTTCACTCCATCTGTCAGGTAAGTGGACAAAATGAATGTTGGCTTGGGAAAAAGTGAAAGGAAGTGGAAAGCCTGCTCCTACCCCCTTCCAGGGGAGCAGGCCAAGAAGGGAAACAGGAAGTCAAGGAGATCAGGCACCAGATTCAATCCACGACAAGTTCAAAATTGATCTATAGCATCAGGGAGCTATAAAACATGCAGGCAGGTGTGGAGTCTCCTGGGAACATCAGATTCAAGGCCTACTTGGAAGACATAGCCTTCAGCCTTCTGACCCTGGGACAAGTCCAGTATTTGGCTTGGGTCCACTTCCACCATCTTGTCAGAGCAGTAGAGAACCTTTGGCAGTGAGAGATGGCAAGACAGATAGCCCTGAGTGAGCTATCTAGGCTCCTCATACTCCATACATAGTGTGGAGGAGTCCTTAAGTTCCTAGTGTCCCAGTAACAGGGAATAGAGGGTCTAAGAATGCCTGTGAATGGATGAACACTGAGCACAGAGCTCAGTCTATACAACAGGCTGGGACTGTGCAGGGAAGATCTGATCACTTATATAAGGTAAAGTAGCTGAGGTCTTCCTTGTGTTGTAGTACCTAAATTTGTGAACTTACCATGTAACCATGGGACCCGGTGAAAAAAATATAGGCTATGTTAAAGTTCTTGAACTTTCTCCAATTAAAAATGGGACATTTAGAAAGATTTTAATGCAGGACCTGACAAATTTTTATTTTAGAAATATCCATCTATTGAGAGAGTAGGGATGAATACTAAAGGCAGAATGGCTAGGGGAAACACTAAAACCAATAGACCTAGGAAGAAAGGTGTAGAAATAACCCACACAAAAATAAGGCCCTTAACTAGGGCAGTTAGATAATGGGAAGGTGATAGAATTTTCAATTAATGAGATATTTCAAAGGAGTACATTTATGGGAGGTGTTTATGAGAGAGGAGGAAAGCTCTAAAAATGATTTGAGGTTTCTACTTTGGGCACCTGGATATATAGAGTTACAATTAATTTTTATTAGAAATAAAAGAGGATAGGTAAAGATTGGTAGAAAGAAAATGTATTCTGTTTGAGGCATATGATGTTTAAGGCACCCATGAGTTATTTAATTAGAAACAGTCAAGATGCAATACAGGTGAGGAGCCATCAATTAGTGTATTAATTAGTTAAATTAATATTTTGAGAATACACACTATGTATGAGATACTTGCTCAGCACTTCTTATACAATGTTTAGTAAAATGTAAGTTTTAAGGTTCATCTATGTACAAATTGGTGAACATAAATCACTGGAATTTAAGTTCTAATAATGAAGACAAATATTAATCAAGTAATCACAGATAAAAGCCTAAGTTATAAACTGTGATAAGGGTTATGAGAGAAAATTATAGGAAGCATTAGGGACACCAGGAAGAACTTATCCAGTCCAAGAGATAAGGAAAAGCTTCATTACAATATATATATAGTCATGAACTTGAGTTATAAAGAACACATGGGTCTAAACCAGGTGTGTGTGTGTGTGTGTGTGTGTGTGCATGCACACGCACGTGTGCATGAGCATGCGTGTGCGTGTGCACATGTGTTGGTATGGAAAGCAAGCACTCCAAGGAGATGGAATAACTGCAAGAGGTCTGAGGCAGGAAGGGGTAGTTAGCATATTTGAAAAACTAAAAGCATCTTCTTTTTGGATGAGTGCAGGGGAAAAATGAAGAGATTCATGCAAGTTTAGGTGGGGACATCCCCTTCAGATAATGGTAGAAGAGCTAGTCCCAATTTCTCTCATAGACAATTATTACAAACTCTGGAGAAATAAACCCCACATAATAACTTGAAGGGGTTACAAAGAACCAAAAAGAGGCAGAAACTGGAGCAGAGTTGTCCTTGAATGAAGAGAACTGCACTGGGTAAAATTTGCACCTGAGGGCCCTCCCCAAGGTGCACGGTGTTGGGGCAGCTACAGTAGAGGCAAAAGAGCACAATTATACTAGAGTCACAGGACAAAGATCAAGAAGGCCAGAGCAGCTGGTTAGTGAGGAAGGAAACGAGACATAAAATAGGGAAGACAGGGCACCTGGGTGGCTCAGTCATTAAGTGTCTGCCTTCAGCTCAGGTCATGATCCCAGAGTCCTGGGATCAAGTCACACATCGGGCTCCCTGCTCGGCGGGAAGCCTGCTTCTCCCTCTCCCACTCCCCCTGCTTGTGTTCCTTCTCTCGCTGTGTCTCTCTGTCAAATAAATAAAATCTTAAAAAAAAAAATAGGGAAGACAAATATTTATAGAAGTAACCTCCACAAATTTGCCAAATTTGAGGAAATGATAAACCCATAGAGCAAAGTAACTAAGTATATGCTAAGCAGAAAAAAAATACAAAGAAAGCCACAACCAGGCACATCAATCAGCAAACTGCTGAGCAACAAAGAGAATGAAAAAATTCTCAAAAGCAGCCAGAGGAAACAACATAATACATACAGAGGAACAGTAATAGAAGTGATAAGTGGTTTCTTTTATGAGGAAGAATGAGCCAGAGGACAACAGAATGACAATTTTAAAAGGATGAAAGAAAATTAAAAAACCTGTCAACCTAGAATTCCATATCTAGCAAAAATGTCCTCTGAAACTGGTGGTGAAAGGCAAAGATTAGTAGAAAAATAAACCAGACATTTTGTTGCCAACAGACTGCACTATAGGAAATGTTAAAGAAAGTTGTTCAGGCTAAAGTAGAATCACTCCAGATGGAAACTTGGATTCTACAGAAAGAAGTGAAAAGGACTAGAAGTTTTAAAATACATAAACAAATGTAAAATCCATATATATATATTTTTTTTTCCTGGTCCTAATTTTTCTAAAAATATGTGGCGATTTAAACCAAAAATTCTAACACTATGTTACGGGGTTTACAATATATGTGGACATAATATATGTGACTATAACAGCACAAAGGATGGTGGGCTGCCTAATGGATATATTGTTATAATATGAAATGATAAAATGTAATATAATGCAAAAACTTTAAGTAGATTGTGAGATGTTAAGTTGCATATTTTAATTCCTAGGCCAACTCCTCTCCCAAATATCCTCAGTACCCTGGATTCAATGCAAAGTTTTCAACAAACTTTTCTTAGTATTTATAAAGTTGACAATATAATACCAAAATTTACATGGAAAAACAAAATGACTCCAAAGTCCAAAAAAATCTTTTAAAACAACAATGCTCGAAGATTTACACTGATTTTAAGAAATTCCATAGCTACAATATTAAAAATAGTGTGATGTTGGCATAGAGGCAGAAAAATAGAATAAGAGAATTGGACAGAGTGTACAGAAACAGATCCACACTTATATGGCCATTGATTTTGATAAAGGTGACAAAGTAATTTTGAAAAAGGTAGAAAGAAAACTATTTCCAATAAATGATATGGGAACAACTGGATATCTATATGGATATGGAAAAATTAATTCAAAGCAGACCATAGATCAAGTGTAAATCCCCAACTATAAATCCTCTAGAAGAAAATATAGGAAAATATCTTTGCTTCCTGGGGGTAAGCAAAAACTTCTTAGAACACAGAAAGAAATAAAGTATAATAAATTATACTTCATTAAAACATCTGGTTATTGAAAGACACAATTAAGAAAATGAATGTCCAAAGGATTATGAGACAGTTATGAACAATTATATGCCAACAAAATTGACAACCTAGATGAAAGGAATAAATTCCTAGAAATACAAAACCTAACAAGACTGAATTATGAAGAAATAGAAAATCTGGACAGATCAATAACTACTAGGGAGGTTGAATCAGTAATCAACAAAGAAAAGCCCAAGACCAGATGGTTTTGTAGGTGAATTCCACCAAACATTTGAAGAATTAATGTCATAGCTTTTCAAAATCTTCTAAAAATTGAAGAAGAGGGAATACTCTCAAACTCACTTCATGAGGCCAGCATTACCCTGTCACCAAAGCCAGAAAAAGACACTACAAGAAAACTTTAGGCCAGTATATTCATACAGATGATGAATATAGATACAAAAATTCTCAACAAAATACTAGCAAATTAAATTCAATGGCACATTAAAAGGGTCATATGCCATGGTCAAGTGGGGTTCATCCCTGGAATATAAAAATGGTTCATCATATGCGAGTCAATAAATGTAATATCTCACACTAATAGAGTGAAAGATAAAAATTATATGATTATCTCAGTAGATGCAATAAAAGCATTTGACAAAATTCAACATCCTTTCATGATAAAAACTCAATAAATTTTGCAAAGAAGGAATGCACCTCAACATGATAATGGCTATATATGACAAATCCACAGCTAACATCATACTCATCAGTGAAGTTGAAAGCTTTTCCTCTAAGATCAGAAACAACCAAAGGTGCCCACTCTCACCACTCCCATTCAACATAGTACTGGAAGTCTTTCCCAGAGTAATCAGGCAAGGAGAAGAAATAAAAGGAAATTTTCCAAATTGGAAAAGAAGAAGTACAACTGTCTCTGTTTACAGATGACCTGATCTTATATATAAAAACCCTGAAGATCTGTACCAAGAAACCGTTCGAACTAATTAATGAATTAAATAAATTTGCAGGATACAAAATAACCCACAAAAATCAGTTACATTTCTATATACTGACAATAAACTATCTGAAAAAGAAGATTCCATTTGCAATAGCATTAAAAGCAATAAAATACTTAGGAGTGAATTTAATTAAGGAGGTAAAAGACCTATACACTTGAAAACTACAAGTCATTGATGAAATAAATTGAAGAAGATACAAATAAAAGGAAAGATATCTCATATTCATGAATTGGAAGAATTAAAATTGTTAAAAATGTCTATACCTCCCAAAGCTACCTATAGATTCAATGCAGTACCTATCAAAATCCCAGTGGCATTTTTACAGAAAAAAAAAAAAGCTAAAATTTGTATGAAACCACAAGGACTCTGAATAACTAAAGTAATCTTGAGAAAGAAGAAAAAAGCTGGAGTCTACACACTTTCTGATTTCCAACTGTATTACAAAGTTATAGTAATCAAAAAAGTATGGTACTGGCATAAAAACAGACAAATAGAGCAATGGAACATTATTGTGAGCCCAGAAATAAATCCATGAATTTATGGTCAGTTAATTTTCCACAAAAGAGCCAAGATTACAGAATATAGAAAGGATAGTCTTTCAATAAGTGGTGCTGGGAAAACTGGGTATTCACCTTCAAAAGAATGAAACTGCACCTCTATCAGATTGACTTACAAAAATTAACTTGAAATGTATTAAATACTTAAATGTAAGAAAGGAAACCGTAAAATTCCTAGAAAAAAACATAGGGAGAAAGCTCTTTGATATTGATTTTTATAGTGATTTTTTTGGATGTGACACCAAGAGCACAAACAACAAAAGCAAACAAATGAAACAAAACAAGTGTAACTGCATCAAGGTAAAAAGATTCTACACAGCAAAAGAAACAATCCACAAAATGAAAAGGCAATCTATGGAATGGGATAAAATATTTGCAAACCACATATCTGATAAGAGGTTAATATTCCAAAATAACATAAATTACTGAAAAAACTCAGTAGCCAATCGCACATAATCCAATTAAAAATGCAAAGGACCTGAACACTTTTTTTTTTTTCCAAAGAAAATACATAAAGGGCCAACAGGTACATTAAAGGGCATTCAGCATCACTCATCATCAGGGAAATGTGAATCAAAACCACAATGAGCTATCACCTCACACCTGTCAGAATGGTTATTATCAGAAAGACAAGAGATAACAAATGTTGGCAAGGATGTGGAGAAAAGGGAACCCTGTGCACTGTTGGTGGGAATGGAAATTGGTGTGGGCACTATGGAAAACAGTATGGAGGTTCTTCAAAAAATTAAAAATAAAGCAACCCTATGTTCCATCAACCCCACTTCTGGGTACAGAGTAATCCACCCTTATGCACTTTTTCGCTTTCCATGGTTTTGGTTACTCAGGGTCAAACACAATCCAGAAGCAGATGATTCTTCTTCTTTATCTTTTACTGTGCCTAATTTGCAAATTAAACTTTATACTAGGTATGCATGTATAGGAAGAAAGCATAACATATATATAGGGTTTGCTTGTATCTGTGGTTTCAGGCATCCCCTGGAGGTCTTAGAATGTATCCCTTGCAGATAAGGGGAGACTATTCTATATCTGAAGGAAATGAAAACACTAACTTGAAGAGATATCTGCACCCCCATGTTCATTGTAGCATTATATACAATAGCCAAGACATGGAAACACCTAAGTATCCATTGATAGATCAATGGATAAGGAAAAAAATATATATATGCATATACATACACAGCCATCCATCCATCCATACATGCAAACAATGGAATATTGTTCAGCCATGAGAAAGAAGGAAATCCTGCCATTTGTGACAATGCGGATAAACCTTGTGGCATTATGCTAAGTGAAATAAGTCAGAAAGAAAAATACTATATGATTTGTATGTATATACTGTACTCCACTGTATGATATATATATATGGAATCTAAAAAAACACAGAGAGTAGATTGGTTGTTGTCAGGGGCACCTGCACTTTTTTATTTACCATCACAATTGAGCAAGAGAGATACAAGCGGTACTCCGGTGGATTCCCTATATGTCACACATATTCCTCCCTAAGCCCATTGCATAATAGCAGCCCTTTCACCTCCTGATGATCAAAGTCAGCAACTCCTGCCATGGTGGTGACTCCTTTCCTCACCTGCTGGCCCGAGACATGAACAGTTTAATGGATCCCGAGGGCAACACTAGGTTATTGATCAATGGGACTTTTGTTATGTCCTTTAGCAGAGGTATGCCTCTTTTGGGGATGAGGACATGTAATTTTGCAGAACCCAAAGTTGTTGGAGGGATAGGAAGCAAAGTTCCCCTGGTTCTAATCACCTGGCTCCCAGAACCATGTATTCTTGCTACTCAAGGTACAGTATATATAAATTTTTTTGAATCAATGTGTATATTGCATACAGAAAAACCATTCTCTATCCTCACAGAGTGTTTAAGAAGCTGTTTGAAAGCTCTCTCAGGCCAGCAGCTTCTGGGTAGTACAGTATATAATACACCCAGTCTACCCCCTGGTATATTCCTGTACCTCCTTTTTGTAGAGTGGGTCCCCTGGTCTAATATGATGTCACATGGCATCTCATGCTGATTGGTCAAACATCCTATGAGTCCTCAGATAGTGGTACTTCATGGTTTGCAGGACTGGAAAAGTAGAAACATAAAGATGACTATAATAGGAGAATAAATAGTGTATGGTTTTTTGATACGAGGAATAAGATAAAGAATAAGAGAAAGTTATATGTATTTTCATAGTGGTGTTGCTAAGACACACTGTTAAGTAAAAATCAAGTTTGGGAAGAATCTATATGTTATGATTCCCTTGGTGTTACGTGTGTGTGTGTGTGTGTGTGTGTGTGAATGCACAAAAATTTGTAGGATACACACCACCATACTATTTACAGTGGTATTTGATGGGGAAAGAAATGGGATTAGGATTAGAGTTTGCCAGGGTTAGGGGGCAGGTAGAGACACAATGTGCAATTTTAATTTTGTACTCTGTGGATTGTTAAATCATGAAAATGTATTCAAGTACTTCTTGTGTAAAAAATACAGACTTTAAAAGTTGAAAATATTTTAATGTACTGGGGAATGCTAATTAAGGGATTAAAGGCCTGGAGGGGCTTGGGGTTTCCATCACTCACTTAATGGCCTCTCTCCAAAGACCATTTTTAGCACTAATTATCTCTCCCTGTTTCTCACCGTCTAATCCTCTGCTTCTTTAAATTGTTATTTTGCTTTCAGTTTTTTTTATGTGTCTTGATTCCCATAATATTATAAGCTCTTTGAGCTAAGGACCATGGTGCTTTTTATATAATTTATCCTCCCCCTTCCCTCATACACCTTCACCCTTTTCAGGGCTCACAATAGCCACACATGTGGGAGACACTCTAAATATCCATTAAATGAAAAATTGTTTAAAAAATTACGTGTGGAGCAGACTCTACATTACCCTTTAATCCTTTCCTTTAGTGTATGATTTTATACTTTAAAATCCATTCAGTGCACATTACCTCATTTGGTCTCACATTAACATCAAGTTCTAGATGGTGCAGGTGCTATTTTGTGGTTCTCCAGTTTTCAGAAAAAAAGAGTGAAGCTAAAAGTCACTTGATCAAGTAAGTGTTAGCACCTAGAATGAAGCTGAGTCTTATGACTCTTCATCTAATAATTTTGTCACCATAGTACATATTTACAAGCACATAGTTTACACTGATCATTCTGCTTGAAACTCAAAATGGGTTAGAAGTAATTAATGTAACTGCCTCCTTTTCTTAAAAAGAGAACATCACCATATTCATAAATTCAATCACATTTTAACAATAGCTGAGATGAAACAAATGGCATTGTGAAATACGTAGGGAAAGGTCTGCCCAATTTAGGGGCAGAGGAAGAGGTTGGAGTTGTATAATTTCTCACTGTTGCCAAGACAGAATGCTGTCCATTAAAAGAGATGCACACATGAAATTAAGAGACTGTGCAACACTGTTCTTTATTCCTGCACAAGCCACCAATCCCAATCTAGGGTTATTCATCTGCTGGATTCCTTCTAATTCTTTATAAGGCATGGTGGACACAGTTTTTAGAGGTGCTGGTGGGGTTGTCTCCCCAGGTCCCTCAAGACACATCTACCCTGGGATTCTTTCTGATCTCCTTACCCACATCAAGGGTTTAAACTCTCCTCTGGACTTGGTGTTTTATTCTTACTCTAACATAGAACTTTTTTTTTTTTTCTAATTGAGCTAGAGAGAGTTTGGCTTTGTTGCAGGTAGAGAGATGAGAATGCACATCACTGGACAGGTATCAGGATCAAACACTTACAAAAACTAGAACATTCACTTGGATGAGTATTATCACTTCCAAGTCAATCTCCAGTAAATTATTATGCTAAAAGTAGTCCTGCCTCTCTCTCTTTTTTTTTTTAAGATTTCATTTATTTGACAGAAAGAGAGAGAAAGCACAAGCAGGGAGAGTGGCAGAGGGAGAGGTAGAGGCAGGCTTCCCGCTGAGCAGGGAGCCCGATGCGGGACTCAATCCCAGGACCCCGGGATCACGACCCGAGCTGAAGGCAGACACCTAACTGGCTGAGCCACCCAGGCGCCCCACTGCCTCTCTTTTTCTGCTTTGAGTTTCTTCAAAGGAAGGCTGTTTCTCTGTCATGCCCCAAGGAGGAGATGTGCTGGAAAAGAATTCTTCTATAGTTGTATCCTGTATTCAATTTGATTATGTCCCCTGATCTTATAGTTAACACTAAAAAAATGTATAGTACAATATTATATTATACATATATTCAATATATTTATATACAATATTCAATAGTACAATATTATAAATATATTCTCATTTATAGAATCAAAAGTGGTAATATTTAGGTTTAGAATATCTTACTATTTGGGGAGGTGCTGTTCAAATATGAATGCATTTCATTGATTTTACAATCAAATTTGATATTTTGTCTTTTATTCTGTTACAGAACAGATAGCTAAATGGCCTAAAATAAATTATTAATTATTTTTGTGGTTTTGAACTTAGAGAACTCCACATGAACCTCTCACACATCTGGGTTTGGACAGATATTACCTAGGACTTGTATAGGACTCTTTTGTCAGTGGGTACCTGACACTATAGCTAGTGAGGAAGATGGGAATTATTAGATCGATACATAGAACTACCTTGCATAGAGGAAAATGTTACCAAGTAAATGTTTGACTTGATGCTAAATAATGTAGATTATATTAATTTCTGGATCATTGGTCCAGGAAGTTTTAATGCCTTTAAGTAGAATTTTAAAAATTTATATTATTCAATATTTTTTTTTTAGTTTTCAAGTTTCTGAAAGAGCCTGTTAAGATACTGCATTTACGTAGGACCCTCAGTTATCCCAGAGCTCTGGTAAGTAGTGCCAGAATAGGAGAACACTAGGAGTCACGTGGACTTCTAGTACTGTGTACTATCCTGTAGTGCAAAATATCAACTCACGGCCAAGGAGTTTTCAGTAAATGCACGTTTAAGGCCAAGGATGTTCAATAAATAAAGTGCTAGGCAAGTCAAGACAGGGCAGAGAGCCATGCTACCAGAATCTGTCAGTGAGCATGCAAATGACATGTACTGATTTGCCTGTCACCCTCTCTCCAAAGTAAATGGCTTCATTTACAAAAATGTATTCAGGGAGAAGAAGAGAACAAAAGCAAAGGGAGGAGGAATTCGTGAGAACCCTGGATGTGAAGAAAACTTGCTGTCAGTATGCCTGAACCCACTTTATGCTACATGATAATGCCTGATAATACTCAGATTAGCAATAAGGGTCTGTGAATAATAAGGAAATGAGTGTAGAGTAAGTACAAATTCTGGCATGTTTCTTGCAGGTTGAAATAACTAAGAGGTACCAAGAAGGAACTAGAACGTAATTTGTTTAGAATGTGTTTAATTCTATGTTTGTTTTTGTTTTGTTTTATTTTTTTAAAATTTAGTACAGTTAACATACAGTGTTATATTGGTTTCAGGTGTACAATAGAGTGATCCAACAATTCTATACATTACTCAGTGCTCATTAGGATAAGTGCCCTCCTTAATCCCCTTCACCTATTTCACCCATCCCCCCATCTACCTCCCCTCTGGTAACCTGTTTGTTCTCTACTCTTGTTAAGAGTCTGTTTCTTGGTTTCTCTCCCTCTTTTCCCCTTCATTCATTTGTTTTGTTTCTTCCACATATGAGTGAAATCATGTGGTATTTGTCTTTATTTGACTGACTTAATTTCACTTACCATTATACTCTCTAGATTCATCCATATTGTTGCAAATGGCAAGATTTCATTCTTTTTTATGGCTGAATAATGTTATATATACCACATCTTCTTTATCCATTCATCTATGGATGGACACTGGGTTGCTTCCATAACATGTCTATTGTAAATAAAGTTGAAGTAAACAGGGGTGCAGGTATTCCTTTGAATTAGTATTTTTGTATTCTTTGGGTAAATACCCAGTAGTGTAATTACTGGGTCTTAGGGTGTTTGTTTGTTTTTTTTTTAAGATTTTATTTATTTATTTAACAGAGAGAGACACAGTGAGAGAGGGAACACAAGCAGGAGGCGTGGGAGAAGGAGAAGCAGGCCTCCCGCTGAGCGGGGAGCCCAATGCGGGGCTCGATCCCAGAACCCCGGGATCATGACCTGAGCCAAAGGCAGAAGCTTAAAGACTGAGCCACCCAGGCGCCCCACTGGACCTTAGGGTGTTTTATTTAAAATCAGATTGTTGGGGCGCCTGAGTGGCTCAGTCATTAAGCGTCTGCGTTCGGCTCAGGTCATGATCCCGGGGTCCTGGGATCGAGCCCCGCATCGGGCTCCCTGCTCCGCGGGGAGCCTGCTTCTCCCTCTCCCACTCCCCCTGCTTGTGTTCCCTCTCTCGCATGCTCTCTCTCTGTCAAATAAACAAAATCTTAAAAATAAATAATAAACTGTTTAAAAAAATAAAATCAGATTGTTGCTCATTTTTGTGTAAATACATTGTGATCATAGGATGCCATATAAAATAAAATACATGATTCTATTTTTTGAGTTTGATTAGGCTCAATATATGGCCTTTTACATGGTCTATGTTTCTTAGTAAGCCATAACTTAATACCATAAGTATATAAGCTTTGATGATGCAGATTAATGATTTTTGGCATATGTATTTCTGTGTAACCAATATGTTTCATTTTTATAAAATTAATTATCTAATTATTAAGTGCAAAGTTCTGTATGTGGTTATCAGATCAAGATTGATAATGTTTCTGTCCCAGTCTTCTATGATCTCATCTTTTTTCCCCAGTAGTTTTTAGAATTTTGATTATATAAAGAGGAATGTTTGAAGCTCCTGTAATGATTTGTCAATTTCTCTCTGAAATTCTTTCAGTTCTGTTAATATTGGCTTTATATATTTTTGATGTTAATAGATATGTTTAGATTTAATTAAGTTTTCTTTATTAATTGAATATCATTATTATTTGGTGATCCAGTTCATCTCTAATAATGAATCTGGCTTTCAAGTCTGTCTTCTCTCATAATAACCTTTTCACACCAGGGGCATCTGGGTGGCTCAGTGGGTTAACTGCCTTCGGCTCACGTCATGATCCCAGGTTCCTTGCTCAGCGCGTAGCCTGCTTCTCCCTCTCCCTCTGCCTGCTGCTCCCCCTGCTTTGTGCTCTCTCTCTGTCAAATAAATAAATAAAATCTTTAAAAAAATAACATTTTGACACCATCTATTTTTTCTTTAGGACTAGTCTGACAAATTTCCCCGTTTCTTTTCAAATTTTCTGTCACCGTTTTAAAGGTATTTAAAGAAATTGCTAGCTATTCACCAAAACCTTAAGTTTTCCTCTTTTTCATCTATGCATATGAATAAGCTATATACTATATATACTGATAGACTACATTTCTCACTTCTTTTATAGATATATGTAAACATGTGAGTAAGCTCTGGCTATAAGCATGTAAGTAGACGTGATCTGTTTTCAGGCCCATAAAATTGTTCCACCACACAGCATCTCCATGATCTTTTTTTCTTGTGACTGTTGGGATAGAAGTGGACTGAGAACTACCAAGCAAGACACGTGATGGAGATCACAGGGCCTGGATAGTCACGACTTCCTGAATAATTGTGGAGGAAGGCTGTCTGACAAAATCTTCACCCATCCTATGGTATTACACGAGCAAGAAAAAACTTCTATTGTATTTGACTTATGATGTCTATGTGTTGCAGCAGTGAGCTCACTCTAATTTAGAGATCAAAGGGAGGATTCCCTAAGGCAAAACAGGAAGTAGAGATTTGAAGAATGAGTAAGACTTATCTTGATTGGTGGTAGGGGTATGGGTGGCTGGGCAGGGAAGAGACAGAGAAATTTCCAGAATCGACCTTTTGATCTTTCTGGATTTGGCTCCAATTTTTCCCATACTTGAAATGCCTGATCGAGTCAAACTAGTCTATTTGTCAATCATTGAACACATCTCTGTTTGTGCTTGCTACCTAGCTCTTTCCCTCATACCTGCTTGCTCTGTACCTTTCCAGGTGTATTTCCAGTGCCACCTATTCTATAAAACAATTATCCCAGCTGAAACGTACCTCTTTTTTATCTCCTCAATTTTGACTGTTTGAGTCTTTTATTAGAAAGCATGACTCAAGAGATCCTTCAAAGAAAGAAGGAAGTTAACTTAGAATAATATATATAGTATTATGCATGGCAACAAATAAAAAGAGTGGCTTAAATATATAAACTAATGTCAAAATAGTGCATATAGTAAATTCTCAACTTTTATTTTTTGGGAAAATACTGCATGGAGCACTGGGTGTTATACGCAAACAATGAATCATGGAACACTACATCAGAAACTAATGATGTAATGTATGGTGATTAACATAACAATAAAAAAGAAAATAAATAAAATTAAGCAAAGCTTTGTGATTACCTGGTAAATGAATTAGCACAAAAATACCTTAAGACATGGAACATATCAGCCATCCCACATATATTTCTTCTTAAACACATCTCCTTACCTTTGGGGGGAAATCACCTTTACTAATAATTAGTTCCTTGCATTTTCTTATAGTTTCACCACCTATGCCTGCATACCTGAACAAGATAATTTGGCTTCGTCTCTTTTTGAAATAGACCATCCAAATGAAATCATACTTACTGTCTATATACTTCCATGACTTGTTTCAGTCATTCAACATACTCTATCTGCTGTGCTTAGCAGTAGTGTATTCATTGTCAGTGTTGTTCAGCATTCTACTGTATTCCATTCTTTATTTTCTTATTCTCCTTTTCATGTATATTTGGGTTGTTTCTAGTGTGAAACTATGAACAAAGAATGCAGCAGTAAATACTTCTATGTGTCTTCTGGAGCACAGGTGCTTGAGTTTCTCCATGATTGTACGTAGCATGAGCACTGCAGGATCCTAGGCTATGCACATCTTCAACTTTACTGGGTGACATCAAAATGATTTTCCAAAAGGGTTGTTCCAAATGACACGCATACCTAACAGCTCATAAGAGTACTAATTGTTAGACTTCTGGATTTATTAAATCAGATTAAATGTGAAATTGTTGTCATTTCCATTTTTTCCCAAATAACTTGTGAGATAAGGCATCTTTTTTTTTTAATAAATTTCCTCTTTTTGAAGTATCTATTAAGATATTTTGCACATTTTATCGGTTCCCTAGACAGCATGTCTATTGATTCTAGACTTTATATGCATCTTAGATACCAGTCCATTTTCAGTTAAATAGCATGCAAATATATTCTCCACAGTTTTGCAGTTTCTCTTATTTCTCTAGATGGTGTTTTTTGATGAACAGAAATTTTTACTTTTAAAGAGGTAAATTTAGCTTTTTGGGTCTTAAGCGTTCTTTCCCTGCCACAAAGTAATGAAAATATTCGCTTGTATTATCTTCTAAAAGTTTTGTAGTTTTTTTAATTTGCATTTAGTTTTTTTTAGGAAAGATTTTTTTTTATTATGTTATATTAATCACCATACATTACATCATTAGATTTTGATGTAGTGCTCCATGATTCATTGCGTATAACACCCAGTGCATTTAGTTTTATAATTTATCTGCAATTAATTTTTATGAATGGAGTAAGGTAGAGATTTAATTAATTTATTCCATATGTATATAAAAATAACCTAGTAGCATTTCCTGAAAAAAAATCTATTCTTTCCTTGTTAATCTGCAATGCTACATTTAACAAATATTTACATATGCATGGGTTTATTTCTGAACTCTATTCTGTTACACTGATTTATTTTTTCCTTCTGTGCCAATAGCCACACTGTCTTAATTATTACACCTAATAGAGCAAGTATTCTTTATTGTTCTTATTTTTTAAAGTGTATTTTGGCTATTTTGATCTTTGCTTTTCCACATAAATTTCAGAATATGTTTTTAAAGTTGACAAAAATTCTGAGGATTTTTATTAAGACTTTGAATCTACAGATACATTTGTGTATATTTGGCATCTTTAGCACATTGAATTCTGCAATCGATTTGTTTTATGTCTCCTTTAAGCACTTTTTCCTTTAACGTAAGGAATTGTGTCTTCATTTACTAAAGAATTCGTCAGAGAATATATCTACATGTTAGGAGGGGTGTGTGTGTGTGTGTGTGCATGTGTGTGTGAGACAGGCAGTCTTTCCAGTGTGCATTTTCGATTGACTTCAGAGAACAGAAAAGCATCTACTGTATTGATTTTAGCCTCTCCCTTCACCCATCTGACAGTTCTTCATTTTGGTAGAGTAGCTTATTGTATTAGGTTGGGTTTTATTTGTGGGGATGGCTGTGTCTTAAAGGCCAGTGCCATGTGAGTCATGGTCTCCTCACCACATCCTTTGAGTATCTGATGAATCAGGTTTCCATTTTATTTCTAAGTCCAGCCCCACTTCCATGCAGTTTATTGGATAAACAGATTCTGGATGTACTTACTGATCTGCTGGTGCATAGGAACAAAAAGACTCAAGTGAGTCTGGGCTTAGGCCACATTCTCCAAATCAGCTTTTGCCAAGCAACCTGGTATTGGTAGAGTTATAGGAACCTTGCCCAGCCACTGTTCCATCTTATACTCTTCTCCCCATTTGGCTATTGGTCATATGGATATGGAAGTCCAGAAGGGTAAAGGAGTGGTAGAATTCAAGAACTAAACTATTCTTAATCATCCAATGCCAGATTTTTTACAAAGCAAGGTGTACCTTTATATGACTGCTATAACTATTAAAATTATTATTTTTAAAAATCATTTTGTTTCATTAGAATAAAAATATGGCCTTTCTTCCTTTCTACTGAATATTCATATTATCTGATTTTTTTAAGCCTGAAGGTGAAGGCCATAGCTACATATTATCAAATGAACATATGTATGAGGGCATATGTTTTTTTAAAATTATACCATGTTGAGTCTATTTTCTGAATACTATTAGCATGAATCAGTGTAAAAGAAGTAATCATAATAATAATTATATATTTTGTAATATGTCATTGTTTTGTAATAATTATGTATCATATAAAATGTATTTTTTGGCACTCTACAGTTTTAAGTCACTAAAGTATTCATTATCTCATTTGTTCATCATAAGCTACTTGCATGGGTAAAGAAAATATTATTTTATTAAAAAAAATTTTTTTTGAATATTTTATTTATTTATTTGAGAGAGAGAGATAGTGAGAAAGAGCATGAGCAGGGAGAAGAGGGAGAAGCAGGCTCCCTGTGAGCAGGGAGCCTGACGTGGGGTTTGATCCCAGGACCCTGGGATCATGACCTGAGCCGAAGGCAGACGCTTACCTGACTGAGCCACCCAGGTGCCCCAGGAAAATATTTTTTTAAAGATTTATTTGTTGGGACACCTGGGTGGCTCAGTCGGTTAAACGTCTGCCTTCGGCTCAGGTCATGATCCC
>NC_138380.1:35888612-35929525 GCF_054177405.1 Leptonychotes weddellii | reverse complement strand
CCCGCTCCAATACCTGGGAGCTCTGCCACACTCAGGCACCCCCGGTCTTTCTGTGACCCCGAGGGTCCTGAGACCACACTGTCCCGGAGGGTTCCACCCCCCGCTTAGCCACCAGAGTGACGTCCCTCAGCGGAGCCCACTTCTAAAAGTTCCGATTTTGTGCTCCGTGGTTCTATCACTTGCCAGAAGCGGCCTACGGAAGCCCCTCCCCAACCATCTATCCTCCCGAATATCGCCTTGGATTCACTTCTCCGCACGTCCTACCTTCCAGAAAGTGGTCGCTTTTCTGTTCAGAGAGTTGCTGCTATTCTTTTCTTTGATCTCCTGTTGAGTTTGTAGGTGTTCAGAATGGTTTGATCCCCATTTAGCTGAATTCCAGAAGGTAACTCTTGAGCTGAGATGTGAAGTATGCAGAAGAATTGCCAAGAAGGAAAGGATGCAACCAGGTGGGGGGATCATGTCATCATTAACTTTTCTTAATCACTTGGGAACTTTCTTCTCATTAGTCCAAGCCCTTTGATTTCAGGTTTCCTCTCTTTGTTGTTGTTTTTTCCCCCAAGTATTTAGGAATCAGTGGCCTAAGGACAAGGCAAGCATTTTTTTTGTGCAAGTTATAATGGTACTGAGAAAAATAAATTTATTATTTTGTCCATTTTAGAAATCATCTACCTGCCACATCACAGCTTAACTGCTACACACACACACACACACACGCACAATTAAAGAAAATAAAAGATGCCTTTAGTAGGTGTATTAGAGAGAGTACGTACTCTGACTTTGTATTTTTGTGAAAAAAGAAATTGAACAGAAGAAAAATCTCTCTGAATCAAATATATTTGCATATTCTTATAGTTTCCATTGCATGAGTATCAGAACTACGAGGGTACACTGCAGGTGTGGAAATGAACCTAAGTATGTGCAAGGAAAAGTATAGCTAAAAAATGATGAACCGCTGATTAATTTGATAGATTCCACAATAACACTATTCATAGCCCGTTTTCATAATCACAGTTTTATTTGATTTTTTAGGAAAGCCATTTCAAAGACATGCTACTACAGCAGCGCTATAATGTAGCAAAGATACTGTCGTTGCTTATGAAATGATTTAACTACTTGAACTGTAGCACTGTATTCCATTTTGGTCCTTACATAACAGCGCCCTAAATAACATGGCATATCATTACTTTAAAGAATTGCTGTTTGTTTCACTGAATGATTTTATTTCAATTTTTTATGGCTATTGAAAAAGGTAGCCACATGTAACATTTATCAGTGTTATTCATCATATTGAATGATTTATATCTTCTCATGATTTTTACATAAAACTATAAAGGCTTTTAAATGTAAAATAATATAAAGAAATGAAGTGTGAAATACATCACTGTAAAATAGTTAATAGTTAAAATAACATTTTATACTATTCAAAAAACCATTCAAGATTAATGAAACATATATTGCAATTTAGGTAAATTGGATTTCTTACTCCTTTTAAGCTTGTCCAGCAAGCTTTGCGGTGAGAAGTTTTAGGGTAAAGGTTGTGATTTATATTTGGTGGCTTTAGTCAATTTCTGCTAAGGCCGTTTACCTCTTCCTGATGTGAAGTAGTATTTTTATATTTTTATATACCCTGATTTACTTATAACTGACAAGTGGCCTATCTTAGATTGACAACGATATGCATAGAGCAGATGTCAGAAGACAGAAATGATTACAGGTTAAAGTACTTCTTTTGTAAAATATGAGTTAATTCACCAGTCATGAAAGCGCCAGACTGAGAAAAGCTTTCTTTGTGTAGAGTGTTGGCAGGTGTCATGAAACTTCCTCACACAAGATTATTAATTCGTGACCTATTTCCCTCATTACAGTAGCACCTTCTTCAGAAAGGATTGCCATTTCCACCAGGCAGACCCTCAAAATATGCATGGGGTATGAAGTAAATGCAAATCTCCATCACAAATTTAAAAGCAGATAGTGCCCTTGACAACCAGATGTCTATCTTTCCTTACTAAAGCCTTCCAAGTTCTGATGGATGGTTTCAACAACCCTGCATCTACCTTAAAACTTGTGTTGTTGGTAACTCAGGGAAGAAAAACATAGTTTTCTTGAGAATGAATATCTTTTTCAGAGCTAGGGTTAAAAGAGAAATTGTGAGGACAATGTCCACATGCTAATAGCTGAAACTCTTTCAAAGGTTCTGTATTTTTGCTACAAAAAGGAGGCCTGGGGCAAATCTTACAGCGGATGTCTCTCTTTAAATATGTAGGTGTCTTACTTAGAAGTCTCTCATAACTTTTAATCTCATATTTTTGTATTAAGTCAGGCAAGGAATGCAAAACATATCTGGACAGTATCATTCCTCAAAGACATTACTCCACTGTGTTTTAGCATCTATCATTGACTTAGGTTAAGGGATTTTCTGAAAAATCGTTCTACCAACTTTTTGCTGTGTTGTTGAGGATGTTGTTTATTTATCATATTATTCACTGACTTCTTTTTTAGGTCTTCAGTCTTTTTTTTTTTTTTTAAAGATTTTATTTATTTATTTGAGAGAGAGAATGAGAGACAGAGAGCACGAGAGGGAAGAGGGTCAGAGGGAGTAGCAGACCCCCCGCCGAGCAGGGAGCCCGATGTGGGACTCGATTCCGGGACTCCAGGATCATGACCTGAGCCGAAGGCAGTCGCTTAACCAACTGAGCCACCCAGGCGCCCCTTTAGGTCTTCAGTCTTAGTATCAGTTGTGATTTTCTGAGCATTTGGTTAGTTTGTGCCTTGTATCATTCAATCTGTTACCTGATTTTCCCTTTTAGTGTGTGAAAACGTAATCTTGTCTATCTATTTTAACAAATGTACAACTTGTTATAGTATGCTTCTTAAAAAATTAACTTCTTTCCTCGGAACACCTCACTATTTTAAATCTTATTTTTAATTTTGACTCATTTTTTTCCTGATGTGTAAATTAGGTTATTTTTCTTGGTTAGCTGCATCTTTATAAACTACTTCAAATCATTTCAGACCAAGGTACAATGCAACTTAATAGTATTGAAATGTATTTCCTAAGATGAAATGCAGGTCACTTTACAATCTAAATCCAATTTACTTTTCATATCTTAATTCCAAGGACATCTTTATACACCACCAGTTGTAATCAGTTTTTTCACCTTCATGTTCCCATACAAACCAGGTTCATTTTCATTTGGCCCACATTGAAAATGCCTTCTTATTTTACCTCTATCCATCCAGATATTAACTATCTTTCACGATCCATTTCTTATTCTACCTCATGCCAACTTTTTTCCTAACTCTGAACTTGTAGCATTTATTTTCTTACCCATTCATCTAGATTTTGACTTTTTTCTGCCTGCTTGCATGGCTTGATATGTCATATTCCTCCTTAATATATTATGCACCAATATTTTGGCTTTCAGGTAGGCAATGAGTTCATACAAGTGAAGGGCTGAGTCTTGTCTACAACCCCCAATATCTTGCATTCTGGTGCATTTATTGAAGGCATAAACATTTATGAAATAACACATCAATTTACAGGATGAAATAAAAGTATTAGAATGAGTGGTCAAAGCAGATTTTAACTCGGCCTGAGTTTATGGGAACCTTTAAAGGTACTTACAATTGTTGTAATACCTCCGATTTCTATGTACTGAGCATTAACATGGGCTTTAAATAGAATCCCCTAATTTGTTCAGTACGTATTATTATTCCATCCCATCTCTTTGTGAAATTTGGGATGGCTGTGTGAACTCTCAGTTTTCCCTGGAATGCAGAAACTTAGGCAGGGAACTTATCTTAATTCAGCAGTGACAGTAGGGCTTACACTGAGCACAGGGACAACTTACTAGTGCTCGTGGCTTAATGACATTGAGAGATGAGTCATTATGATTCTCCTGATGATGACCAATGGTGTAATCAACAAGGCTCAGACTAGGCAACCCAAGGGAAGAGGTTATTTTCTAAACAGTGTATTCCTCCTACACCTTGCACAAAAAGAAGAATAGAGAAGAGGGCATATTTGGAAGCTCAGAAAAGCAAAAAGATAATTTCACTGCAG
Organism: Leptonychotes weddellii; assembly: GCF_054177405.1. Taxonomy (NCBI): domain Eukaryota; kingdom Metazoa; phylum Chordata; class Mammalia; order Carnivora; family Phocidae; genus Leptonychotes; species Leptonychotes weddellii. Next base: position 35,925,462 of record NC_138380.1, on the reverse strand, counting down.
TTCTGAATGACTGCCATTTTGTTGCACGCTGTGACACCTTTTCTGTTACAAACACATAGTTCACTAAACATTCATGCTGCATTCCCTAAGGGGTTTTGTTTTTGTGGGTTTACTTTTTTCTTTTCTTTTTTTCTTTTTTAGAGTAGATAGTAGCATGCTGTTGATAAAACACTTGAACTCCTGCTGTTTAAATTGTTAGGTTCTGTTCAGAAAAGTGAAATAATGTTCTGCCATTTGTTCCCAGGTACTGAGACTGCTGCTGAAATGTACAAATAAGCACTCTAATCGGGTAGAGAATAGTTCTTTGTATGGTTTAAGGCGGTAGGAAAGGGGGCATCTTACCTCTTTCCTTGCAGGTGGTTGAATCTTTTGTTTCCCCTGCTGGGACTTCCATCCCTCAAAAATCCTTTTCTTGTGTACTAACACATGGATCACTAGAGGTTCTTTTTAAAAAATATTTGCTTTATTTATTTTTCTCAAAAAACAACCCCAAGCTTGCATTGTCAAAGACAAGGTAATTCCCAGTTTTGCTAGATCAGACTTTGCCACCAAGGAGAGTTTGAAGTTCTTTAATCTGTCATATAAGTAACATAGATTTTGTGAATGCTCAGAGTGTTCAAAGCATTTTATATTTATTACAGAGTAGGTTCACTCACCCTTTTTCTTGACTTTTCAGTTTCTTACATTTTGAGAGCAAGTTTTTCTTAATATGAAAGAAAACTTACTTAATATCATAGATTTTTATCAGTTCGTTTTACCTCAATGATTTTTTTTTTAAAGATTTTATTTATTTATTTCACAGAGAGAGACACAGTGAGAGAAGGAACACAAGCAGAGGGAGTGGGTAAGGGAGAAGCAGGCTTCCCGCCGAGCAGGGAGCCCGATGCGGGGCTCGATCCCAGGACCCTGAGATCATGACCTGAGCCGAAGGCAGACGCTTAATGACTAAGCCACCCAGGCGCCCCTACCTCAATGATTTGATTCTGTATCCTGAGTTTATTGGAGCCAGGGATGGATTATCTGTTCTAAGCAGACTGTACACATGCACACATGCCGAATCACTGAAACACATTCATAGTTTATGGCACCATCTTTTTAAGATAATAGTTGTTTTCCATCTGGTGCATGCTCTCCACTACCAACTACCATTAGTGGATTTTTCTTTTGATGAAATATATCCTCTTGTGGGTGACAGCTCATGTTGAAGATCTATTTTTCTCCATATTTTTGCAACAAAACCTTTTCCCTTAGTCATCATGCATCTGTTATGCACAAACAATTCTGATAAGCCTCAATGTTACACATACAAATAAAAAAAAATCCTTGCTTCCAATAAGCTAACAATTTGGGGTATAAAGTCACAAATGTTAATAGAGCACTGTTGTCATGCTGTATGCTGTGATGATGGTGTTCTATGTGTTCTATAAAAATGTCATTGATTATGTTTTTATTGGTATAGTATGCAGGTCTAGGCCCTACACAAATTTTATATCTCTGGGAATATTTTAAAGAAAATGAAATACAGAACACCCCTGTAATATATTATAAATATTACATAGAATAAAAATTTTGGTGCTGCATTACTAATCAATTTCTACCATAATTGATGGGATTTACTTGAAATCAGAGGGTAAAAGAACAAGGTTAGGGAAGAACTTTAGCCTGCTTATATTAGTCATATATAGCTACCACTTCCTTAGGCCAATATTCTGATCAGAAATGAGTTTGCAGGTGTTGGTAGAAAATGTGGTGACTTTTTATATCTTTGGAGGCCTATGGTTTGGGAGTAGAGGACTTGATTCTAAATACCAAATCCAAGAAGAGATTATGTACAATCTTTTTGAAGTGCTTGTGTTGGTGCAAATCCACATGAATACGACCCATTTATGAGTGAAAGAAATTCTCTTTGAGCATTCCTTACAATGATGCTTTTCCACTTTAGGATTACCCATCCCTTTTTATCTTTGTTGCTTATTGCATATTGAGATTGCCCTTCTTTGTGGTTTACTTTCTTTTCAAGCTCTTACTTTAAAGACCTAAGAATGAGACTGCAGATGAGGAGAACTGAATTGATATTGAAACTGCAAAGGGAAAAAAAAAACCCTCAGGTTTTATTGTAACTCTAAAGGCACATTTTAAACCCTGGAACACGTTTAAGAATAAAATGTTCAAACTCGCACCTGTCAAGAAATTTATAGTTAAGGATCATCTATTGTTAATGTTTCCTAATTCATCATTACTTGCTAACAGTTATGTGTCGATAAAAGAGGCCTAAATCTTTTATTAGTGTGCCTCCTTACTGGGTTTTATGACTTCTAAAGATGAGGCCACTGGAACACCTGCTCAGACAGACAGAAAGGCAGCCTGGCTTAGGAAACGGGTGCTGATCTGGGTGTTAAAAATCTTCTTTCCAAATTCTGGCATTTTACTATTTAAACACACAGGCTGGGTCAATTTTAGAAACCCTAGAGAAGAACAACAAGAAAAAATTTAAGAGGCATTTTTAAACTTCCCTTCCCTAAAAAGGTACTTTGGAAAAAAAAGTTTCCTTCCCACTCCTATTCCAGAATAATTTTCCTTCAGTTGCCTCTTAAACAGAGGGTCTCAGAACACACTTTAGCATGATGGTTGAGATGAATGACTTGGTTGTGGGTATTTGTGGTAACTGCACCGTGGAGTTCTGAGAGCCACCAAACTAGCATTACTAAAGCAATGATCAGAATGTGTCACAGCAAATTGTGTTTACAGAATCTTCTGATCAGTATGGTTCTCCACAATTATCCCAGGTCCATTATCAGAAGCAAATTTTCTACTCTGTAGGAAGGATTTGCTTCCTGAAATCCAGCCCCCCAACCTCAGAGTCCTGCTTTGGGGGTTTGGAGCAACAGTCTCTCATAGTAAGAATGTCACCTCGCCTGCTCTGCCTTTTTAATCCATATATCTTTCTCTTTTTGGAGCCTCTCAGAATGAGTGGCTGGCTCATGGTAAGATGTGAGTATGCCTAGAAACCCTCTAGTATCTTAACTAAACTCAGGATGATAAGGTTCTTCGTCAAAACTTCTGTATCTGTCTCTGGAAAATGGTGGGTAACTGTGTTGGGGCTGAAAGGTTAAACATAAACTATAACACCGTGTCTTGCTTGCATTGTATCTTTCCATTTATGAAACATTTTAATATACATCTTTTAATCGATTTGCCAATCATTTGATCAGCTAAGTAGGAGTGTATTATTCATCTCCATTTTCCAGATGACATTAGAAGTTATGATAAGTCTAAGGTCATAAAACTATTAAGAACAAGGGCCGACACTGGCACCTAGTAAAGAGGTTATTTTAGGACACAAAACCAAATCTAACAAATAGCCCCATAAGGAGTGGGGGACAGTTCATATCAAATTACTTTTTAGTCTGTCCTGAAATCTGCATCTGTAGCAGTTGAAATAAGTGTTGATGAAATTAAGAAAGTGTACTTCATCTCGTTTCCCTGAGTCTGGGAGAAGCTCTATTTTATTGTGGGATTGTAAAACATGTGGCCTCTGAACAAACACTTGAATGCTTTTGATTTGGAGATAAAGGAAACAAGAAGAGGGTTTTGTATGGACTGAGAGAAGAAGATGCTTTTATAACATTTTATAACCCATCTCCCCACCCATCCCCCAAAATATTAGAGAAGAAAGAAAGGTAAAAGTAAAGCAATGCTGGTGCTAGGTAGGTGTTCATCCCATCAGCACTATAACATAATTAGTGGGTAAAAATGGTTCCAGTTTGGGGTGCCCGGATGGCTCAGTTGGTTAGGTGTCTGCCTTCGGCTCAGATCATGATCCCAGGGTCCTGGGATCGAGCCCTGCGTTGGGCTCCCTGCTCTGCTGGGAGTCTGCTTCTCCTTCTGCCCCTCACCCTGCTCATTCTCTCTCTCTCTCTCTCTCTCCCAAATAGATAAGTAAAATATTAAAAAAAAAAAAAAGGTCCCAGGTTTACTCAGGGCTTGTTCCCACATGGTGTGGGGGGGGTAGTCAAGATGGTTAGGATGAATAAACATCATATTCTGCATCACACATCCCAGTAAGCCTCTATGACATTTGGTAGCAGGAATCAAGTGAGGTTCCACCAAACTCTAGGGGAGAATACGTGTGAGGGGGAGGAATAACAAGGAGGGCCAGATATATCACTTGGTAGTCTCTTACCTAGAGGAAACCTTGCTACATAGTGGGATGCAGTGTCCCAAAGGAGCTTTTTGTCTTTGCTAATACCCTGCCTCTGGCCAGGATTTTTACTGGCTGGGTCAGCAATGAATTCTCAGGATAGAGGGTGCCCTAGGTTAAAGAGTGAGCGTCTTGCAAAGAGAAAAGATACTAATAGATGTTGCAGCTTTTCATAGTCTGGCTCTAAAAAGAACCAAAAAAAAATAATCTTTTTTTTTTAATTTTTTTGCTATTTGTCTCAAAACAGATTATAAAAATAGATTCAAAACATTTTCTGCGAAATTTGAAGTTAGCTGCATCATGACTGCTGAGGGAAACTAGGCATGTTTGGAAGTTTTTGAAGCTGACTTAATTAAGAGCAGCTATCATGGTAGCTCCCAAAAGCTCTTAGATGCCACAGGCAGAAATGCTAAATTGGTCTGGGTAGAACCTTTAATTGATATAAGGAGAATGGGTAGAAGGTTAACAAGACAAAAGAAAAAAAAATAGGAAAAAAATAAATTTTCATTGGGTTCCCATATGTGATGGGTTCCAGTGTTGCATGGTAACCAGTTGGTATGGGCTCACCTAAGAGCACATTGTTAAATTTTCAAGAAATTTTCAAGCCAGTTGTTCAAAACATCCATTATTTAAAATTAAATTGTGTAAAACTACACTTACATAAAATATGAAACAAGGATAATAAACTCTCACAGTTCATTACTTCCAAATTATTTTTCTACATTTTGCCTTTATCTGTATTCTTGAGGAGGCTATGTACATCTATTGTCCCTGCATGGTGGAAATCCTCTGTAACAGCATGCTTCTGCCCATCTCTTCTCAACTCTGTTTTCGGTGACATCATATTGGTGGTTGATATTAGTCATGGTTGACAAATGCTGCAAAGTAGATACTGATTTATTGTTTTGTTGATTGTCTAATCATAGGAAATGTTAATAATGCAGATTAAAGTTGAAAATGTGTCATGCAGTTGCATTATGGGTGGTATAAAATTGAGGAAGTATTCATTTATTACTTGAAAACTTTAACCTGATTCAGCAAAGATGCCATTCACATCATTGATGAGCAAGTGAGGTTCTGACGCGCATCTTGGTTGTTTCACTTTCCTCCTAACTCATTAAACAAAAATATCAATTAGCATTCATGGCACATATCAGATTTATTGATGATACATCAATTGGGGAAAGAGATAACAAATTGGGATCCAATTCTGTTTGTCAAATCCTGGTTAAATTGGAGCTGTAATTTGGCTACCAATATAAGAGTTTGGAAAATACCAATGGAAGCTTTCTGTTAGCATCAATTGCCTATGCAGAATTTGTAATAATAAGTATTATATATTTTATTATGATTTGTCAATGGTGTGCTAAACATCCTTTATGGTAAAAGCATTTATAATAAACTTATGTACATATACACATGCATACATTTTTTTTTTCTTCAGAGAGCCTGTTGTTTAATACTTGCCAGTATACTATTGGCAAGCCCTGAAATGGTCTTTTATTCTCTTATTTAACTCTAACAAGTCCCTGAAATAGGTATTATGTTCACTTTGTAGATATGGAGAATGAGGCCCAGAAGAGTTTGGAAACAGTACCAGTGACACACAGCTGGTACAGAAGTAGTTGGGATGGGATCTTAGGTATATTCTGGCCAAAGCCTAGGCTTTCTTATTGACACCACCCTCACAGTGACATTAAACAGTTAATGACTTTAGTCACTTGTCCTATGCTCTGGCCTCAGTAGCCTTCTCCAAGAAAGGAGAATGATACTATTCATACCTCCTCAGAACCATCATAAGGATCCAATGTGAAAATAATTTGTAAACTTAAGGTGTTAAAGCAATATATAATTATTTATCGAAGAGTTAGACATATGAGGTAGCATTTTGCCAGAAGAGTTTTACTATCCTGAGTCTGATTCAGGCTCCTTGAAAATGAGCTTTTCTATATATTACCTGAAAAACAGAATGGCGTTTCATTTTCTCTTGGAAATGATTTCTATTATAAATTGCTAAATGTCTTTTTTTCCTGTTCTGGACTTCTTTGCAAATCTCCAGCACCTTTTTGTTTAAGCACTACTAATTTTTTCCAATAATAGATTGATGGCTTCTTAAAATGTTTGACAACTCAGTATTCTTGAGTTTTTATCAGCCTAGAGCATCCCTGAAGGTGGCATATGACCAGCAGATTCTGGAGAAGCAGCCAAAAGCTAAACCCAATGCAGAAGTGAAAAGAAAGAAAAACAAATGTATATTTTTGAAAAGCAATCAAGTTGTTTGCATTAGGGTATTATTACTAATAACCTTGGATAATTTGAAGTTATGGAGAATATAAGCACATTTTAATACCCTCTGATACCTAGATATTAGATTGCTATATGGATAATAGATAATTTTGCCCTATATCTCTCTCCAATGCCAAGGCGCTTTCAGATGATGACATTTTCTGTTGCAACTCTGAGTGCTCATAGGCCTTGATTCTGCTAGGTAATTATAATATCTACCATGGCATTAAGGCTCACTGCATGAGCTAATGCCATGATATGGAATTAATCAAATCTAAATGAAAAGGTCATTAGAAAGTTAAATTATTTCACTGATACCAGACTAGTGCCACATAAGCAAGAATTACACTCCTTTGTGATATAATAGATCCTGAAATTCAGTCATTAGTTTCACCTCACTAGGGATATCTAATTATTGATGTGGTTAATTACTTAAGCCCATTGACCATGGTTTAGTATTCCATTACTTGTACTTTTAGCTCTGTAAAAAATGTATTATGTAACATTCTTAACATATACTTATGGTTCACCTCAATTATTATTTCCTATAAGTTGCCTTTATAAAAACACAGATGATCTAATAAAATACCAATAGTTATTTATTAAACTCATACTGTATAGGGGATTGTGCTTAGGTGTAAAGGGAAACTGTTCTTTTCAGGGTAAAATAAATGAATTTCTAAACACATTAGAATCATATTCACTTTCTCAAGGGAGCTTTAATGACCTCTTCTGCACAACCCCTGACCAGAACAGACCTGATTAACCCTCTGTGCAGAAATGAGCTTTAAAGAATTTTGGATAATTTGTGGCAGAAAAATAGTGCAGGGTCACCAAACAGCTGAATGTCCTTTTCTGGCAGGGTAATGTAATTTGCTGATGTAAATCTAAATAGTGATGTCACCTCCTTTTATTTAAAGTGCTGTATCAGCACAATATTAATCTTTCTGGTTCTGGCAAGACCCAGGGACACCAGCAGCTTCCTGAACCTGTATTAGTCAGGATAGGCTAGGTTATGTTGCACTAGCAAGCATTCCCAAGATTTTCTTTACTTGAAACAACAAAGATTTATTTCTTATTTGTGCCACATCTCCCTTGTGAGTTAGCTGCAATCTCTACTATATATCTTCTCTGTGAGGGCCAAAGGCAAAGGCTCCATTTTACCTTTCATGATCATCATGGTGGGGGAAGAGCACACAGTGAATTGCACACTTAAATTTTTCCTAGAATTATAATGTTATCATTTACTCCAAAGGAACAGGACCACAATATTTGTGCCCAGCAATAATGACTATTATCCATTGCCACTAAGGACTTCAGTGGAGGGAATAAGAAATGGGGCAGGTCTCAAGAAACTCTGTTGCGTCTTCTGCTCTGTATGGTCACCTCAATTCAGCTAAGTTTCTATAACCTTTGAACAGTACTAAATAAAATCAGCTGAACATTTTGGATGATGTATGTTCTCTTTCCTTATGTGTAATCTGTAATCCATCTGAGATGCTTTAATCCTCTGTTACAATCTCACTGCATCCTGAATTTGTTTATAGAATGGGTCAAAATACAAAATTTTATTATTTATATAATTATTTTCCTAAGAACAATGAGGAAAAGGACAGTAATCATAGCTTTTCCACAGCATCTCACTTAGTGCCAAGCTCAGAGTAGTTGCAAAATAAATACAGGTTCTATGAACAAATAAATGAGAAAATAGATATTCCAGCTAAATAGAAGGAAGCTGTCAGTTGGAAATATTTCCTCCCTATTTCTATTTCATTTCTGTTTTTATATTTATAATTTCTTCCTTCTACATTTTTTGAGCTTTATTTGCTCAGTTTTATTTTTTTCCCTAGCCTCTTAAAGTGATGGCTTAGTTTTAATTATACCTTTCTTTTCTAATCTAATTATTTAAAGTTACATATTTCCCTCTAATCAGTACTTTTCCAGCATTCCACAAATTTAGATATGTTGTATTTTTATTATTATTGAGTTGAAAATATTTTCTAACTTATGCTGTAATTTGTTCTTTGATCCATGTTATTTAGAGGTATTTGTTTGATATGTAAATATTTGAGGGTTTGTGGATAACTTATTGCAAATGAATGTAATTTAATATCATTATTTGATAATTATGAAGACTTACCTTCTGGCTGAGCATATGGTATCTTTGTGAATATTCCTTGTGCACTTGAAATAGATGTATATTGTTTAGTTGTTATTGTGTTCTATAATTTGCAGTTAGTCAAGTTGATTGATAGTGTTATTCAGATCTTTTATATCTTTACTGGATTTTTTTCTACTTGTTCTATCAATTAATGAGATGGGGTATTGAAATCTCCAAATACGAATACATCTTTCTTCTTTTGTTCTGATTTTAGCATTTGTTCATGAAATTTGTAAAATTATTTTTGTTGTTAATTGCAAAATAGTGATTTTTTTCCGTTTCTCTAATTCTATAAGGAAGATCTCTCCCTCACTCATAGCCTCTTGTTTTTCTCAAAAGATAACTCCCTGGATGTATTGCTTCTTTCTTTCTTTCTTTCTTTCTTTCTTTCTTTCTTTCTTTCTTTCTTTCTTTCTTTCTTTCTGTCAATGTGTTATAAGCCATTATCATCCTTTTGTATTTAATTTGTCTTAAATTTTATCTGTGGAAGTCCTTTCAGGTAATCTACTGTACTCTTTTAATGTGTCTCATTTAGTACTTGAAGACATCTTTGATTTCTGATGCAACAGAGTAGTTCAGGCTCACCTTTTACTTTCTGGTTTCAGACTCATGTTTTAGTTGGAAGTGACATTTAAAATCTGATATCTGGGCATTAGATTATAGGTACTCATTGCTTTGGGTGACATTTCTTCTGAGCCCTTCAATGGGAAAGTTTGGAAGTATATTTTTTAAACAATCATTTGTTCATACTGATACTTATAAATCACATCCAACAACACAAGGTTCATTCTCACATTTTCCCATTCTATATTTGTATTTCCTTATCTCATTACATATTAATGCCTACACAGCTAAAAATCATGTAAGAGAAATAAATGGAATAGTGACTATAATTTGAATAACCCTAAAGAAGAAATGACAGGAAGGAAAGCGAACTAAAAGCATAGCATAAATAGGAGACAGGTACCAAAATGTTAGACATAAGCCCAACCATGTTTGTGCTCATTTTCAATTTAAATAAAGAAAACTGCAATTAGAAGACAGAGATTACCAGAATGGGTAATAAACAGCATAGTCAAGTTATATGCTGTCTACAGGAGATGCACATTAAATCTAAGGACAATGTAGGTTGAAAGTAATAGGATGACAAATTATATACCATGCTAAGAGTAAACATGAGAAAACTGATCCATCTACATTAATATCAGACAGGGTAGACTAGAATACAAATAATATTGTTAATGATATACAAGTATTTCAAAATGATAAAAGGATCATTTTATCAGCAAGGCAGAATGTCAAAGTATTAATAAAAGGGCTTCAAAATACATGAAGCAAACACAGGCAGAACCAAAGGGAGCAATAGATTATAATAATGCTTAGAAATTCTAATACTCTTCTTTCAGTAATTTATAGAACAAATAGACAAAAAATAATTAGTAAGCATAAAAGATATGAACAGTATCAGACAGCTTGATGTAATCAAAATTCCATCCCAACAACTGACCAAGGAATGTTTACCAGTGCAGGCCAATGCCACCTATTGGCCATTTAATTGGCAATGAAATAAATCTCATTAATTTAATAAAGGTTGAAATCAAGCAGGGTATGTTGGCTTGCCACAATGAAATTAAATTAGGAATTTAAGATATACACAAATATCCTAATATTTGAGGGAAAATAACACAATTCTAAACAACATATGGGCTAATGTTGATATCAAAAGACAAAATAGAAAATTCTGAGAACTGAATGATAACAAAAAAGCAATATATTGACATTTATGAAATATAGCTACAGGATACTATATAGGGAAATGAGCAAACAATAGGAAAAATTAATCAAGATTTTTTTTGCAATGATTATTAAAATTGGTAATCCTTAAGAAGACTGATCAAGAAATAAAAACAAAATAAATTCTCAATATTGGGAATGAAAGAGTGATATCACTATAGATTGTACGGATATTTAGAAGATAATAAAGGAGAATTATAAATGAGCATAAATTTGACAGCTTGTGTGAAATGAACAAATCTTTGAAAGTCACACATACTAAAATTAATCAAGAAGAAACAATAAAACCTGAATAGCCATATATCAATTACAATAATTAATTTTGTAATTTAAAGTCTTCATACAAATAATTTTGGCTTCACTGGTATACTCTAACAAACATTTAACGAAGAAACAACAGTATTGCAAGAGTTCTTTCAGAAAATAAAGGAAAGTGACTTCTCCAATTGTTTCATGTACCCAAGATATCAGTGATATCAAAATCTAACAATGCCATTATAAGAAAACAAATTTAGAGAACAATGTACCTTATATAGAGACACAACATTTGCTAATGAAACATATCAAATCAATCTAGCAATATATAATAAAAGGTAACAAAATTATACTATGACTAACTAGGTTTCCTCTCAAGAATTCAAGGTTAGTTTATTATTCAAACACAAATCAATCTAATGGAATACAACTAAACAATAAAAAGAACAAACTACTGATATGTACAGCAGCATGGATGAATTACTAATGCATTATGCTAAATTAAGGAACCCAATATTAAAATGTTACATACTGCATACTTTAATTTATTTGACATTTTGGAAAAGGCAATAATACCGGAAGACAGAACAGGTCCGTGGTTGCCAGGAGTTCAGACGAGATTGGGTGCGTTCAGGGTGGTATGGCCGTAGACTGGTTGCCAGGAGTTCGGAAAGGAATGGGTTCTAAATACAAATGAAATACATGAGATAATTCTTTGAGGTATAGGAATGTTTCTGTATTCTATCTCTGGTTATAATGATGAGAATCTATGCACATGTAAAAACTCATAGAACCTTAGGCCAAAAAATGTGACTTTTGCTTTATGTAAATTAAATCCAAAAACTTAATCTAATTTTTTATATTAATGGAAAAAAGCAGATAAACCATCATCTTAATAAAATTCAGACAATGCATCTGATAAAAGTCAATATCCCATTATGATAAACTGTCTCAGCTAATTAGGAGTAAAAGAAAACTTCCTTATATGATAAAGGGTATTTGCAACAAATCTATGGTTAACATCATACTTACTGATGAAATAATGAAGACTTTATCCCTGAGATAGAGAATAAGATAAGTACATCCACTCTTACTACATCTATTCAATATTATACTGGGCAGCAAGGCTAAAAGGAAAATACCCAAATCCAGAAAGCAGGACATGTACTGGATAGCAAGTGTACTCTCAGAAATAATGAGCGGGGCACCTGGGTGGCTCAATCTGTTAGGCGTCTGCTTTCAGCTCAGGTCATGATCTCAGGGTCCTGGGATCAAGCCCTGCATCAAGCTCCCCTCTCAACACAGGGAGTCTGCTTCTCCCTCTTCCTCTGTGCTCTCTCTCACTCTCTCTCAAGTAAATAAGTAAAATTAAAAAAAAAGAAATTATGAGATTGTAAATTTCTAAAAACCTGAAAGCTAGATTGTAAAGCAAGGGGAGTTCTGAAAGTTCTGTTCTGAAAGCTAACAGCTTATTTAAGAAGCATAAGCAATTCCAGAATCCCAGTAGAGTTCACATCACAGGTCTTAATAAAAAGAATAGAGTGGTTTTATTCACAAAGTACTTAAAGCCGCTAGTGAACTAAATCAAACTAAATTTACCACAAGCTAAAATTCAGCTGGACTTTATCTCAGATTAATTTAGGCCTACACTCTAGCAGCCTAAGAGAAGAAGAGGCATTGTAATTTCTGTGGACAGATACTAATTACTTCATTCATTATTATTGTGTTATGCAAAATAGCTGTCATATAATCAAAAAATTTAAACACATACAAAGAAGGGTGACTGGCTGGCTCAGTTGGTGGTGCATGCAATTCTTGATGGGGCCATGAGTTAAGCCCCATGTTGGGTGTAAAGCTTACTTAAAAAAAGAGAAAAAAAGACATACAAAGAAGCAAGAAAACAGGACCTAAGGTCAAGACCTAAAACAGTCAATGGAACAGACCTAGAGATGGCCCAGATGTTGGAAAAATGAGAAACATACTTTAAAATAAGTATGATAAAAATGCTAAATTTCTAGTGAAAAAGGTAACCATCATGAGAGAAGACATGATGAATTTTAGTACAGATATGGATGTTATAGAAAAATACTAGAAATGAAAAAGTAATATCAAAAATAAAGAATATATTGGATGGGTTTAACAACAGACTGAATATTGAAGAGGAAAAGACTGGTAAAATTCATGACAAGTCAATAGAAAACATTGAAACTAAAATACAAAAGAAAAAGAGTGAAATAAAAACAAGATAAAATGTCTCAGACCTATGAAACAATATCATATAGTCTAAAATACGGTTTTCAAACCTTGGCACTATTGAAATTTTGGACCAGACAAGTATTTTTTTGTGGGAGGATATCCTGTACATTGCAGGATGTTTAGCAGCATCCTGGGTGCTAGTAGCAAACATCCTTCTAGTTTAGAGAACCAAAAATGTATCTAGACATTGTCAAATGTTTCCTGGGGGATAGTATTACTCCTAGTTGATAACCAGTGGTATAAAAATACATTTGCAGATGGAGATGAGAAGAGGCGGGAATGGGACAAAGGAAGTATTTGAAGAGCTACTAGAGAATTTTAAAAAATTGATGAAAGACTTCACCCTATATTTCTAAGAAGTTAAGTGAAAAAAAAAAAACTCAGAGCAAATAGAATCCACACATTGTCATATTATAGCCAATGATGAAGAGCAGATATGGAGACTAGATATAAATGGAAAAGTTCGGGAAAGATACATTACATATAAGGTAACATGACAGTAAATACCGCTGACCACTCAGCAGAAGCACAATGGACCAAAAAGCAGTGGCACAACATCTTTAAATTGCTTAAAATTAAAAAAAAAAAAAAATCTGGCAACCTAGAGTTCAGTCCACAGAGAAATAGCCTTCTGAATGTAGGTGAATAAAGATATTTCAGTGTCAAAGTTTGTAAGAATTTGTCTGGAACAGATCTGCACTACAAAGGTGGCTAAAATAAGTTATTCAGGATGAAAGTGAATACAGTTGACCCTTGAACAATGCAGGGGTTAGGGATGCCAACCTCCCACACAGTTGAAAAAACACATGTAACTTTTGACTTCCCTAAATCTTAACTACTAATAGCCTACTGTTGATCAGAAATCTTACTGATAACATAAACATTTGATTAACACATATTTTGTATATGTATTATATACTGTATTCTTACAATAAAGGGAGCTAAAGCAAAGAAAATGTTATTAAGAAAATCATAAGGAAGAGAAAATACATTTACAGTACTATATCAAAAAACAAATCCATGTGCAAGTGGACCTGTGCAGTTCTATGCCATATTGTTCAAGGAAGAGTCAACTGTAATGCCAGATGGAAGTGTAAGGTGAATTTGTGAGAAAGAATAAAGACTGCACTCCAGATAAATCTCTAGGTTTGATATAATTCACACCAAAATCCAGCAGCCTCTTTTGAAAGAATAGACAAGCTATTTCCAAAATTTGTATGAAAATTCATTCTGGAACAGCCATAACAATGCTGAAAAACAAAGAACTTGGGGGAATTTCACCACCTGGTTTCAATACTTACTATAAAGCTACAATAATTAAGATAGTGTGATGTTGGTATAATGGAGAGACAAATAGTTCAGACAAACAATAAAATTTGTGTGACTCAACACAAATGAGCAATTGATTTTCAATAAGCCATCAAGGCAATCCATTGAGAAATACATTTTAAAACATAAATGGTGCTGAACAATTGGTTGAATTTGTGAAAAAATAGGATCCTGACCCCAATCTCATTCTGTCCATGAAAATTAATTTGAGATTAATCATAGGCATAATAAAACCAAGAACAAAATAAAGTATTTCAAAAAAAATAAAGAATATCTTCAAGATTTTGAGAAATGTTTACTTGGTCAGAATACAGACTTCAGCAGAAGAAAAACACTGATAAAATGTATTTCTGTAAACATTATAATTTCTGCTTTAAAAAACATTATAAGATTGATAGGAAGTTATAAACTGGGAGAAACACATTCTTAGCACATATATCTAAAAGAAAGACTTTTAGACAGACTATATAAAGCCTTACTAAAATAAAATGATTAATTAACAAATCAATGTGAAAATCAAGAAAATACTTGAACAGCCATTTCATAAAAATACAAATGAATAGCCAATAAGCAAATGAAAATGCAAATTAAAATCACAGTGATATACTATTTCATAAAACAAGATGGGTAAAATTGAAAAGACTGACACACTAAGTATTTCCATCTATTTGGAGAAATAGAGTTCTCATACATTGGTGGTGAGAGTACAAAATGTTCAACTGGTTTGGAAAATTGGCCATTTCTTATAACATTCAATATAATCTACCCAATGACTATGATTTTACCCCAGACATTGACCCAAGAGAAATGAAAACATATGTCTACAAAAGAATTGTACAAGGAAGTTTATAGCAGCTTCATTCATAATAGCCAAAGAGTTGAAACAACCCAAAGTCCATTTATAGGAAAATGGATAAAGTTACAGGAAAATGGATTCCTTATACGAAGGAATACTCCTTAGGAATATATATATATATATATTTTAAAGAAGAACACTCTGATGGTTCAGGCAGCAACAGGGATGAATTCAGTATGGATTAATCATGTGGAAGTAGTCAGATACAAAAGAATATAATATACATTATGCCATTTTTATAAATTCTAAGAATCAGCAAAACTTGAAAATAATGCATTAGAAAACAGAAAGTGCTTGCTTTTGAGGTAGTGTAGAGTTAGCAAATAGAAGAATGGGAATTTTCTATGACAATGAAAATGTTCCATATCTTAAGGGGATTGGTGGTTACCCAGGTGGATACATGGGTCAAAAGTCATTAAGTTGAACACATAAGGGAAATGCATGTTAATCATACCTCAAAATAAAAGAGAAACAAGGCAAAAAACCCAATAAAACAAAAGGACAAAAACTTGGCAGTTTGTAAAAGAAGATACACAGATGGCTAAAAAGCACATAGAAGATGCTTTCCTACTTCTACTAAAATCGGAGGCTCCCATGGTATCTACCAGTTAAAAAACTGTGAGGTGACCTGGCCATAGCTGCAATCCACAGGTCAGGAAACCACCTCAATGAGCCACCAGGGTAGCAACTTTCCAGTCAAGCCATGTGAAGCTAGTGACTGTGCCCTGGAATATGGAGTCAAACTGTGGCCCTCCCACTGGTGCCTCCTGGTCTTCATTAGCTGGGGCTGCATACTGGAATATGATGGTAAAGGAAAACAAAATCTGCATCCCCATGCTCTTGTTTTTCAAAGCCCAAATGAGGAAGAAGGTGGTCTTTGCTTTGTCTTTTACTTTCAAACATGCAAAAGTACATGTAATTGGTGGAACATATCTTGAATGCAAGCTAGCTCTAAGAGAGTGCCCACTAGGATGTTGGGATGGCCCACTAGTGCCCAACAGAGGTAGTTACCATGATTATTTACATTTTGCAGACACTGAGACTTAGAAATGCTATTTAGTTTGTTATTAAGGCTGGAAATTGAACACTGAATTTTAGATTTCTAACCACTAAGCTGTACTTAGTAAGTTACACTCAATTTTTCTTTGCATTTTGCTTACTTTACTTCAACATTTTATGTAATCTTTGGTCCAAGGTCTATGATCTACAGGATAATGACATTGGAAATCTTGTTTGGAATATCTGACAGAACTTTCATCATCTGAGGGTTACTGTTTTTTTTTTTTTTAATCCAAATATTTTTAGCTACTCATTTTCAATTAAATGGAGCATAATTATATGATTAGACTCAGATGAGTTACAGGGAAATTCACCAATCTAATTGAAACTAAAAATAATTGGAAAGCCTATCTATGATGCCCCAAACTGTAAGAAATATATACTTCGGCTTTATCAGTGACTTTGCACTGAAAATTATTCTGGGCCTGCAAAGGCAAAGCTCATTACAGAGAACGGTATTGCAGAATTTTACTACATATTCTGAGTCCATATACCAAATTAATAAAGGACATCATTCTGGGTCCCTCAAAGTTATATTTCATATTTTACTTTGCAAATTACTTCGAAATTCATTCTTCTATCTTGGCATGAGATTAGTTCAGCCACCTAAAGGCTATCAGCAGTCTCTTTGAGTGACAGGCTTCTCAGTTTTAATTTGCACTTCAAAGCATCAGTTTGTAGTTAAGAGAAACCAAAGACCCATCCAGAGTCCATTCTACCTTATTGGAGATAGTTTCTGGACAATGCAGAGCTTGAATGTTGCTTGTGCTTACTGCCAACTTTCATAGGTCTTCATTTCCCTCTGACCCATCTCAGCGTCTTAGGTAATGAGAGGAAAATAAATGAAGATCTCCTCATACTGTCATGTACTGCTTCTGGTTGTCACCTGGTTCTAGAGGGGAGAGTATAAAATCGCCAGGGAGAAGCTTGGTTTCTTATCACAGGTGGAGACTAACATATTCAAAGGATGAGTTTCCTTTTTCTGTTTTGTTCTGTTTTGTTTTACATTTTGGCTTTTAGGACAGAGTCCCTCTCTAATATCCATTGCAAGTTCATTTGTTTGTTTGGTTTTTAATCAAAAAGAATTATTATTTTTTTAGCATGAGATTTGGACTTATCGTCAAGCAATTACTTAGTTCAGGAACTAGCTGCTGAATACCCAAAGCAGTGATGGTCAAAAAATCTTGTAGTGAATTAGTGAAATTAGTGGAAGTAAAATATGGTTAGTGAAAGTATTAGTAATTATACATGGAAAATAAAAAATGAAAAATAATAATACAATCCATTGCATTAAGTGGCCTTGTAAAAAAAGAGTGAAGACAAAGGGACATGAGTAATTGTTCATTAACTTGAAAAATAAATGGGAAGATGTAAACTTGTGTGGATATTTTATTTCTTCTATTATTTCTGTCTATAAAGTATAGTTGCTTTATTTTTTAAATATATTATAAGTGGGAATCAGTGGATAGAGGGAGTGGATAGCAATGAGCCAGAAAGTTACAGAAACATGCAGGAAGTGTGCTAATAGAAGAAAGTATCAGGTGAAATGGATTGCTAATGATATGTTGCCAGATGTGGTGTAGCCAAAAGTCCTCAGAAGATAACTGAGCAGGTAGACTTGATCTCCTATGTCCTGGAATAATAATACCCTGCATGTCCTCACCAAATATGACAGGATGCTAAAGAGTCAAGAAAGCAAATTATAAACTAAGGAGAGGTTTAACAAATTAGTAAAATAGATCTTTTTTTTTTTTTAAAGATTTTATTTATTTATTTGACAAATAGCACAAGTAGGCAGAGCGGCAGGGAGAGGGAGAAGCAGGCCCCTGCTGAGCAGGGAACCTGATATGGAACTCAATCCCAGGACCCTGGGATCATGACCTGAGCCGAAGGCAGATACTTAACCGACTCAGCCACCCAGGCGCCCTAGTAAAATAGATCTTAAAAGATATATATGTGATAAGAACTAGGGCCCTGTGAAGAATTAGAAATGTGGGAGCTTAGGTAGAAAAGAAGGAAAATCTGTCAATCAATCTGATTAATCTATTGTTTTCTATATAAGTCCAACTTTCCCCTATGTTTTTGAGTTAGAGTAAGCTATAGTTAATTAAACTAAAACTTGTGTAGGGTTTAAGTTTGAATTTCAGCACATTTTATCTCTCATGAAAACTCCAATCAGTTAGTAGTGGCTTCTTGAATTGCTCTATGGGGATGTATTGTGAAGCCAATTTCAAGTCTGGTGAGAGTGTCATAATCAATTACTTATGTCTGCAGTGATCATGACTTCTTACCTTGAACAAGGCCTTTCAAAATAGATGGCTCTTATATAAGCCAGGGCTCAGGTTAGGGCTGAAAATTTGTAGGACTCCTGATGTCAAGCAGATACTGGGTTTAATGATGAATAGATGGCCTGTGCATGTATATTCTAGGACATAACTAAATATAAAAGACAGCCTAAACCCAGACTTGAAGAAGAATGTGAACTCATATTAAATCAGATGATTCTTGGCTTGGAATCAAAAAATTGAGGTGAAAGTTTCAGAATGTTCCTGACTGAGGAAAGCTGAGAATGGCTATATATGAGTGTTTCTTTTGGGGTTTCTGGTTTATGGGTAATGTTTTTACATCTTCCTCTTGAACTTTGGAATATAATCCAAAAGGATTCTATTGGCTTAGGGTAAGACATTGAGTATGCTCACTGGGTTCTGATGACATAGTACCTCCCAGTCTAAAGAGAATTGGTTGGGGAGATAACAATTTCTTTGATGGTTTGTTTGCTTTTTCAAAGATAGACTTGTAGAAAAAACAAGCACAGTTATAGAATGCTTTGGAATATTGGACAAAATTAGATACAATTTGAGAGTTTGTAGGCCAAATTTAATGATTCAGTAGGAACATCTGGTTTTGGGGCTATTGTGGATTTTTAAAACCAAAAGATATATCAATGAAAGGAAATGATGGGTGCAACATTTCTCTTAGTAACTTCAGTCAGAATCCAAGATCCTAGCTGCCTGCTGGAGCAGGTAATTGACAGAAGTTCTAACATAAAGATACTGATTTTCTATAAAACAATGGCAAGTTTTTAAAATGGAAGGCTAGGAAACCAAGCAGGGTAATTGTGAATGAGGTAGGAATCCAGTTATCAGTGCACTGTAATCAGTGGATTGGTGGCATTGGACTGATGAGCAATGTCATGAGGTTCTTTCTACTTCTCTACGTGGGTTCAGTTACACGGCTGGTTAAAACCTATGGAAGGAAGCTCTGACCAGGCTCAGAATCAAGGGTTAGAATGATATAAAGACAATAATCTTTCAGGAATTTTAAGTTCTAATATAAAATTCTCTGTAAATATACTTTTGATAATCTCTTTGCAAGTCTATTTTATTGATTAAGGAAGTTAAAAATAATTTTTACAGTTCTTTAATTGATTGCTCTGCTGGAGATTAAATTCTTCCTACTCAATAGCTGCGGGTGTGGAAAATAGTGTCCTTTTGAGAGAATAAAACCAAACCAAACCAAACCTACAATTAATTGGAAGCAAGAACTAGCCCTGAGGTCCATGGATCCATAGGGATTTAGGAGTGGGGTTTAAGAAACCATGAAACTGATAAAGCTCTATCATATGTTTTGAAAATCTCTTCACAGTAGCATAACATATTTTATAACATCTCACAGGTAAACAACTTGATGAATTTACTTAACTAAACACATCTGTGGAATCAGTATCTGGAACATTAGCAACATGGCTAACATCCTGAATGGCATTTTTTTGTGTCCTTTCCAGTCACAAACCCCTTAACAAGGGTACCTGCTATCCTGACTTCCAACCTGATAGCTATCTTCTGATACTGATATAAGTGGAATTCTACAGCAAGTCCTTTTTTGGTCTGTCTTCTTTCTCTTGCCATTTTACTTGTGAAGTTTATTCATATTGTCATGACCAGATGCAGATTGTTCATTCTCATTATTATAAAATGTTCCACTGTGTGACTATGCCCTGATTTATTTATCTATTCTACTGTTGATGAGCATTTAGACAGTTTCCAGTCTGCAGCTATTATGAATAGTATGTCTATGGATATTTTGGTACATGTCTTTGGTAAATATATGGGTAGGCATTTCTGTTGGGTATAAACCTAGGAATGGAATTTCTGGATCATAACTCTAGAACCTTTACTTTTATGAATCTGATTAGCTCTCTAATTTCAGTGCTCACTCTTCTATCTTTTCAGAACGGCAGAATAAAGTTTGTGGTTTGAATCTCTCCTCTTTGGGCAACAAAAACAGCAATAATAGATTAAACACTTAACATTTAAATTAAAAATATATATCAGTGCTTGAAGAAGACAGGAATTTCCATGGACTAGAAATGGAAAAAAAAAAAAAGCAAAAAAAAAACCCCAGGCTTCAAGCAAGGTGGAACTCTGGGTCTGGAATTGGGAAGAATTTATCTCTTATGGGAGGATAGTATTTAAGTGTATCTCAAGCAAGGTAAAGGGCTGCAGCTAGTTCACAGCATGAAACCACGTTCTCAAAAAAGCCTGAAAGAAAGTTATGACTGATAATTGCCTAGGTTGTGGCTTATATGAAGTTCACTATGGAAATAGAAAAAAGTATTGTTACTTCTGTGGCAAGGGGCTAAATATCCCTGAGCGCTCTATGGATCAGGAGCTCCAAGTTGCCAGTATTAGACCTATTTCTGAATGGGTGAATAGGGTAGGAATGCCAGGTAAGGGAAACCCCAAAATTCCTAGAAAAGAATGGGCCTTCAGAGTGGGAATAAAAACGACAAGAGCAATAGCAAGAACAGCAACAACAGTAATAATGACAAAATCCCTCCTCTCTCTCTCTCTTTTTTTTTTAAGATTTTCTTTATTTATTTAAGAGAGAGAGATAAAGAGAGATAGAGCACAAGCAAGTGGAGGAGCAGAGGGAAAGGAAGAAGCAGACTCCCCGCTGAGCAGGGAGCCTGACATGGGACTTGATCCTGGGATTCTGGGATCATGACTTGAGCAGAAGGTAGATGCTTAACCAACTGAGCCACCTAGGTGCCCCCAAATCCCTTCTCAAGATGAGTCTACAAATCAATACTCCAAAGTACATAAGTAAAGGAAGACTGCTCCCAAATGAACTAATGGGGACAAAAAAGTATGCTCATAAAATGAAAATGAAAGATTTAAAAATGGCTTTGAAATATTTGATTAGTAAATTCAGAGGTATGATAGATGAACTAATATCTATAAACTAATATAAAAGGAGCACCCAAAAGCAAAAAGCAAGAAAAGATGTATTTGACAATTAACTAACTCAAAATCATGGAGGTGAAAAATACAGACTTTAATCTGTACACAGTTGAAAAGAGAATTCGAAAAATCGAAAAATGGTTGTGAGGTACCTTGATATTAGCAAAGTAAGATGTTGAGATGAAGAAATGTGAAGGAGAACCTGTGGAACAGGGAAGATAGAATAACATTAACAGACTGCAGTAGACACAGATTAAGGAAAAGAAAAGAAGGGAATAAAAAAATCAATATGCAAAAAAATAATGGCTGCAAATTTTTCAAAAGAAAGAAGACTTATAAACTAAATGTTGAAAGTGCCCACTCATGGGGCATTAGGATAGATAGTAATAAAACTACACCAAAATGTTGTCTCCAAACTGAAAATATCAAGGATAGAAAAGAAATTTCAACTGTAAGTATGAAGGAAAGACAAGTTATTTACCCAGCAACTACAATCACAGTAGGCTTCTCATCAGCAGTGCTAACTACAGGAGGACAAGGAAATGCTATTTAAAAATGCTGAATGATTTTAACACTGAAAAGCATCATTCAAGAAAGAGGGGTAATTTAAGGCATTCCCAGTGATACAAAAGCAAGCGATCTTTCTTCTTGCAAATACTTTCATAAAGAATTATTAAAGGGGCACCTGGGTGGCTCAGTTGGTTTAGCGTCTGCCTTTGGCTCAGGTCATGATCCCAGGGTCCTGGGACCGAGTCCCGCATCGGGTTCCCTGCTCAGCGGGGAGTCTGCTTCTCCCTCTCCTTCTACTGCTCCCCCTGCTTGTGCTCTCTCTCTGTCTGTCAGATAAATAAATAAAATATATATAAAAAAAGAAATACTAAAAACATAGTTCAGAAGGAAGCACACATAGACATTCATAAAAACTTGACTACACTTTAGATCAGATGCCATCAAGCTTTGCCAGTTATATCATATCTGTGGTGAGTACTCAATGCAGCTGCGGTAAGGTGAAAGCAGTCAGGGACAGGACATACAGGATGGTGTGGTTGTGTTCTAATAAAACCTTCCTCCCCCCCTTTTTTAAAATACAAAAATACAGGGCAGACCAGCTATGGCTCACAGGCTGTCATTTGCTGACCACTACTCTAGGTCAGAAAGAGACTCAAAAAAGTAAAAAATGTAATTACCTTTCTCTGTGCCCCATCTGGTCTGGCCCTATGCAGTGTCAGAATTAGTATATAAATGGGATAGAGTTCTCAATCTCTGTATTTGCAACATCTCTGTGTTTAATTTTACATTATAAGCTTATATCTTTTCTAGAATTCAGGAATAATATTCACTATCTTGATCATCATTTTGATTTATAACTGCTATTAACAATTTGCATAAACCTTGCCTTAAGAGAAGGGCTCTCTTGTGGAGAGAGTCCCATTGTACCCTGAAATGCTGGGGTCAGATGGGTCTTCATAGATTTTTGTGCCTTTGGACAGAACAAAAGTGTCTTCTGGGCTGAGTGCCACTTGGAATCCTTTGTATGATTACTCAGATGCCTTTTCCTTCATTGCTGTTTCCATCTCTCATTTCAAAGAACCTCACTGCAAAGAAACAACCTTCTCTCAAGGCTGGATTTAGCAGAATGTGTTTGGTCGTTTAATTTCTCCACGCCCTAGATGCAAAAGGGTTATATTCATATTACTGGTTATTGGCAACATTGGCAATTTTTAAAGTTAATTGATTTCCTGGCACTGAAGATTACACTTCTAAAAACAGTTTTGTCACAAGAAATATGAAGCAAAAGCTGAACTTAAGTCTTAAATCACTCTCAGACTTCACTGTAGCTTGTTCATTCATACAATTTGAGATAGAAACTGGGGACCCAGGCAAGCAGTGCATGCCTGCTAATGTTAACAAAAAAGATACAATATGACAAGTTTTTATTCAGTCTATTTCTAGAAATATAATTTTTTCCTGATTATGTATTTAGAAATACTCTTTCCTGAGAAATGCATGTTTCTTTAATTCTTTTGCTGACTTTTTTCCTGATAACGTTAACTATGTAATTTTTTAAAGTGATAGATTTAAGAATATCAGTTGGAAGAGACTCCAGATATTTGTCATCCAATGTGTTATTTGACATAAAACTCTTCTATAATGTTCTTATTAAGTAGTCACTTAGCTTTTGCTTCATTACCTTGATTACCTCCTATAATGGAGAACTCACTATATCCCCATGATTGCCCATCCTATTCTTACTCAAGTCCTAATTATTTTTTTTTCTAATTGTAAGTGTAATGTTAAATGTTGAATTTGTATATTAGAGATTTTACACAGAGGGTTGAAAGATAAAATTTGTATAATAGAATTATATCCAGTGGGATTTTGAATAGTTATGAATATGCAACTTTGAATCATTAGTATAATAAAGGTTTGTTTATGTCCTTCATTATTCCAAAAATGATTCAAGAAGCCTCAGACAAAAAACATGACAAGCAAGATGAAAATTAAAGTAGGTGAATAAAACAGGCTCTAAAGAAAAAGAAGGGGAAAAAATAGGAAAAGAAGGGAAATTTTAAGAAAGAGAAAAAATGTCAGCTAGAATTAAGGTTTACCATGAAACTTATGGTATTAGATACTTCATACTACTAATCCAAGCAGCTGAAGGAAAGAGAAATACAAGATCATTTACGGTTAAGGAAAAGCTATTGTTTTCCTTGTTAAGCAAACCATGGGCCTTCATAATGGATACATACTGTGATGTGTTCTACAAAGTACTCACTTATATCTTCCCAACAAACTTCAGAGAAAGCTCACTGCTAATACACCACAGCAATCAAAGTGCAGGTTTATAAAAGTAATTCAGTTGTCCTATCAGGGACTAGTATGGCCACTGCCTGGTAGGTAGTCTGGTTCGACTCAGGGATAATTTTGGAATATCCATAGGGAGAGATGAACTGAGCATCCTTCAGTTAATACTCCACGAAAATTTTGTAATTGAATTTTATATGCATAGTATAACAGAAATTCCAACGTTATATTCCTTGAAATGATTCAAAAGTACAGAATTTTGAAATGGTTTGTTAAAGACACACCCAAATGCTTTGACAGTCAACTGGGAAACAGGGAGAGTTGATGTAATTTTATAATAAAAAGAAACCTAATGAAGACAAGTGCCTGGGTAGACGATTTTCTTTGAAAGAGTTTGCATTTGTGCGTTTTGGGTGGGCACGTAATACACTATTTCATCATGCGGTCCAGAAATGCTACCTGGAAAAATAACCAGCTAACTCAGACTAGTGATTTTCAAACTTCAGTATACTAAAGAATCCCCTAGGAACCTTGTCAAATATGCAGATCTCCACATTTTCAAAGATTATGATTTATTAGATTTGTGTGGAACATAGGAATCTGAATTTTGCAGGTGATTTGTGCACACCTTTGTAAAACATTGCTCTGGATATGGTAAATCTCTACTCTGGGGCTGAGATTACTGTAGTGTTAGCAAAAATTATCAGTGGGTTATTATTAACAAATTTTGTTTCATTTGATTTTTTCCTCTTGGAGGGGGATGATTATGTCTCTTTTTTTTATAGGATTTTTATAAAACTGCCTTTATCCATTTAAAACTGGATATTCAGAGGAAAATAAAGGAGATTATCCCGGGGTAACATAAAAATTTTTCTTAGTTAAGGATTTTCAATGAACCTCTACCTTATACCACCAAATTGCCAGAGAACAACTTGGTTTTTATACTGTATTAATATCGTTCATTGACTTTTACTATTATTATTCTTGGAAACTTCTTTTTATTGTTCACAGGATGCCTGAGGGAGATCATGTTATTTATAGTTGTGTGGTTATAAACAGATTGAGAGATACAACTTGTGTCACTAAGTATCTGAAAAAAACTGGCACAGCAGGATAGAGGAGGCTGTTTTGCTTCTGGCAATCCACTTATCTTCCTGTAACTGTTGGTGACAGTGGATCATCTGGCTACCTTTTTGAGTGGCTCAGGTGAAGAATCTGCGTATTTGAGCATTTCTACAATCTGATTATTTGCCTTCTTCTAAAAACAGCTGGTAAAAACAATGTCATGCTTAAATTCACTCTAAGAGCAATGACTGAATAAACTTTTCCTTATCTATCTTAAGCTCTGGATTAATTTACCTAATCAGTTTCAACATTCCATTTTTAGAGTCAAATACTGAAAAATGTAAAGCTCCCTGACTAAAAAAAAAATAAAATAGCAAAACAGGCACTATATTAGGTTTGGGGAAAAAGGGATTGAATTAGGACAGATGAGATCACCAAGGAGTTGGTATCTAGAGCCCCATCTTGTCACTAGGCTTTCCACTGTTTGATCTCATTCTCTATGCCCCCAGGTAATTTCTCACTGTGATAACAGGTCACTGGGTGAAGAAATCATTTCACCAAGTTATTTTCTATTATCAGGGACTTAAAAATATTATGTTTTGGCAAAAAAGGGTTATTATATTTTTAATGTCAGAGAGCAGAAGTAGCAAAATGAAATCAATTTTTTAAGGAACATTTTAGGCAAGGGATGGGGGAGGGAAGAAACATAGAGAAGGTAATGAAGTGATTATGATTTTCTTTTCAAAAACAGGGGATTTGTGCTGCTTATGCTGATGTTCTATATTTTCTTTCAAGGTGAGTGAGATGTTGGCAGTTATGTCCAGATAAGAATTTCTGAGAATATTGAATGAGAGGATTTCCTTCATTAGTAAATAGGCAGTTTTTCCTGCTTGAGAATGTCTTCAAGTGAAATCTCTTGAAATGGCTTTAGATGCAGATTTGGTTATAGTTTTTTTTAGAAAAGCCAAGTTTGAAAAAACACTGAACAGTCATGATTAGAAGAATATTTGATGAATTAAAGGGGGGGGTCTCTTCTAGCTGGGTGGCAGGAAGTAACGTTAGACTGAGTAGTAACTAATAAATGATTTTAACAGGTAGCATTAATGAGAAAATTTGATATGTACCTTTGGAGTATTTAAATCTTTTTCTAATTTATATATTATCTACTTTAGTATTTTCAGTGATTTTTTTTTTGGGGGGTATATTTATTTGTTTAACTAAATTGTCTTCTTTAAAAGCCAACCAAACAAAAACCATGAGTTCAGAAACATGTCATACATATATTTGCCTGTATTAATTGCCTCTATGGGTTGTTTGGCTATTAGAACAAAAGTTTAGGAAGACACCACTGATTTACTTAAAGGATGCAGGAGGAAAGAGTTTTAGGCAGATGGGTTGTAGGATTAATTTATGCCAAACATGGCATCGTCATTTGACACTCTTCATGCAGACATGCAAATCGTGATCTTCCCAGACTGGTATCTCTGTTCATTCACTTGCTCTTTTTGGGGAGGACATTTCTTCTCCACACAAGCTTTGTCTCGCCTCAATATTTATTTCAAATCTTTCCTCAAAACCTCTGCCCTGCTGGGAGACTTCAATGGGTCACTTCTTCAGAGTCTGATTGTCCTTTTATTTTATCTCTTCTGTAACTAACGTATTCCATGTACCGTAATTGAATGGCTTTTTGCTGTCTCTGGGATTACGGAGAAAACGCATCCCAAGGACATACAAATGTAGTTGCTCCGTTTGCAGTGTGGCGGCTCTTAGAGCGGAGAGGAAATGTGAGATGAGTACCTAACCAGGAATCAAGCTGCCTGGCTTCTAGTCCACCTTATGCCCCTAATTAGTTAGCTACGCAAGTTGGGCTAGCCTGGCATCTCTCCAGCACGTAAGTGGTGTTGAAAGATGAACTGAAACATTAAAAATTGTGAGTTTTTAAAAATAGATTTGATTTGGGCAGTGCCACAGAGTGAGTGGTTAGGGGAGGAAGGTGGACAGGAGACAGGAAATAGACCGCTAGAGAAAGAGAGGAAGCAAAGAAAGGAAAGTCTCCCCCCGGCTACAGCTGAAAGCCTACTTGGCTGTTTGAGATGGGTTGTTTCTAAGCGGGTGTTTTTTTTTTTTTAATGGTAGGCTGTGATTGGTTGTTGCCTTAGCGTTTTGTTTGCGTGCACCACCCTGGCGTTAGGGCCGGGTAGCTTTAAAGGCTTTCTGGTTAACTTTAACAGCCATAGCACCAGCTCTTCGCAGACGGAAGTAACGTGACAGGTGAGGAAAAGGGTGAACATGTGTTCTGTAAGCAATAAAGTACCCTGTAAGTGCGAGGACTCATCCTTTTCGGCCTCCCTAATCTGCAGCAAAAGCCTCCAGGGCGTGTGGCCTGTGCAGTCACTCAGGACCTTGTTCTCAGGAGGCCTCGCGCTTGAGTAAATGCCCCGCTGCCGCCATCTTGATATGCTTAACAATTTCGTCTTCTAACTTGTGTTTTGTAAGTGAAGCACAGGAGGGAAAATGGAGCACAGGAGGACGGAAAACGAAATGTGCTTAATACGCATGTCCGCAGCGACTTGTTGCCTAATTATATCCAGCGCAGAATCCCCAGATCCTTGGGACTTAATACTCAGAGCCGCTAGGAGGGATGATGTTAGACGAGGCTGAGTAAGTGGTGGGCAGGGGTGGGGTAGAAGCAAGACTGTTCCTAATGCAGAAAGAATGCAGTGATGGCCTTCTAAAAACACATAAACAGCCAATGAACTCGAGCATACCCTTTCTTAGTTGTGTACTTTGCATTAGCCAACTACTTACATAAAATGAAAGGAAAAATAGGGCTTCCAGTATTTTGTCCCCCCCCCAACCGTTCTGGTTCTTCCTTACGTGTCAGTCAGCCCAAGGTAGAGTGTAGAATGTGTGCATATTGGGAAGTGAGATAAAAGTGGTGGTGGTGATTGTACGACAGTATGGGTGTACCAAGACCACTGAACTGTATTCTTAAAAACAGCTAAGATAGTAAATTTTATGTTATGCTTATTTAACCACAATTAAAAAATATTAGATATTAATTTAAAGAAGTAAAATAAACCAGTTGAGTCACTTTTGTGGAATGTTTCTGCTGGTCTGGTGAGAATGACATACATGTGCAAGCTGAGGCATACAAATTGCACTATTTTGTGATGATGCATATGAGTTAAATCCTCTCGTATTTTTGTTTAAAATGGCATTGAAAAATATAAAGTGAATGGTAAAATTAAAGTTGTAATTTAAAACATTTATAATTATGTTAAATGGCAAATAATAAACACCATGAAAAGTTGAGAGAAAGACTGCAGAAGAAAGGAAAGAAAATATATTTTACTTTCAGAGGCATTGTTTTTTCCTGCTTAATAAACGGGGCCGTGCAATTTTCCGCTGGGCCCTGCAAATCATGTAGTTAATCCTGTTCACCTGTTTTATATTTATATTGGTGAGGAATGCTTTGGAAAATGTGAAGAATGCAGATAACCCCACATACATAGTTTTGTGACCACAAAGTGCCTAGTGGAATACTCTAAATAGAGATGTACACTTTTAATTTGAGCCTTTAACCCATGTCATGTTGTTAACAAGCTTATTCTGTGAGTGCTCTTGTATTGCTTTTTTCTTTGATTCATTTCTTGATATATTTGCTATTTGAGAGACATATTCAACGTTTCAGCCTGGCATTAATCAGTGACAACATTTAACAGTGAAAAGCTAATGAAGCAGAAAGGATTTTAATTGTTCCTAACCATCTTTTCACTTTTACTAATTGCTTTGTGGGTTTTCCATACATCTTCTTTAAGTTAAAAGAATTCTAAAAAGACAGGAATAAAGAAATGGTTTTAAATTCTCACATGCCTTTTCAAGTCGCTCTTACCACTTTCATAGCAATAGAAAGAAAAAAGGAATGTTTCCTGCAGCTATGAAGACCCCTCAGTGCTAAGTTAGACATTGAAAGTTGGTTCACCTCCCTTTTTTAATCACTCTTTACATCTGTAGTTCCTTTTTAATAACTTTTTCTATAGAATTGATGTATTTAAATCCTATGCTAATATTTTCAGGTTATTGATTAGTGACAGAAAGCTTAATTGAGAAAAGATTACTACATTGGTTATTACATTTTGTCCCCTCCTCTCCTCCTTTCCTGCACCTGTATCACTGACTCAAGTGCCTCTTATCTTCAAAGCATGTTTGAGATCTATGAAACAGCTGCAGGGAACCAGGCAGATACTGAACTTTAGAATCTTGCTGTTTTTCTTTAAAAGTGAAAGGGTCAGGAAAATCCACTCTGTTGCCCACTTGGTAGGTCATTCTAAACTTAAGCAGTTATTTTTATTTTCCAGGGATATAAAATCTGCTGCCTTTGATATTAAGAAAGGTCCTATTGTTCTTCTGTCAATAGAACCTGGCCTTTGAATTGTATTTCCAGTTGAAGCAGTGATCCAGCTACATTCCCTTTCATGATCCACTCTGGGACCAACAGCTGGCTTGAAAGGTGCACTTACTGGGGTGGTGGGTGCAGTTCAATCTGAGGCTGAGAAACAGATTATCCACAAGCCAGCTTTATTAGAACCTGATTCCTGTTCCACTAAAATGCTCTACTTTGATATCACCAAACCTAATGGACACTTTCCTGCACTTGGTTAGCTCTACTTTGTAGCATTTGAACACTCACACCTGCTTTTTCTTCTTTTGGTTTCTAGGTCATCATTTTTTCTTTTTAATTCTTTCTCTTTATGATTGTATGTCTTTTTTTTCAGCTGCTTCTTTCCTCTGCCAGTTCCTCTTAAGTGCCAGTGTTCTGTAACACTTGATTCTCAGCCCTGTTTTCCTTTTACTCTATAATATTTTCACTTGATGATCTCATTCAGAACCAGGGCTTCAACTGCTAGGTCTAGCTGTTGACCTGTTTCCTGCTTAGATTTCTTTCTTGAGTTGTTTTCTATATCTTCATTGTATCAATCAGGAACTGTGTCAGTGGTAACTAACAAAATCTGAGAAACAGCTGAAAAAAATAGGGCATACTTTTTCTCGCACATTCAATAGTAAGTCCAGAGAGAGTCCGTGGCTTTTGCAGAAGACCTAATCAGTAATGAGCCAAGTTTCATCTGTCTTTCTGCTCCAGAACTGTTAGCGTATCAGCTTTTGTCCTAATGTTTGTTTCTTCCTAGTCATGCAATGGCTGCTATGTCTGCTAGTATCACATCCGTGTTCCAGAAAGGGAACATGGAGGAATTAATAAACAGCTGAGTCTTTTTTATGAGAAAGCAAAATATTCACTAAAAATCCCACCAAGCATGTGTTCAGATATATTTCTGATGAAATGTTACTTGGCTATCTGTAACCTTAGGGTGGACTGCAAAATTAATTATTAAGCTTTTTATATGATGGAGATAGGCAAGGAGAATGTAGTTATGAATAGCTCATCTACAGTTTGGGGTACCCAATCCAGTTTTGGCCCATCTGTTTTCATACTTGACATCTCTCACTGGATATTCCACATATACCTTAAACTCAGCCTATAGATTTTTTGGGGGGAAGTAAAACTTGGAAAAGGGAATGGCAAATGGCAGGTTCCCTGTTTTTGTGGTTTTAGTCTGGGGATGAAGTTCATGTCTTGGTGTAGGGCAGCTGAAACTTCTGTAGAAAACTTATTGGCTTTATGACCAGAGGAATAGAGGACAGAGCCTATGGCAGCTACAGCTAATGGGAAGAGGAGAGAGTCAGAAAATGGAAGCCCCAGGTATGTGTGGAGACTCATGCTTACAACATTATAAAAGATAATGGTATATAGGATTTTATAAATAGGCTGATCACCAAGTATCACTATACCAAGAAGGGTTCAGCGAAATTCAAGGGAGTCTGGGGGTGATTATAGGAGAGTTAGGTGGACTTGCCTAGAAATTGTAACACTTTAACTGGATTCTGAAGGATCCATGTTATTTTCCCAGAGAAGGATGACAAAGATTCATGTCCAATGAGCCATCAGAATCAATAAAACTGTTGGCCCCTGCAGCTTAAAACTTAGGGAGAACAGTATGGGGACTCCTATAGACATTCCTAGAGGGAAAGTGTGAGTCCCAAGGGCATTTGGGAAGCTCTTTAGAAATATCAAATGCATGAAGCCTATACCTAAGACTTCTAGACAGAGAATGATAGAAGCATCTGATTAACTCTTCTTTAATTAGTGACACCTAATTAAGTTATATGTAAGTACATATAACATTAACAGGTTGCTGCAAGGTAAAAGAAACAGGAGAGAGAGAAACACTGAACACAGGACAGAGAGACAGACACAGGATAGAGAGAAACACTGAACATTGCATTTCTTTGTCAGAAAGTATGGGTGCCGATAATAATGTGTGAACTCCACCTAAATGTCGGGTGGCCTAGACCACACACGTAAGGATAGACTCAACAACGATTAAAATGAAAGGACTTAATTGAGATTTGCGTTGTCATCCACCACAGGTGAAACAGTTGGAGTTTTATCTAATCAAATTAATTGCTTGCATTTTCTGCTAAAGCAAAAACACAAAGATTTTTCACAACAGTGTAACAAAATCGAGAGATTCCACAACACAAATTTTGTGATGCTCAGAATAAAATCCATTTTTGCTAAAAATATGAAGAGCTAAGAAAATGTGACCATTTTCAGGGGTGGGGGGAAAGCAATCAGCTGAGGTAAACTGGGTGATGCATATTTTTTTATTTTTCAGACAAGCTTTAAGTAGTTAATTATAAGTATGCCCAATTCAGTAATGAAAGAAAAGATAGACTGTCTCAGAAGATGAATGGGAAATATAAAAAGAGCAAAAAGGGAATTCTAGAGTTGAAAAATGTAATATCCAAAACTTTAAAAAATTAGTGCATGGGTTAAGTAGTACAATAAATATGATAGAGCCAGTGAATTTGGAAAAAATAAGCCCTAAAGATGAGAGATCAAATACATTAAAAAGTAGAAGAGTTTTAAAGACTTGTTAAAAAGTTCAACAAATTTAAAATACAGTTAATCAGGGTGCCTGGGTGGCTCAGTCAGTTAAGCGTCTGCCTTTGGCTCAGGTCACGATCCCAGGGTTCTGGGATCGAGTCCCACATCAGGCTCCCTGCTTGGCAGGGAGCCTGCTTCTCCCTCTCCTCCCTGCTAGTGCTCTCTCTCACTATCTCTGTCTCTCTCTCAAATAAATAATAAATAAAATCTTAATAAAATAAAATATAGTTAATCAGTATAGAATGAAAGGAGAAAGAGAATGGGTCAGAAAAAAATATTTAAAGAAGTAATGCCCCAAACTTCCCAAAGTTCTTGAATGGATGTGGCATCCCTATGGGCAAAATAGGTAGGCAGCTAAGAAGGGTACTGTTAAATACTCTTTAATACTGATGAATAATTTGAACATAGCAAGAATAGATGAACTGAGAATGGTTTCCCCAATAAAAAGCCGTGATCCTTTTTCCAGGTGCCTGAGACAGTTTTCAGACCCAGAAACCAC
This sequence comes from Leptonychotes weddellii, assembly GCF_054177405.1. Classification (NCBI taxonomy): domain Eukaryota; kingdom Metazoa; phylum Chordata; class Mammalia; order Carnivora; family Phocidae; genus Leptonychotes; species Leptonychotes weddellii. The sequence continues at coordinate 35,892,644 of NC_138380.1, read as the reverse complement.
TGTCTAATGAGGTAGCAGTGTCCACAGGAGGAAGGATCCTGTAAAACCATTGGCAAATATATATTGTAATGAGGCCCCAAAAGGACCTATAGCTGTTTTCTTGGGTAAATTTAGCCTGGGGAAAGAGGAATACCCAGACATTTTGAGGACTATCAGACATAGAGTTTAAGTTGACATTGATATCTAAAAACTGGAGGGGACATCATTGATCTGTATAAGAGTAAAAACTTTTGGAGACCATGTAGTGAATGGAGTTCTGGCCCAAATCTGGCTTATAGTAGGTCTACTGGGTCCATATACCTAATCAGTGATCATTCCCCTGGTCTCTGAATATATAAATGGGACTAACATAATTGGCAGTTAGAGTAACTGCTACTTTGAATCCTTGACCTGAGGGGAAATAGCAAGCATAGTGAGAAAGGCTGCCCTCCTTTCATGTGCTGAGAAATAAAACACAGTATCTCATCCTTCTTGAAGGTGTGTGGAGGAGGGGTTGGCAGAAATTGATGCCATCTTTAAGAATCTCAAGGATGCAGGCGTGGTATTACCTACTGTATTTCCATTTAATGTATCAGTCTGGCTTCTGCAGAAATCAAAAGGATATTGAAGAATAACCATAGACTTAACTATAAGCTTAACCAAGTTGTAGCCCTGATCACACCTGCTGCATTAGACCTGGTATCTATTACTTGAGCAAGTTAATATGGGTAAAGGCTTATGGTACACATTCTTTTCTATTCCAGTCAGTAAAAAGGAGGATAAAACAGTTAACATGAACATGGAACAGACAAAAATGTACATTTCTCTCCACATTCCTCTGTTTTGTCTGTGTACAACAAAACATAGAGTTTTGTCTATGTGTACAAAAATGTACACATAGAATTTAATAGGATTATGTTAACTCATGTCTAAGATTTCTTGGATAGGGCACAAAGACATGAACTATAAAGAAAAAAGATGATGAACTGGATATTATTAAAATTAAAAAGTTTTGTCTTTTGAGAGACACCATTAAGAAAATGAAACTCAAGATGAAGAATGGGAGAAAATATTCACAGTAATATATTTGACAGAGAACTTAAGTCCAGAATGGGTATAGAACTCCTATAACTCTAAAATACAACAAACATGGCCTCTCCCCAACAACACAGATAATTGGTTAAAATATTTGAACCAACACGTCACTGATAAAGATACTTAAATGGACAAAAGCATATGAAGGGATGCTCAACATCATTAGTTATCAGGGAAATGCTAATTGAAACTACAGTGAGATACCACTACACACCTATTAGAAAATTGATAATACCAACTATTGGTGATGATGCAGAGCAGTTGGAATTCTCATACATGTCTGATACAAATACAAAATCGTAGGGCTGCTTTGGAAAACTTTCAGTTTCTTAAGATCTTAAACATACACCTACCTTATAAGCCAGATATTCCACACCCAGGTATTTTTATAGCAGCTTTATTTACATTAGCACCGAATGGGAACAACCACTTGTTCCTCACCTGCAAATCCAACTCGTCTGTTGATTGATGGTTGCCTGGGGCTGGTTTGGGAGGGAGAGATAAATTACAATAGGATTTAAAGAAATTTGGGATGATGATGGAAATGTTCTGATCTTATTTATAGTGGTATTTATGCAGCTTTACAGGTGTGTCATAACTTATTGAATTGTATACTTCAAATGAGTACACTTTATTATACACAAATTATGCTTCAGAATTGATTTTAAAAAAATCTACAGTGATTTCCAATATCTTTAGGTTAAAGGACAGATTTGCTGGTTAACCTAAAAATTCTTTTCAATTCAACCCCACAGCTAATTGCTCTTGTCTCAACTGCTGACACTCCTCCATATAAAGCACAATTACTTACACTTGCCAAATACATCATGCTCCCGCTGCTGTCCAGAGCTCCTATCCCTCTTTTTATACCAGCATGGCTTTTATGGATTCTTTAAGAATCAGCTCATGCATAGTCTTCTCCGGGAAATCTTCACTGGTTCCTTCCTGTGAGTTGATGACAGTCTCGGTGCTTTCCTTACCAGCCCCTCCCGCCCCCCCACCCCTGCCCAGGCCCACAGCCACAGCACTCACCTGTCATGTGACAGGCTGTGTTACTCTTGCCTGCCTTCTTAGTCTGCTCACTAGATTTTATTAACTGTGAGGACCGAGACTACATTGTAGTCATCTTTCTATCTTCAGTGTCTGGCAGTGAGTAGATATTTAGGTAATAAATACTTGCTGAATGGGCATTTTACATCATTATTATTTGACATTTCAAGGCAATGGGACAATATAAGAAACTTCTGGAGGGAGAGGCTTTATGTCTGAATGTTGTGGAAAGTAACAGGATTACTTTATGACCTCTGCTTCATTCTTCCATACACTTTCTTTTTGTACTATAGAACTACCCTGTTGTTAAAAACATGAAATAGAACTTGATTATGGTTCCCTACTTGGAGGTACTGTTCTTTTTCACAGCAAAGGCTCACTGTCAAGTGGCTCCCAGTTCTTTAGAGCACCCTTTCATCATGCTGAAATATGACTGGCCTCCTGTGTCTTCTCTCCCCAGGCATTGCTCTTATTTCACCTGGTTCTTGTCTGTCCCATTATGCAGTCATTTCTATGCTTGTTTGAATCGTCATGCTTTTTTTTTTTTTTAAATCAGGTTGCTTAATCAAAAATAATGGTAAGATTTCAGGCATGATACATATAAAGAGCGGTGCCTGATTAGGCTGAAAATTAATGTGTTTTGGAACCTGTTGTTGATAACGTTTTTTAGGAGCTTAAGAGTTGCATAAAATTGTAGTAGCACGTACATCTTTAGGATAGCCAAAGCCTTTTGGTTGCTGGACATGATAAACTCTAGGCTTCCAGACTTTATCCTAGAAGACGCAATGGTTGTAGAAGGAAAAGGGTGCTAGGATTATATCTTTCTTGTGTCTTTTATTCATAAGCTGAAGGTGGTTTCTCTCCTTTTTCTTGATATACATGTGATTTGTTTCTTTCTCTACCTATATCCAAATTTTTAGTGGTATTTAAAAATATTTTTTTCTCTCCACATTCCTCTGTTTTTGCCTCTTTCTTTCATATTCCTTCTTTCACTTTTCCTCACAGTGGCATCCAAATGAAGAGCTCTAAAAGATTTTAATGTACAGTATTTTTTCTTGTGTGGCTCATTCTAAAGTGTTTTCTGAAGATTGGAAAGAAACAACCATTATTATATTTGTTAATAATAACATAGTAATGACTGTTAACAACAACAACAATAAATTATTGATGTTATTTACCTTCTTGAAGGGATGATGTGAATACTTTAGCCCATTACCTTATAAAGTATTCCTTTGAGGGAATGCTCTAAGTAAAATATAGTAATTGTTCCTAGCATTTTGATTAGCACTTGAATAAAGTACTATTTGGACCAAATAGTGATGTGGACTGTTTATGTATATATTTTTTGCATTGAGAATATAATCCACATGTACTTATTCTTGGATACTGCTGTGTTAAAATTATATCAATGGCTCAATTTTTCCCCTTTAAAAAATAGTTTTAGATGAAAAGTTTAAAGCCTTTACTTTCTAAGGTTGTTTGAATGTTTCTTAGCCAACTCAGTTCTCTATGTTGTAAATACACATATGTAGTACTCAGTGCAGGACAAGTTGTCTACCCATCACTCCCGCTTTGACAGAACATGGAAAGGTCACTGGAGTTCTTTTTATGGTAAACAGGAATGAAACTCTTACATCAATTAAATATAGAGTTTTATATTTCCCAACTACTAAAAACATGAACTCCCTTTGCAGAAAGGATAAAAAAGAAAAAGCTTCACTTACACTACACATTTTTCAGGATGTTCAGAGTTGTATAAATATGCTCTATGGAGGATTTCTGTTAACTTGAAAAATACAGATTTTTTTTTTAAAGATTTTATTTATTTATTTGAGAGAGAATGAGAGAGAGCACATGAGAGAGGGGAGGGTCAGAGGGAGAAGCAGACTCCCTGCTGAGCAGGAAGCC
>NC_138380.1:35862074-35888112 GCF_054177405.1 Leptonychotes weddellii | reverse complement strand
TTGGATTTTTCACTGACATTTTCTGTTTGAATGTGTAGGGGTCAAATAATAACAATGGCTTCTGAATCTTGGATGAGTGTTGGAGGCCTCTTTAGCTCCACAGGAGAATTAACTTTCCTCCTCCCATCCTTGTTTTAAATTCAGCCCTTTGTTCTTCTCTTTGGCACTTAGGTGACTCAGAACTGAGAAATTGTTGCCTCTGCTCTTACTCATTCCTTACTTAGCCATTATACACTGAGCACTTGCTCTGTGCCAGGAGCTGTTCTGGGTTCTAGAAAGAAAATACATCAGGGAGATCCATTTTATTTATTTATTTTAAGATTTTATTTATTTATTTGACAGAGAGAGAGGTAGCGAGAGCAGGAACACAAGCAGTGGGAGTGGGAGAGGGAGAAGCAGGCTTCCTGCTGAGCAGGGAGCCCGATGCGGGGCTCGATCCCAGAACCCTGGGATCATGACCTGAGCCGAAGGCAGACGCTTAACAACTGAGCCACCCAGGCACCCCAAGGAGATCCGTTTTAAAGGGGATAACCAAAAATAACACAAACCTAATTTCAAATATTACTCTCTGCTGTGGAGACTGTACAGCAGGATGACGTGAAAATGTGACTGGCCTCAGGGATAGGAAGACTTTAGATTGAGAAAGATTTCTCCAAAGAAATGAGATTTGAGCTGAGTTTGCCTGGCACCCCAAACAGCAAGTGAAAAGGCCCAGGGTAGGATAAACTGTATGATCAAGGACAGAAGGAAGCCCAATGGAATGGAACAAAGGGGTTAATAAGACTCAAATGATGCCAGAGGGATAGAGAGAGGCCAGATCATGGAATTGCTCATAGGCCATAAGGAATTTGAATCTTACTATAAATAGGGTGAGAAGCCATGCTTTTTGCTACTGTAGAGGTGGTGCTTAGCTTAATCAAGGTTGTGGTGTGTTCTGATTTTTTTCTTTAAAAATGGATTGGAGAAGGGCAGGAATAGAAGCAGAGAGATATGTTGGATGTGGCTGATTCAAGAGCAGGGTGATAATAGAAGTTAGCATGAGGGGAGATAAAATTGAACCATGTGGGGTATGCTTGAGTGGGCCTTTACCTCTTGAAGGCAAAACAGGTAACCACCTACAGAATTTAGTTTCAGTGCTCACAGTGATGTCCAGTATTTACTCTTTCCCTTGTGGATTTCATGTGACAAAACAAAATCTATCATTAGTCATTTATTGCTTGGACTAAATTCTCCCTTTGCAAATGCAGTTGATTTTCTTGCTGTTTTAAGACCTTAAAAATAAATTTAATAATCACAGCATTTTGTATGTATATTGGAAGATTCCTTTCACTAGAAAACAGCAGCTTGATTAGAAGAGCAAGACAGACACAGAGGAAGATAAGAAGATAGCATTGCATGTGCTTGATCCATTGATTTGCAACTGCTGTATTGAATCTTTTTGTATTCTCTCCATTGTTGTACTACATTTTAGCTACTGAGAAAATGCTTGTTGACAAATATTCCTGTGCTCTCCAGCATTCTCATCTTAGTCTAATTCTCGCATGTGATAAGCACATGTGGCTTTTTCTAGAAGCCTACTTTTGGATGTTCAACTTCATGTATGATGAAGCACTTGATTTTGTTTTTTGAAGGGTAATCAAAGATGATGATGTTTTGGGGAGATTGGTTTATATTGAATTCCTTTGAGTTTCATCATAGAATATTTGGCCATCCTGCCATATTTTGAGCAAGGTATCATATGTTTTATGAGGCACGGCTTGAAAGAACAGCAAATTCAACAATGTGAGACATAAACACCAGTCAAAAGCAGGGATTCAGTCAGTACATCAAATACTATTTTTAAGCATCTTTTATGGGCAAACATACTAGGTACCCTGTAGAATATAAGGCTTGGGGAGACTACATATATACTTCAAAATTATAAAATACAGTATTACATAAGATGTTGTAAATTAATTGATACAAAATATTGCTAGAAGGGTTCAGAGAAATTCCAGGGGCCTGGGGGTGATGATAAGAGAGTCAGACTTTCCTAGAAATTATAGGACTTTAACTGGATTTTGAAGGATCCGTGTTATTTTCCCAGAGAAGAATGACATAGAAGCATGACCAGTGAGCCATCAGAATCAATAAAACTGTTGGCCCTGCAGCTTAAATCTTAGGGAGAACAATATAGGGACTCCTGTAGACATTCCTGGAGGGAAATTGTGAGTCCCAAGGGCATTTGGGAAGCTCTTTAGAAATATCAAATGCATGAAGCCTATACCTACAGTTCTAGACAATAAAACATCTAATTAACTCTCTTCAATTAGTGGCAGTGTAAGTGCATATAACAACAGGCTGTGCAGCCTGGAAGAATCCAAGAGAGGGCCAAAGGAGAGAGAGAAACTTTGAGTATTGTGTTTCTTTTTCAAAATGGTTACTGATAGTAATGGTTTATCTTTGTTTTTCTTCTCTTGTTAATCATTTGGATTTTAAGTTCTTTTAAAAGAAATAGTATAATTATACTATTAAAGAGAATTTAACAAGGTTTTAGCTTGTGTCACAGTTACTCAAGCATAGATGCAAAATACAAAAAGAGTGCATATTTCAAATTGTCTGTACTCTGATGAGTATGTTTAGTAGAACACTTTTATTTTTAGTCTGGTATAAATTACATTTTTTTCCAGGGTGGCTTCTTGTTGTAGTCTATAATAAAGAATGCGGTGACAAATAGGTCAGCTTTTTCTGTATCTGGATGAATACCATTCGTTCTGTAAGCCTTTCATAGAATTTATTTATTTGAAAGGAACACATATAATCAGGTACTTTTTCATCCTGTATAAAAAAAGAACAATAAAAAACTGTATATTGGCGTAATTTAAATAAAATATATTATTTTGAAAAGAAAATGTTACTTTAATATTCCTCAAATAGAAGTATTAATTGCTATTTTAGAAAACAGTCAAAAATTTCCTCTCTTCTAAGCTAAGGTAAATATTCATTGGTTTTACTATGTGAGAATCAACTGGAAAGACTATCCTGGTTAACAGAAAAACAGCTCATTATAATTGTTGACTTTATAAAAACATACTATAGGAGAATGTTAAGCCCATAGAGCAACAGAGGCAATAACAGGTGGATATAATACAGATAGTTTTTCTTGATTTTTATATTACCTTTTTTGGTTTTGCCCAACCTAAAATGAAATAAAAATCCCCTTTTAGGAGGAGCAAGTATAATTATTAAATGAAAGAAATAGATTTACAGAGATTGTCTAACTCTAATGGATAGAAAACATACTCATTTTTGTTTGTTATTTGGATTCATAGGTCAGTAGTTAGGGTTATAGAATTTAATGTATTTTATCCTTATTTTTCCTAGAAAGAACCTGATTTCAATTTTTTAAATTATTGGCATGAACTAATTTAGCCTTTCTTGAAAAGCAAAAATACATTGTAAACATTTAATTCAGTATGGTCCCTACTGAATGAATCTTAAATAATTGCTAAGTGGAATGAATCATGAAGAAAAAGAAACCAATTTTAGAGCAAACATGTCTGTCATTTAATATGTGCTATTATTTCAGCAAAGAAATACAAATTTCAGAAAAACAAAAGTTACCTGCAGTTAGCCAGTACAATCTTACTTTTTTGCTTTTTTGGCTGCTGTGATGTGATATACTTCCTGGAGGGATATTGAAGAATATTCTTCTCTTCTTCCTATTTCTGCTCAAGTACCTGGTGTAAAATAATTGATGACACTAAAACAAATATGGAACCACAACATACTAATCCTGAGTATAGTGATGAAAACTGTACCAAAGGATTTTCTAGGGAGAATTAGTTCTAAATATAAGTATCCATCCCCAGTTTTGCGTGAGCTGGTGGGACCTTTCTAATGCAATGACCACGTGTGACCAAATGGCATGGGCTTATGTAGGAGCTACTAGTTGGAGTAGATAATAGTAGTAGGAGTAATTAATAAATATTAAACATACTACTTAGTTGTATATATATATATTTTTATTTAATGTAAGCAATTCTTTTTTTTTTTTTAAAGATTTTATTTATTTATTTGACAGAGAGAGACACAGCGAGAGAGGGAACACAAGCAGGAGGAGAGGGAGAAGCAGGCCTCCCGCCGAGCAGGGAGCCCGATGTGGGGCTCGATCCCAGGACCCTGGGATCATGACCCGAGCCAAAGGCAGACGCTTAACGACTGAGCCACCCAGGCGCCCCTAATGTAAGCAATTCTTACAGTGTAGGTATTATTACCCAATCTACAGATAAGAAAACTGAGCATAGTTACATTAAATAACTTACCAAATTCACACCAGTACTAAGTAGCAGAAACTGAAATGAAATGCAGTCCATCTGACTGTGGAGCCAACACTGTGAGACTCTTCTGCCACTGCACCTAAGTTCTTAGGGTTCTTCTTCCTCTGAGATTATAAAACTATGATACATGTCTTCTTCAAGACCTCAGTAAGGAGAGATCTATCAACACCAAAAGAATATGTCTTTGGGAATATGTCTTTATGTATGCAGGCCTGCAAATATATCTAGCTACTGATTAGGGTTTAAATAGTAGAAAAGAGATGACATTACAACTTATTTTGATGAATTATTTTATTTAGGATATGTTGGTTTTTAATAACCCAAAATAAAGATGATTCATTATCATAGGCCAGGACAACCTTTGTTAAGAAAGGATTTGTATGTTTGTTATTATCTGATGTGATTCAAAACAACAATAAAATGGAAGAAATACTTTAGGGTAAATGCCTCTAAATTTAAAACTAGAAGTTCACTTTATAACTGTGAGCATTGCCAAATTATAATGTTATATAATGATGTTAGAGATTGAAAAAATATTTGGGAGCTATGGCTACAGTAACATTTTCATTTATTGGTTGCTTACATAACACATCCTCAAAGGCTTTAAAAAACAATTTGCAAACACCTTGGAAATGTTCTAGCATTTCAGTAAGGTAAAAAGAAAAAAAATATACTAATTTGGAAGATAGAGAAACCATAACCAAAAAAATTAATTGGCATGTTCAGTACCACTGAATAAATTGGAAATAGCATGCTGAATAACTTTTCTTAAACAAATGATTTTTCACATCACTTCTCTTGAACCACAGTAAAAGCCTATCTTGAAACTCTGCTAGAGTTAGCACCTTTATTTGTCTTGTTAGCCAGGATGATGCTGATTTGCATTAAAAATCAGTAGCTTGAAGAACATCCTCATTTAAATGACAGGGAAAGAAAAATATGCCACAATAATGATGAAAAGCAACTAGGGAGGAGGAAGACTAGGAGAGGGTATGTTACGAAACTGGTTTTGCACAAATACTGAAAAAATCATGAGAAGAAGAAAGAAGTCAGTGGTATAAAAAGCTTACAAGCCATCACGTAGGATGAAGACGGACTAGTGTTCACTAAATGTAGAAAACAGCAGCTATTTGTCAGTATAGCTGAGTTTGAATTTCAGTTGAGTAGAAGAGATGGAATCTATATTGGTGTAGTTGAGAAGTGAGGAGGAGTCAGAGTGTAGGTAACCTAGATATTAATTAGTTTGACTGGGAAAGGATAGGGATAAGTAGTAGCTAGAGATTTTGAACTAAGAAGATACTCTTTAAGATTTGGAAACTGTTGAATTTCTGACAGTGATACCAGAAAATGTGAAATTAACTGTTTGTAGAGGAAGCCAACCTATGCAATGCTTGTATAGATGAAAACTTAGGAAATATACATGATCAATCAAGGCAACTTGATTTCTTCATAACTGAATGCTACTAAGAAGCTGTCTGCCTGCCTTATTTGATAATTAATCTAAGCTATATGCAAATGGAAAGCTGGTAGGTGGTTGCAATGTTAAAAAAAAAGAGAGTTTTCTATCTTGTTTTGAAGAACAATAACTAGATACATATATATGAGTATATATTATATATGATAAATATGTAATACTTGAAAATAATAAAATATAAATATAACAATAGTTTAAACATCTGAAAATTAGAAATATATACCATATGTAGAATACAGTTATATATATTATACTATAGCATACTGCCTAGGACTACTGGTAGAAATGAGGAATGCCTGCAAATGTACATGAGGAAACTCTTAGGATGATAATGGTGTATTTAAACTACACTGTGGTGATGGTTACAAAACCTTAAAATTTAATAAAATTCACTGAATTAACAGTTACAGTGGGTAAATTTTATGTTATAGAAATTATAAGTCAAAGTTAAAATCATCTTTAACTTTTTGAAACCAATATTTAGATTATTAATTTTAATCATTTTTATTTCTTATATGAATTTAGAGTTCTAAATGATACCCAAGCATTGCATTCTTATTTTTTTTAACTGAGGTAAAATTTATGGACAGTTCTGCTATAATGTGACACATGTGTTCCTAAAAAGCACTGTGCTATGGAAAATTGCTCAACTAAGAAGTGCAGTGCTTATGGGAAAAATGTGTTTTGGGGCATAGTACATACATACATACATACATAGTACGTACATAGTCATTTAATGATATTAGCGACATGGAGAATGATAGGAACCTAGTAAAAATGGTAGCACAGTTTTAGACATGTAAAATGGATATAAAAAGTAATATAATACTTTGATTTGAAAAAGACCTAATGTTTGTGGAAATGGACTTCAGAAGGGTTTTAGCTTATGAGTTACTTATGAAGTCGTAGGAGGTGGCTGTATTACTCTCCTAAGGCTGTGATAACAAATTACCACAAACTGGGTATCTTTAAATGACATACTTATTCTGTCACAGTTTTGGTGGCTACAAGTCTAAAATTGAGGTGTTGGTAGGTCCATGCTCTCTCTAACAGTTCTAGGGAAGAATTCTTGCTTGCCTCTTCTAATTTCTGGTGGTTGCTGGCACTCCTTGGTATTTCTTAGTTTGTAAATATGGTCACTCCGATCTCTGCTACTGTCTTCACTGAGCCTTCTTCCTTGTGTACTGTGTTTCTTTGTGTCCATATCTCCCTCTTACAAGGACATCAGGCATAGCGGAGTTAGGGCCTGCCTTAATCTAGTATGACCTCATCTTGACTTGATTACATCTGCAAAAACTATTTACAAACAGGGTCATATTTATAGGATCTACGTGAACATGGCTTTTTGAAGGACACTGGTCAACTCAGTACAATGGATTGTATGAAATTAGAAAATTGCAACAATGGATGTGAATGGGAATGGCTTGTAACACATGGTGAGCTAAGGCAGGTGGTAGATGTTTGAGGTATGTGCATTTTGTGTACTGTTTAGCTCAGTTAAATTGTGTGCTCTTTTTGGCATTCAACTAGTGTTTTTCATGGACTAAATCATGCATAAACAAATACAAAATTCTATTCCTATTATTCCCTAATATATCAATCATGTTGAAAAAAATTCATGTTATCAAAACAAGTGTTATAGAAGATCTGATTATTCAGTGAAATGAATACTTTTTTTTTAACTGACAAAAACATTTATTATGTGTAAACTAAAGTGGAGAGTTTACTATTATAATCAGAGGACCAAAATAACTGTCATTTAATGATATACATAATTATTATTGTGCATCATACTAAGTACTAAGCAGTTCAAGGAAAATGTTTATAATCAGTATTATTTTTTCTGAGATAAATCAAAAAGCACTTAAAAAACAAGAAGGTTCAAGAAGCCATCCTTGTACTGAAAACACCTTCAAGAGGCAGGTGAGGAGCAGAACGATAGTGAAATACAGAATTACCATGTGACCCACCAATTTCACTCTTAAGTACTTAACAAAATGACCTGAAAACAAGTACAAAAAATTAAATACAAATGTTCAAAGCAGAAATACTCATAACAGGTAAAAAGTGAAAGCAATTCACTGTCCATCAACTGATGAACAAACAGAATGTAGCATATCCACACAATGGAATATTATTCAGTCATAAAAGAATCCCAACTTCTATTTTAAATCAACCCAAGGATTTTTACTTCTCTAACAGATGACACTCAGCAAATTATATTTTTCCCCTTCCCATTCCCACAGCCAAACAATACTAAAGAAAGCAAATACAGTATGATTAAATGGAAGCTCCCAGGCAGCAATAAAAATTCCTATCCCATTTCTGAAGGTTAAATTAAACAGATTTCTATTCTAACAGTGGAGGATGGTCTCAAGCAGTGGAAGGAAATTGAGGGAACAATTTTGCAGTTAATAGAGAACAAACTGATCGTTACCAGAAGGGAATTGGGTGGGTGGATGGGTGAAATAGGTGATGGGGATGAAATGCATAATTCTTAATCATCCTGTTTGGTCTGCTTTGACAAATGCATAAAAATGTGTAATCCCTAACTCTCTCAAAGTATGGAACATTTTCCTTACCCCAAAATGTTTCCTTTGTGCTTTACTGGTTGTTCTTCTGATGAACCATTGCTCTCATTTCGATCCTATATTTGTTTTGCCTATTTTAGAATTTCATATAAGTGAGATTATATAATATGTACTCTTATGTATCAGGCTTCCTTTATATAGTTTATAGTATTATGTGCTTTAGGTTCATCCATGCTACTGTATGCATCACTACTTCACTGTTTTTTAAAATTGAAGTAAAATCTATGTAACATAAATCTCACCATTTTAATCATTAAAAAATGTACATTTCATGGTTTTATTGCATTCAGAGTGTTGTGCAACCATCACCACTCTCTCCTTCTGAAATATTTTTACCTCTCCCAAAAGAAATCTATCTGTTAACAGTTATTCTCTCCCCTTTCTAGTCCATGGAAACTACTAATCTGCTTTCCATCTGTATGGGTTTGCTTATTCTGGGTATTTCATAAAAAACAAATCACACAATATGTGACGTTTTGTGTCTAGTTTCATTCACTTAGTGTAATGTTTTCTAGGTTCATCCACGTTTTAGCTGTGTCACTACTTCATTCCTTTTTATGACTGAATAATATTCCATTGTGTGGATATGCTACATTCTGTTTGTTCATCAGTTGATGGACAGTGAATTGCTTTCACTTTTTACCTGTTATGAGTATTTCTGCTATGAACATTTGTATTTAATTTTTTGTACTTGTTTTCAGGTCATTTTGTTAAGTACTTAAGAGTGAAATTGGTGGGTCACATGGTAATTCTGTATTTCACTTTTTGAAGAAATGCCAGACTTTTCCAAAAACAGTTGTACCATTGACATTCCCACCAGCAATGTATGAGAATCCCAATTTCTCCACATTCTCATCAACACCAGTTTTTCTTTTTTGAAAAAGAACTGTAGGTATACTTGTGGGTTTGAAATGATGTCTCATGGGTTTTGATTTGCATTTCCCAAATGACATTGGGTATCTCATTGCTCACAGTTGTTTGTCCATTTTTTTTGAAGAAGTGTCTATTCAAATCCTTTGCCCAATTTTAAATTAGGTTGTTTGTCTTTTAGTTGTTGAGTTGTCAATTTTTTATATACTCTGGATACTAGACCCTTATGAGATATAATATTTGCAAATGTTTTTATCCCATATTGTGGATTTTCTTTCACTCTGTTGTTGATGTCCTTAGAGACATAAGATAATTTAATTTTGATTTGATGAAATCTAGTTTATCTTTTTTCTTCTTTTTTTTTTTTTTGCTTGTGTTTTGGTGTCATATCTGAGTACCTATAGCCAAATACAAGGTCATGAAGATTTATTTTTATATTTTCTTTTAAGATCTGTACAGTTTTAACCCTTACATTTAAGTGTTTTATTCATTTTGTATAAACTTGTGTTTGATATGATGTAAATGTTTTCATGTAGATATCCAGTATTCTCAGCATTTGTCGATGAGGCTATTCTTTACCCTGTTGAATGGTCTTGGTGTCTTGTCCAAAAAATCAGTTGAGCATAGATTATGGATTTGTTATTATTATTATTTTCGTTTTTATTTTAATTACCTGGCCCTCATCATGACAAGTGTACTCCTTAATCTCTATCACCTGTTTCCTCCTTCCCCCCCAACATCCACCTCCTCCCTGGTAACCATCAGTTTGTTTTCTATAGTCAAGTCTCCTTTCTTTCTTCCTCCTTCCCTTGGCTCATTTGTTTTGTTTCTTAAATTCCACATATGTGTGAAATCATATGGTATTTGTCTTTCTCTTATTTCACTTAGCAGTATATGCTCTAGCTCCATCCGTGTTGTTGCAAATGCTAAGATTTCATTCTTTTTATGGCAGAATAATAGTCCATTGTGTATATATACATCACGTCACCTTTTTCCATTCATCTATTGTTGGATACTTGGGCTGCTTCCATATCTTGGCTATTGAAGATAAGGCTGCTATAACATCAGGGTGCATGTATCCCTTTGAATTAATATTTTTGTATTTTTTGGGTAAATACCCAGTAGTGCGATTACTGGCTTATAAGGTAGTTCTATTTTTAACTTTTTGAGGAACCTCCATACTGCTTTCCACAGGGGCTGCACCAGTTTGCTTTCTCAACAGGGTACGAGGGTTCCTTTTTCTCCACATCCTCACTAACACCTGTTATTTCTTGTGTTGTTATTTGTAGCCATTTTGACAAGTGAGAAGTGATACCTCATTGTGGTTTTGATTTAAATTTCCCTGATGATAAGTGATGAGAATTCTTTCCTGTGTGTTGGCCAACTGTATGTCTTCTTTGGAGAAATGTCTGTTCATGTCTTCTGCCCATTTTTAAATTGGATTATTTGTTTTTTGGGTGTTGAGTTTGAGAAGTTCTTTATATATTTTGGATACTCACCCTCTTTCAGATATGTCATTTGCAAATATCTTCTCCCATTCTATAGGTTGCCTTTTTGTTTTGTTGATTGTTTCCTTCACTGTGCAGAAACTTTTTATTTTGATGAACTCCCAGTAGTTTACGTTTGCTTTTGTTTCCCTTGCCTCAGGGGACCTGTCTAGAAAAGATTGCTCTAGCCAACGTCAGAGAAATTACTGCCTGTGCTCTTTTCTAAGATTTTTATGATTTCAGGTGTCACATTTAGGTCTTTAATCCATTTTGAATTTATTTTTGTATATGGTGTAGGAAAGTGGTCCACTTTCATTCTTTGCATGTTGCTGTCCAGTTTTCCCAACACCATTTGTTGAAGAGATTGTCTTTTTCCTATTGGATATTTTTTCCTGCTTTGTCAAAGATTAATTGACCATATACTTGTGGATTTATTTCTGGGTTTTCTATTCTGTTGCATTGACTTATTTGTCAATTTTTGTGTCAATGCCATACTGTTTTGATTACTACAGCTTTGTAATATAACTTGAAGTTCAGAATTATGATGCCTCCTGCTTTGCTTTTCTTTTTCAAGATTGCTTTGACTATTCGGTCTTTTGTAGTTCCATACAAATTTTAGGATTGTTGTTCTAGTTCTGTGAAAAATGCTTTTGGTATTTTGTTAGGGATTGCATTAAATGTGTAGATTGCTTTGGGTGGTATAGACATTTTAACAATAATTGTTCTTCCTATCCATGAACATTGAATGTCTTTCTGTTTTTTTTGTGTCATCTTCAATTTCTTTCATCAGCATTTTGTAGTTTTCAGAGTGAAGGTCTTTCTGCTCTTTCGTTAGGTTTATTCCTAGGTATCTTATTTTTGGTGCAATTTTAAGTGGGATTGTTTTCTTAATTTGTCTTTCTGCTACTGCATTATTGGTGTTTAGAAATGCAACAGATTTTGGTAAATTGATTTTGTGTCATATGACTTTACTGAATTCATTGATCAATTCTAGCAGGTTTTTTTTTTTTTTTGGTGCAGTCTTTCGGGTTTTTTATATATAGTATCATGTCATCTGCAGAGTGAAAGTTTGACTTCTTCCTCACTGATTTGGGTGCCTTTTATTTCTTTTTGTTATGTGATTTCCATGGCTAGAACTTCCAGTATTATGTTGAATAAAAGTGGTGAGAGTGGACATCCTTGTCTTATTCTTGACCTTAAGGTGAAAGGCTCTCAGTTTTTCCCCACTGATGAAGTTAGTTGTGGGTTTTTCATAGATGCTTTTTTATTATGTTGAGATATGTTCCCTATAAACCTACTTTGTTGAGATTTTTTATCATGAACGGGTATTGTATTTTGTCAAATGCTTTTTCTGCATCTATTGAAATGGTCTTATGGTTCTCCTTTCTCTTAACTGATGTGATGTATCACATTGATTGATTTGCAAATGCTAAACCACCCTTGAAACCCAGGAATAAATCCCACTAGATTATGGTGAATGATATTTTTTAATGCAGTGTTGGGTTGGTTTGCTAGTATTTTGTTGGGGATTTTTGCATCTGTGTTCATCAGAGATATTGGCCTGTAGTTCTCGTTTTTTTGTGTTATTATTTTTTTTAATCTGGTTTTGGCATCAGGGTAATGCTGGCCTCATAGAATGAATTTGGAAATTTTCCTTCCCCTTCTATTTTTTGGGAAAGTTTGAGAATAGGTATTAACTCTTTAAATGTTTGGTAGAATTCACCTGTGAAGCCATCTGGCCCTGGACTTTTGTTTTTTGGGGTTTTTTTGATTACTGACTCAATCTCTGTGCTGGTAATTGGTCTATTCAAATTTTCTATTTCTCCTTCAGTTTTGATAGGTTATATGTGTCTGTTTCTAGGAATTTATCCATTTCTTGTAGATAGCCCAATTTTTTGGCATATAGTTTTTCATAACATTCTCCTATAATTGTTCATATTTCTGTGATGTTTGGGATCTCTCCTTTCTCATTTGTGATTTTATTTATTTATGCATTCATTTATGTATGTATGTATTTATTTATTTTAGTTTCTATATCATTTATTTCTGCTCTAACCATTACTATTTCCTTCCTTGTGCTGGTTTTAGGTTTTGTTTGTTCCTTTTCTAGCTCCTTTTGGTGTAAGGTAAGGTTATTTGAGCTTTTTCTTGCTTTTTGGCCTTTATTGCTGTAAAACTCCCTCTTAGAACTGCTTTTGCTGTGTCCCGAAGGTTTTGAACTGTTGTATTTTCATTTTCATTTGTTACCACATACTTTTTATTTCTTTTTTTATTTCCTGGTTGACTCATTGTTTGTTTAGTAACATATTATTTAACCTCCATGTATTTGTGGTCTTTCCAGATTCTTTTCTTGTGGTTGACTTCTAGTTACAGAGCATTGTGGTCAGAAAAGATCAGAAAACATGGTATGGCTTTGATCTTTTTGAATTTGTTAAGGCTTGCTTTGTGGCCTTTTTTGTGATCTATTCTGGAGCATTTCCATGTGCACTTCAAAAGAATGTGTATTCTGCTGTCTTGGGATGGAATGTTCTGAATATATCTGTTAAATCCATCTTGTCCAGTGTGTCATTTAAAGCCATTGTTTCCTTGTTGATTTTTCTGTTTAGATGATCTATCCATTGATGTAAGTGGGGTGTTAAAAGCCCCCAGTTAGGGCACCTGGGTGGCTCAGTTGGTTAAGCCACTGCCTTCGGCTCAGGTCATGATCCTGGAGTCCCGGGATCGAGTCCCGCATTGGACTCCCTGCTCAGCAGGGAGTCTTCTTCTCCCTCTGACCCTCCCCCTTCTCATGCTCTCTATCTCATTCTCTCTCTCAAATAAATAAAATCTTTAAAAAAAAAAAGCCCCCAATTATTATTATATTATTATCGATCAGTTTCTTTATGTTTGTTAACTGTTTTATGTATTTGGATGCTCCCATGTTGGGTACATAAATATTTACAATTGTTACGTCGTCTTGTTGGATTGTCCCCTTTATCATTAAAGTCCTCCCTTGTTTCTTGTTACAGTCTTTGTTTTACAGTCTCTTTTGTGCAAAATATATATTGTTACTCTGGCTTTCTTTTGACATCCATTTGCATGATAGATGTTTCTCCATCCCCTCACTTTCAATTTGGAGCCCAATATGGGACTTGATCCCAGGACTCTGGGATCATGACCTGAGCCAAAGGCAGACGCTTGACCGACTGAGCCCAGGCATCCCAAATCTGCAGGTGTCTTTAGCTCTACAATGAGTCTCTTGTAGGCAGCATATAGATGGATCTTGTTTTTTGTTTTATCCATTCTGTTGCCCTATGTCTTTTGATTGGAGCTTTTAGTCCATTTACATTTAATTATTGATAGATGTGTGTTTATTGCCATTTTATTACCTTTATTCTGGTTGTTTCTGAAGATTTTGTCTGATCCTTGTTTTTCTTTTTCTTTTTTTTTTTTTTTAAAGATTTTATTTATTTGACAGAGATAGCAAGAGCAGGAACACAAGTGGGGGGAGTGGGAGAGGGAGAACCAGGCTTCCCACCGAGCAGGGGGCCTGATGTGGGACTTGATCCCAGAACCCTGGGATCATGACCTGAGCCAAAGGCAGCCGCTTAATGACTGAGCCACCCAGGTACCCCTGATCTTGTTTTTCTTTTATGGTTTGCTGCTTTTCTTTAGTCCTATATTTGGATTTCTTTCTCTTTATTCTTTGCATAATTTTTAGTGTTTTTTTTGATTTGTGATTACCATTAGGTTTGTATACAACATCTTCTGTATATAGTAGTCTGTATTAGGTAGATGGTTGCTGAGGTTGGAACCCATTCTCATTCCTCTCCTCCCCATGTTTTAGGTATATAGTGTCACATTTTACATTCTTTTTTTTTTTTTTTTAAAGACTATTTATTTTAGAGAGAGAAAGGGTAGGGGGGAGGGGCAGAGAGACATGGAGAGACAGTCTTAAGCAGATTCTGCATTGAACATGGAGCCCAGTGCGGGGCTCAGTCCCACAACCCTGAGATCATGACCTGAGCTGAAACCAAGAGTCAGACACCTAATGACTGCGCCACCCAGGCACCCCCACATCCTTTTATTTTGTGAGTTCCTTGACTGTTTTTTTACAGAAATATTCATTTTCCTGCCTTTTTGTTTCCTGTTTTCATACTGTCATTTTGGTCTTTCCTTTCCACTCAGAGTCCCCTTTAATATTTCTTGTAGGGCTGATTTAGTGGTCACAAACTCCTTTAGTTTTTGTTAGCCTTGGAAACTCTTTCTCTCTCCTTCTGTTCTGAATGATAGCCTTGCTTGATAGAGCATTCTTGGCTGCAGGTTTCTCTCATTCAGCACTTTTTTTTTAAAGATTTTATTTATTTATTTGAGACAGAGAGAATGAGAGACAGAGAGCATGAGAGGGAGGAGGGTCAGAGGGAGAAGCAGGCTCCCTGCTGAGCAGGGAGCCCGATGCGGGACTCGATCCCGGGACTCCAGGATCATGACCCGAGCCGAAGGCAGTCGCTTAACCAACTGAGCCACCCAGGCGCCCCTCTCATTCAGCACTTTGCATGTATAACAGCGCTCCTTTCTGGCTTGGAAAGTTTCTGCTGTAAAATCTGCTCATAGCCTTATGGGGTTTCCTTTTTATGTAACTGTTTTCTTTTGTCTTGCTGCTTTTAATATTTTTCTTTATCACTATATTTTGCCATTTTAATTACAATATGTCTTGGTGTGGATCTGCTTTTGTGATTTTTTTTGGGGTGGGGTTCCGTGTGCCTCCTGGATCTGTATATCTGTTTTATTCCCAGATTAGGGAAGTTTTCAGCTATTAATTTTTCAAATAAATTCTCTGTTCGCTTTTCTGTCTTTTCTTCTTCTGGGACCCTAAAATATGAATGTTACTTTGTTTGATGGAGTCACTGAGTTCCCTAAGTCTGTTCTCATTGTGCATAGTTCTTTTTTCTCTGGATTACTTTTGCCTTTTTTTTTTAAGATTTTTTTTTTATTTATTCATTTGAGACAGAGATAGAGAGAGAGCATGAGCAGGGGGAGGTGCAGAGGAGAGGCAGAAGCAGTCTCTCTGCTGAGCAGGCAGACCGATGTGGGACTTGATCCCAGGACCCTGCTATCATGACCTGAGCCGAAGGCTTAACCATCTGAGCCACCCAGGTGCCCCTCTCTTGATTACTTTTAATTACTCTGTCTTCTAGGCCATTAATTTGTTCCTCTACTTCTTCCAGCCTGCTCTTCATTCTATCAAGCATGTTTCCTATTTTGTTTATTGAGCCTTTTATCTCTACTCTGTTGTTCTTTATCTCTGTGTTAATGGTCACACTGATGTCCCCCACTCTTTCCTCAAGTACACTGAGTATCCCTATGATCATTGCTTGAAATTCTCCATCAGGCATCTTACTTATATCTGTTTCAGTTAGGTCTCTGGCTGTGGTCTTGCCCTGTTCTTTCATCTGTCTTCTCTTTTATCTAAGTCTCTGTGCCTGTTTCGCAGCGTTAGGAGTCAGCTATGTCTCCTGTTCTTGAGGGTAGTGGCTTTGTGAAGAAGAGGACCCGTAGTGCCCTGTAGTATAGTGTCCCCTGTTCCCCTCCCCCCCCCCGCCCCAGGGCCTGGGCTTCTGTGAGTGTCTCCAGTGTGTGCTGTGTGTGCTCTGCTTTTGTGTCCTAGCTGCTTTATCCTTCAGACCAATAATCTGAAGAGGCTCTCTTTGCCTATTGTGGGCAGTGTTTGGTCTCTGGCCTGACTGTGGTGCATTTTAACTAGGTGTGCTCTGGTCTGCTTTGTGCAATGAGACCTGTTGCCACCAGCAATGGAACAGGCTTTGCAAAAGTCCCCAGGAGGGAGACATGTGTTGGCAGGAATTTGGGCCCATCTTCTGAGAGAGAGGTCCTGCTGTGCTGGGACTGAAGCAGGCTTGACGGGAAGAGCTGTTTTCTCTAGTGTGCAGTGGGGTGGGGCTTATGTAAGCAAGTTAAGTTGGGAGTGTTGGTGCTATGCTGGTTTCTGCAGCTGGCTTTGTGTTTATGCTGAGGGATGGAGGAAGGAAATAGTGCTGGCCAGTTCCTTTGTTCTCAGAGGGGTTTCTGCATGAAAGCTGCCTCTCTGGGACATGCTCAGAGATGAGCAACTAACCTCCGCACTGTGTAACCCAGGCACTGTTCAGATGGCTGTTTCTATGGTATATGTCTGTGGCTGTTTTCCTTCCTTGTTCTCCTCCAGTGTCCTCTGAGCTCTCCCAGAGCCGAGCATGCTGACCTTTAAATCTCCAGGCTTTAAGCTCCGTTGCAAGAGCTCATGAAATTTGGGCCCTCTTGCTTTCCAAACTGGTTGCTGTGGGGATTCATTTTCCCCATGCACTCCCCTATGTACTCCCCTATGTGCTAGTCTGTCTGTTGCCCTTCTCTGCGACCATGGCTCCCTTCCCACCATAGTGGCTATGATATGTTTTTTTCCTAAGCTGCATCTTCACACTTCCTACCTTCTTTGAAGTGGCCTCTTCTCTACCTTTAATTGTGGAGTTTGTTCTGCCAGTCTTCATATCAATTTCTGGGGTATTTAGGATGATTTGATAGTTATCTAGTTCTGTTCATGGAACGAGGCAAGCCTAAGGTCCTCCTACTCTGCCACAATCTTCCCCTCCCTATGGGTTTATTTTTGAATTCTTAATTTTATTCCATTAATTTGTGTATTTATTCTTATGCCAGTATGCTATTGCTTTGATTACATTAGCTTTATAATAAGTTTTGAAATCCGGAATTGTGAATCCTTTAACTTTGTTCTCCCTTTTTGAGATTGTTTTGGTTTTTCAGGATCTTTTGCAGTTCCAGATGATTTTAGGATTAGCTTTAACATTTCTGCAAAACTTCAGTTAGAATTTTGATAAAAGATTGTTTTGAATTTCTTGAGCACCATGGGTATTACTGCCCTCTTAACAAAATTAAGTCTTCCAGTTCATTAACTCAGATTATCTTTTTATTTATTTAGGTCTTGTCAAATTTCTTTCAACAATGTTTTGTTGTTTCCAGTGTGCAAGTCTCGAACCCCCTTTGTGAAGATTATTCCTAAGTATTTTATTCTTTAATCTTGTAAATGGAATTTTTCTTAATCTCACCTTGGATTGTTAACTTCTAGTATGTAGAAATACAAATTATCATTAGAACTCAAATTAATGGGCATTTTCTAGTACCCTGGCATATGGCTGATATATACTTAAGATCATGGGAGAATTCCGTCACACACTATTAGCAACCTGCCACCTTAACTGGGGTGTTCTGCACATTTATTTTGAGGAGTGAAATGGGAAATACATTTTACATATAAAATCATACTTTATTATCAAACTGTACAAATGATGTTGATTTGACATATTTCATGAGGAATGTGTCAAACTATTCAAAAGACTGTGGACACATATTTGCATGCATCTACCAAAACCAATGAAGGGTGAAAAATTCAGACAATCAAATGGAGTTTTACATCAAATAAGGTTTTTTTTTCTTCACTGAATTACTTAAATTTTTCATTTTTCAACAAAGTCATTGGTAAGTTTTGCAAAAGTAACACTTCAAAAGATATTTGTTTGATATTTCAGTGGTAGATTAGAATATAAAGAGTTCTTATATAAGGAAAACATCAAAATCATTTCTAAAGGAATGTTTTGGAAATTTACCTAAAAGAAGCATTTTCCATTTGTTATATGTAATTCAGGCATATAACTCTCAGAGAAAAATGAGAGCAATCAGGAAAAAATCCCTTTAAAATGCTATAATTTCAGTTTTTCTCAAATTACTTTTTAAACACATACTTTTGCAACAAAAAATTTCAACACTGCTGAATTTAAAATAGCCTATGAAATGTATATCTTCTCCCATGACAATTTTGTAGAACACCATTATTAATACATGTTGCTCAAGTGAGAGTTTAAAAAGCAAGACAAAACAAAACAATAAAAACATTCCTATGCAATGTCTTATTGCAGGATTTTTTTATACTAAAAAATTAATTTAAAGTTACATTATGTGACTTTTAGATTTAAATGTAGAATATTATGCTTTGTAGTAAATATATTCTCTTTTAAATGTCATATATATTTTTTGTTATTATATTTCTGTAAAGTAACTGTATTGCAACCAAAAGAATTTATCTTTGTCTTGATTATTCACCATAAAACAGGACCCACACAGCCAAGATATATGCTTAAGGTTATTTAATAACTGTTAAGGAGACAATTTTGATACATAAATCTGGAATGCCATCTATCAACCTAATGAAAAGAAATATTATTATCTTGCATTTTCTTTTTCTGTTATTGATTTGTGGTTCCCCAAGACCATTTTAAAAATGATCAGTGTAGTCCTTATCTGTCATGGAAACAAATTCATTCCTTGGGTGGCTGAGCAACATGAGGGGAAATAAATTTCTCAGAAATGTATCCCCTGAAGGTTGCTATCCATTATTGTTACAGGTTTGCAATGGAAATGGCTTTATTGCTACATAAAGAATATGATAAAATTTAAAGCTTGTGAAAGATGATTAGAAAACAAATATAATACATATTTATATCACCACCTGTGATACATTTATTTATTTACACAATATTTTGAGCATATTAGAACAAACGGAACAACTCAAATCTGAATGTTAATCCAAAGAGTAATAAAAATGAAAAATGAATGCCTGCAAGGAATTGGGAATTAAAATATTCTCACATTTCCAACGTTAGAACTCAATGTTTTCTGCTTAGATGGCAAGCATGAGCTCTATAGATCAGATTTCATCATATCAGTGTTTCATTTAACTTTACTTCTTGGACATTGCACCTAGTCTGAACTTTAGTAAGAGTTAGAGAGATTATGCCACTAGAAAAATAAAGCAGAAGTTAATGGAATTAATCCTATCACGTGACTGTAGCTGTGTTATCTCTGCCCACTCTTACACAAGCTGGAAAGAGCCACATCACATAACTTGGAATATGTTATTTTTATTATTTTAAAATGTCTTTTTGTTTATAGGTCTATACACAGGTAAACACATATATTTACTTAAAATAATAATATATATTTTGACCTGTGTGTGGATATATTGGCAAGGATACTAAAGTTTCCATATTTTTATAAAAGCAAATAACTGGAATACCTTTAGTGTTCTACTAACTGTACTAATTATCATTCTCTGTGGAGACTGAGATTTTGCATAATTTTAAGTTGCTCTTATGTATAATATTTAAAGTTTTTTTCCCCGATGGCTTCGTTTTCCTTTTGTGATTAAAATTAGCAAAGCTCAGTAATTGGGTTTATTATACTTATTACCTACCTTTTTTGGTAAAATCTTGTTTTCTTGAAAGCATGATTCTTACAAGTATGCAGATAGAAAGTTTCATTAGGGGCGCCTGGGTGGCTCAGTCGGTTAAGCGGCTGCCTTCGGCTCAGGTCATGATCCCAGCGTCCTGGGATCGAGTCCCGCATCGGGCTCCCCGCTCTGCAGGGAGCCTGCTTCTCCCTCTCCCTCTGCCTACTTGTGTTCTCTCTCTATCTCTCTGTCAAATAAATAAATAAAATCTTTAAAAAAAAAAAAAAGAAAGTTTCATTAGAATAAACAAAGTGAAGAAAATAATATAGTATTACAAAGTTTACTGTAGTAATCGATAAATGCAGTTCTTCACATTAGCATTCAGGTTTCTAAACTCAGATGTAAATCTATATTTGATATCTTGGTGCCAAAGTAGCTAACACTTGAATTTTCTTTTAGATCAATCTGATGTATCAAGTTTAAGAATTCTCCATTAAGGATTAATGCAGTAAAAATATGGCTATTCTAAGTCCTTGTATCTTTTTAATATCTAGTTTCAGTGATCCATTGAAAAGCCAACACCTTTAAACTGAGAGGAAACACGCTGTATTGTAAGGTCTAAAATTCCAAGTGCTACTTGGACATCTTTGAACCTCACAGGGCCCCAAAAGCCTAACGATGAGCTCCCCTGCTCTTGCCAAATACATGTTCCCGGTATTCCCTCCCCAGTAGGAACAGCTCCTCACTTGGCTAGCTCCTCTACCAGCCAGATCAGCTGTGCTCTACCTGGTCCTCAACCTAACTTTTCCAGCCTGTGGAATTATTCAAACAAATCAATCACGTCCTCCCAAAGGAACCAAGAGACACCTCATCCTCTTATTAGTCCAGAGCCTGCTTCCACATCCCTGTTCAGTCTGTTCCCAAGTGCAAATACCATGTGGCCTTGCGTGGCATGCAGTGTCCTTCTCCCCTAGGCTGTGGATATAGTTGACCGATGAATGGCTGTCAAGTCTGTCTGGCCAGTTTTGGATTTTGTGTTTGGCTATCTGATACTATTTAGTGCCCGAGATCCCTCCCTCACCATTACAGTGAATAGGAGGTGATCACAACACACATATATGTGATGAAAAGGAATAGTTTATTAAATTGTTTTTTTTTTAAATATCTTTATGAGTTTTAAATGTCTTTAATATAAATGAAAACTTTGCTGTTGTTTTATTGTTGTTGTTCTGTGCCATTCAAATGGAATAACGTAATTTTAGCTTATATTATAAAATATTATTTCTAGAAGAATATAAAATGGATTTTAGCAAAGTGGGATGATTGGCTTTTTTGAATAATAACCTATCAACTTACGTTTATTTAACTCAGCAATAAAAAGCTCTTAGACACGAGTAATGAATGGTGTTCTTGCTTCATACATTATTTCTAAATTTATCTAACATGGTAGCAGTAATGTATGAGAATTGTATTTATGTTGCTAGATCTGTGTGTGGTCATTATTGTTGACTGGATTCCATATAATTTGTAGGGCCTACCAGAATCACCTTAACCTTTTCTGATTTAATTATAGGCGTTCAAAATTTAATAGGACATTGTGTATTCCCTGAATTTTAAGAAATAGTTTCCATACCTGACAGTAAATGCCACTATTAGCCAATTAAATGGTGAAAACAGGGCCATCTAAAGCACACACATTCACACATAGACACATTTGCACACATTTTTGCTAAAATAGGGTTGCAAAATACTGGCTTCGTAGGGGTAATATT
This sequence comes from Leptonychotes weddellii, assembly GCF_054177405.1. NCBI lineage: Eukaryota > Metazoa > Chordata > Mammalia > Carnivora > Phocidae > Leptonychotes > Leptonychotes weddellii. Next base: position 35,866,331 of record NC_138380.1, on the reverse strand, counting down.
TTGGGTTTCTCCATAACTATCAAGTCACTAATTCTACTCCTCTGTTTACTTTTAAAACGTTAATCTTGGGCGCCTGGGTGGCTCAGTTGGTTAAGCGACTGCCTTCGGCTCAGGTCATGATCCTGGAGTCCTGGATCGAGTCCTGGATTGAGTCCCGCATCGGACTCCCTGCTCGGCGGGGAGTCTGCTTCTCCCTCTGACCCTCCCCCCTCTCATGTGCTCTCTCTCATTCTCTCTCAAATAAATAAATAAAATCTTTAAAAAAAAAAAAACCAAAACGTTAATCTTAACATGGGCTTGGAAAAAACCTACATAATTTTTCTATACCTAAATCAACCTATACCTTTAAAAATTAATCAAAATTAATAATTACCGTATTTTAGACAGAGTATTTTTATATACCCTGATTTACTCTAAAAAAAATGGAAAATTTGCATTAAAATCCTTTCTCCAAAAGGTATCTTCAGTGTTATAATCTAAGGGTACATTGGTTTGTAATTGCTGCTGAATAACCAGCACTGAGCAAAGACGTATTAAATGGCATCACATGTTAGAGAGGCATGTAGCATAATTGCCTAAAACTCAGAATATCTGGTTCTGTAACTAATTTTCTTCCTAACCATTTATATTTCTCAGGTGTAAAATTAAGTAATCTCAAATTCCTATTCAAATCTAGAATATTGTTACTCAACATGTTTGGAAGCTATGATAGAAAGCCCTGGGTTGATTTTCTTTTTACAGAGGTTTATTGGAAAAAGATTCTGAGCACCTGAGCTATGCTCAACAAATTGTGAAATCCTTTATAAAATATTAATCTGAACTTGGTAATATGCAACTTATTTTTGTCAAACAGAAGGCACTGTTATCATTGAACACTAAGTTCTATTCAATTGATGGGATGTATTTGCCTTCGAAGGACATATGCAGTAAGATATTTTGATGACTAAGGAAGTAAATACACAAATGTATAAATTAATCATTATGGATTTGCCATTTTTAATTTTTTATGTTCAATTTTATAAAAAATACACATTTGTAGGCTTTTTGAATACTGTATAGCAGCAAATCCAAAACAAATGATAGACTTGTACTGGGAGATGTTAAATATAAGTTGAGGGAAGATCAGTTATTCAAATGAATAAATGATTGCACATTTATAGATAATAGATTCTTGTGATATTTTAACAGCTTTACAATCTTGGAGCTCATTTTATTAATTATACTTTGTGAAGTATTAACACATCTCAAATGTATGTATGTTAATTTCATAAAAACAGAAAAATTTTAACCTGATTGTGTGAAATTCATTGACAGAGTTGTGTTTAATATTTCTTGTTTCTTAGACTTTTGCAGACAAAGCCTTAATTGTTTTAAGAGTAAGCACCTGAATTTTCCCACACATATGAAACATTGGGAATGGGCTGTAAAAGTTAGCTAGAGAATGTTTAGTTTTTTTCTGACTTAGAAGTGAGGAGAGCCCAAAGACAATTTCATCAAAACCTTCAAACAAACAACTGCTCTCAGTGGAGAGTACCAGAAGGCATTTGTATAGCTAAAGGAAAAAAGACTATAGCAGACATTAAATCTAAAAGTGGTGAAAACTGCAAATTATTTGGCATATCTGTTTCTGACACAAATAGTTAATTTCCTTTTATCTATTATAGTAAAAGTGCTTTCTTTAATCTTTTTAAGTCTCCCTTAAGAATATTAAACTATGAGCCAGAAGAGTCATGTTCAAGGTCTCACAGTAGCATTCTGACTCTGAGCAATTCCCCCAGACTCTTTTAGCTTCAGTTTTATTTTCTAGTATTAGGATAAAGTAATCATAATAATAATTGTTCTTTTGGGGGTTATTGTGAGATCAAATAATTATTTGCTTGAAAGTACATTGTAAATCTAAGCACTATGCCAGTATTAATAATTAGTTTAGAACTACACCTTATAATGCTAATGAGTTTTGATCAGGTTGGGCAAATGAGTGGGCAAAAGATAAGATAGGCTAATCATGTCTGTGGAAGTGGGAGAACAATGCTACCATACTCAGGACTATACATTTAGTGAAGAAATGTGTTCCCTCTTTCAGCACAGAACTTTAATTGAACCTCAAGCTGTATGGCCCTTAAAGAATTTTAAGAAAAAAGAATCTTTCACAAAGCAATGCTTATTCTTGAATGATCTTCCTCTTGAAGTCATTGGGGCCAAAGAGTGTGTTTTCCGCACAAGTCAATTACAGCTTTTATTTTCCCATATTTGCTTTCTGGCTTTAGTACTTCATGATTGTATAAACTTCAGTAGGTTAATTCAGTCTCTAAACTTCAGCTTCTCCTGTATGGATAGTAATGCCAACTGCCACTTAAGTTGAAAGAACAGAACTCAATAGGGCACAGTCATTAAGCATTTTTATTTTCTTCCCACATCCATTGAAGACCTTGGTGAATTAGTTGTTGGTCTCTCCTACCTTGAAATCTCAAAGTCCCATGACTTTGTAGTCACTCTCTGATTAAACAAACAAACAAGTCCTGAGGGCATTTCTAGTCAAAAAAATATTTGCTCTCATTTCATTAAAATGTTGGTGCACTTAAACAGTCCAAATTCCAACCTTAACTTGAGGTTAAAACACCTGTCCTCTCAGACCTTGAATATATTGCAGGGTGAAAACCAATGATAGGGAAGGCAGGTATGGTCAGCTTCTTGATTTACTGTTCTGCTAATTTTCCTCTTCTTCCTATCCTGCAACATTTAATCTCCTCACTTGTTAGTTTGCTTCTGGCTCCTCCAGTATTAGGGTGGGTCCAGGGAGAGAGGAGATGTGATGCCTTCTAGAAATGAAATGGCATTTGTGTTTTCTAAGCTTGGTAGATGTTGAATGTTAATTCTTGCCTTGGGTATTTTGGCTTCTCAGAGGTTCCCTCCCTATGAACCTCTAATTGTACTCCCTCTTTGAGCTCCTGGTTATCCTCTTCTACTTGACCTGTCTTATCCTTGTTCATGGCTTTATTTTTCTCCAAAGTACTTTTCACAGTTTGACATATTTATTTGTTTATTGTCTGTCTTCCCTCAATAGAATATAAGATTTTAGAAGGCAGAGATTACCTGTTTTATTTATTATTGTATCTCCTGTGCCTAAAAATAGGTAGTAGACATTCAGTAAATATTTTTTTGGAGGAATGAGCGAATAAATGAACGTTTGGAGGGAGATCCTCTATAATGGAGTTTCGTTGAGTCTTTATTTGCTGTGATCCAAAAATAAGCTCTTGTTGGCTCCTGTCAAAATATCCACAGTTAGTTCCCCTGAAACACTGCAGTTGACAAGTGAAAGTGCAGCTACTTCCCAAATCATCCTTCTGTACTCTTGGGGACAACTAAATAACCACAAACTCCTATATTTGGACCTTTTTAGAGATCAGTCTGGCACTGTCTCAATATCTCCTGAGGGACAAAGTCAAGTACTTTGAGTCTTAAAGTACCCTCTACCTGTCTTAAAATGAGGAGTATTTCTTTTTGCACATGGATTCCATACCTCTTTACCACCTCCAGAGAAATTCTCTCCAAAACTCCTCTCTGTCAATATTACTGACTTAGATGTTGAGCTAAGATTTGCAGAACTATATGGCAGACACTCCTTTGCATGCTCTGTGTAGGTCAAGCAGTTTGCTTCAGACCTATAGCTTTGCTCTTTTGCCATCAGGGCTTTAGTCAAATTTGAGATGAGTAGTTCTATTTTGGAATCCTATTACATCTGCCTTGAAAAGCTGTTGTAAATATGTAATGAGATCAGGTAAATCAATCATTTAACAAAATGTGTAACATAAAACAAATATTTTTTTCTGCATTGTCTTCCCTAAAGTCATTTCTTGCTTTTCCTACTAAAATAATAGGTAGAATCCTAGCCCATAATTAACATTTCTTTGGAAATTTTAAGCACAGAAAAAAGGAAAAGGGCTAATAAATCTCCTTGAAAATCTGAAGGAAAAAAATGTATACAAGAAAAAAAGCCCAAAGTCATTATGAATATGTTACATATAAGTTAGAGTTACAGTATTTATTTTTTCCTGACAGAAGTATATCATCTCCTGTTGCTAATTTTTAAATTTCACTTTAGAGGTGCAACCTAAGCAATTTTAAATTGTCAGAGACACATAAATTACTGACTTACTTTAGCAGCAAGGGCTATTTTCTGGTATCCAGTGATTAGACCTGAAATACATTTTATAGCAAAGTATGAGATTAAATAGTTTCACCTCTAAATGTGGTATG
>NC_138380.1:35789061-35861574 GCF_054177405.1 Leptonychotes weddellii | reverse complement strand
GTAGTCATCTTTTCTAACAAAATGTGTCTGGAATTCTCTCTCTGTCTGTCTGTCTCATTTTCTTATGTATATGTCAAAGCTACACAAAAGCAAAGTGGACATAGAATACCATAATGGAAATCATATTGGGATTTGATTCAAACTAGGTTTAAAATCTACTTCTCCACTAACTAACAGTGACATTGAGCAACTGAATTAACCTCTCCGAATCTACTTTCTTTAACTGTAAGATGGAGATAATAAAGTTGACAAGAGAATTAAAATAGAAAAAATACATAAATTGGCAGGCATGGTGCATGCTAATTTTCCTCCTTTCCTTTATCCCAGTAGGAACATTATGAATAAGCAATAGGAAGAGTAGCCCTGTAATCATGAATTAATGCTTGCAAATTTTGAACATCTAGAATGGTTTTAATTCAGATCACAATTTTTAAGAGACTTATCAGAAAGTTGGATTTTTTACAGTCATTGTAAATCCTGCTATTATATAGATACATATCTTTATGGCCCCAGGGAATTCACTTAAGGATTTTCCCCCCAGAGGCTACTTATTAAACTTATATGTACAAAAAATGTTTTATGGTCAGAGGAAAAAAAAAACCACAACAAAACCTCAATCAATGGTAAGAGAAAGGCTATACCTGCTGTAGTCTTGGAGTTTTCTGTTACTTTATTAGTTCTGTCATATTTGATCCTAGTTACTAAAACATACTGACAGGTTTATGGGTTCCTAAAATGATCTTAATGATAGATACATGTCTGTATTTATACTCTGTGCTCACATTTGAAGTTTTATTTCTGAAGACACTTACAGGGAACACATGCAGAGATTTTCATCTCTCCTGAATTAAGTCCTCATTAGCCTCACATGAAGCATGATAAGAATGTTTTGAAAAGTTGTATCTATTTGTATCAGTTGCTTCTCCAACTTTTATGTTCTGATCTTGAACATGTACCAAAATTCTGGTTAAAAATTGATTCTTCACTTAGAATTATAATAAAAGTCCAAATAAATTTGAAGTAATTGTGCAGTAAAATTTCCTGAAGGGTAACGATGAGATTTCTCCCACTTTATACAATATCTTTTAAATATTTCTGTTTTCACTTAGAGATCTTCCTGAGAAGTTGACTACATTTTCTCCTCTTCCTAGGGATCTCAACCACAGTTGCTCATTAGAGTCAGAATGTCTGGAATTGGAATGTGGGTGTTAAAATAAAAAGTAAGTGTGTGGAAATTTTCTGGCATATTCAAGAGTAAAAAGAATAGGGTGATGTGCTCCCAGATGCCTGTCACTGGCCTCAACAATGAACTTATGGTCAGCCTTATTTTATCTGCATTTCCACTCAACCTTGGATTATGCTGAGCCAAATCTAAGTTATCAGATAATTTCATTTGTAAATATTTTACATAAATATTTTGGATGGAAACTATTTTTAAACACAATCATAACATCCTTGTCATATACAAAGTAACGCTAATTTTTTAATATCAAATATAAGTGCACACATTTCTCCAAATATTTAGTAATATAATTTTGTACCATGTCTTTTAATTAGATTCCAAAAACATTCATACATTGTGATTGGAAGACACGTTTTTTAGTCTTTTCTCTAAGATCCCCTTTTCTCTCTTGTTTTCTTTGCCATTGTAGAAATGGCTTAAAGAGCTTTATGCTTTGATATGGTAGCTCCTAACCACATGCAGTTATTTAAATTTTAATAATTAAAATTAAATAAAAATTTAACATAGAATTAAATAAAATTTAAAATGTCACACTAAATACATCCCAAGTACTCAATAACCTCATGTAGCTACTGTATTAAATAATGCAGATATAGAACAATTCCATTGTTGTCAAAAGTTCTATTGAAATGTTCTTCTACAGAGTTTCCCTCAGTAAAGTTGTTTTTTTTTTTTTTAATTACACCCTTATATGTCATTTGACATATTCTGGCACCTGTATTTCCTGTAAATTGATAATTATATCTAAGAGTATTGATGGATTTATGTCCAATATTTTGCCAAAACTATATAGCTTTATTGTGCACTTATATCAGGAGGTACATAAAATGTGATGGTCTCTTTTTATGATGTTAGTAGCCACTGATGATCATTGCTTAGTTTTAATGGTGTATTTATTTACTCTATAGCTTTCATAATATTTTTCCTTTCCATGTCATTAATACCTGTATAAGCATGACATGTTTATTGCAAGTGGTGCTGCTTATTAGATTTTTACCTTAGCCTCTAGTACTCTAGACCCCTGTCTTCTGGGACAAAATTCAACCAATGATCCACCATTGTTGTAAATCTGAGTCAAGTCCACATTTTGTAGTATTTGATTCAAGATCATAGCCTACCTTTCTGGGTTGAAAATTACTTTCTTACTTTCTGTTTTTTATACAATATAATTTCTCCTGGAAGTTTTATGCTTTGAAGACATATTAAATACATGTATCTAATATTGATCCTTTCAAACTTCACTAATAAAAGGGATTATTTTTTCAAAGACATAGACCCACAAAGACAGAGAAAATAATTGCAACAGCATTTTGGAAGTTAGAAGGTGGATAAACAAGGTCCACTTAGCTGCCGCTAACCTGGAAATAGAAAAAGGAGCCAAAAACTAAAAATTTCAAAAAACTCAGGAACTAAGAGTGAAGCAGTATGCTGTTAAGGAAGATCTGATGATTAAAAACCAAATTCCTGTATGTCATTTGCAAATAGAGAAGATATTTGCAAGTGACATATCAGATAAAAGGCTAATATCCAAAATCTGTAAAGAACTTACCAAACTCAACACCCAAAAAATAAATAATCCAATCAAGAAATGGGCAGAAGACATGAACAGACATTTCTGCAAAGAAGACATCCAAATGGCCAACAGACACATGAAAAAGTGTTCAACATCACTTGGCATCAGGGAAATACAAATCAAAACCACAATGAGATACCACCTCAAATCAGTCAGAATGGCTAAAATTAACAAGTCAGGAAACGACAGATGTTGGCAAGGATGCAGAGAAAGGGGAACCCTCCTACACTGTTGGTGGGAATGCAAGCTGGTGCAGCCACTCTTTAAAACAGTAGGGAGGTTCCTCAAAAAGTTGAAAATAGAGCTACCGTATGACCCAGCAATTGCACTACTGGGTATTTAGCCCAAAGATACAAATGCAGTGATCCAAAGGGGTATGTGCACTCCAATGTTTATAGCAGCAATGTCCACAATAGGCAAACTATGGAAAGAGCCCAGATGTTCGTCCATTGACAGATGGATAGATAAGATGTGGTATACACACACACACACACACAGACACGATGGAATATTAATGCATCCATCAAAAAAATGAAATCTTGCTATTTGCACCGACATGGATGGAACTAGAGGGTATTGTGCTAAGTGAAATAAGTCAGTCAGAGAAAGACAATTATCATATGATCTCACTGATATGTGGAATTTAAGAAACAAGGCAGATGATCACACGGGAAGAGAGGAAAAAATGAAACAAGATGAAACCAGAGAGGGAGACAAACCATAAGAGACTCTTAACTATAGGAAACAAACTGATGGTTGATGGAGGGGAAGGGGGTGGGGCGATGGGGTAACTGGGTGATGGACATTGGGGAGGGTATGTGTTGTAATGAGCACTGGGTATTATATAAGGTTGATGAATCACAGACCTGTACCCATGAAACAAATAATACATTATATATTAAAAACAAAACAAAACAAAATTAAAAAAACCAACCAAATTCCTAGATAACCTCTTCCATTCCATTAGATTGCTTTTCTGTTTACTTTGATAGTGCTCTGGAGGTTTGTTTGCTAGCAAAGGTTAAACTATTCTTGGACTGGACTGTTGAGAGTAAATGTATAGTATTATAAAGAGAAGAGTGAATAAATCACATACATATAAATGCCAAGGTTTTTGTCTCTTCACTTGGCTCCTGGGATGTGGACAACCAGACTTCTATTTCTGATAGGAGACTAGAATATCTGTCTTTGGGAAATTTGCCTTCTCATAAAATAGAAAACCAAAAGATTGACATCCAGGATTTTGTAATAATTGTCCAGATCTCCCTCCAGTGAAGTTCAAGTTTGCCAGTCCATACCAGATCCTCAGAACTTTCCCACCCCCTTCCTGCCACTCTTAATCATGAGTAAGCAAATAAATTATGAGGTATCTTGAGGGAAAGTTTAAAAGGGAAGATAGAAATAGAAAAAAGAAAAAGCAACTTAGAGGGAACAAATACTATGCTGAAAGAAAAAAGGTAACATTAATATCCTAACAGTGATCATAGAGACTATTTATAAGACAAAAATAAGATGATATAAAGAGAAACATTCAAAGAATATAATAAAATTTAAAAAATGATCACAGGGGAAAAAGTACTTATGTAAATGTTATAAAGTTGAGGAAACTTCCCAGAGATTAAAACAGAAAGACTAAAAAAAAAAAAAAAAGAAAACAGAAAAGAAAAAATAAAGCATAATAAACTAGAAGATCAATAAAAGTCTGGGATTTTTCAAAAACAATACTGGAAGCAAGAAACAATATAATGTCTTCAAATAGCTGACGAAAAATGTTTTATAACTGACGGTTCTATACGAGGCCCAGCTATCAAGTTTTATTTAATACATAGAAAGGGAAAATTTAATTTCCCATTTCCCTTTCTTTGGAAGGTACTAGAAAAATGTGTTCCATAAAAATGGAGAATTTAACCAATAATGATGGGACAAGGGCAGGAAACAGGAGATTCAACACAAGAAAAAGACAAGGAACCTCTAGAATGATGGTGGAAAGGATATCCCAGGTTGATTGTTGGCTCTAGGCATATATGACAATCTGTGAAGGTGGCTGCAGTTTGGAAAGTTAGTGGCCACGTACAATGTATTTATGGCAGTCCATCCCACAAAGTAATTGGATTGGTATAATGGATGTCAGTGAAGCTATCTCTTCTATTGGTGTGATTCATGATATTGATGATAGATAGATGAAACTGGATGAGAAGACAATAAAGAAGTATGTTACTATCACAGGTGGTTATATTGAAGCCTTTTGTCTCTTTCAGCTAACATTATGAAAAGACCCTCTGCTCCTCATGTATTAAAATGCAGAAAAAACCCCACAAATGTAGCTAAATATGTCTTTGAAAAAGAAAAACCTGTTTGTACATGCGTAAAATTTCCCCCAAGTTCATACCCACCTGAAATCTCAGAATATGACCTTATTTGGAAACAGTCTTTGCAGATGTTAACATTAATTAGTTAATATGAGGTCTTACTGGATTAGGATGGACCCTAAATCCAGTGACTGGTGTCCTTATATGAAGAGGAGAAGACATAAACACTGGAAGAAGAGCATGTGAACACCAAGGCAGACTGGAGTGATGTAAAGACAAGGGATGCCAAGGATTGCCATCAGCCACCAGAAGCTAGGAAGAGACAGAAAGGAATCTTCCTTAGGGCCTTTAGAGGGAGTGTGGCTCTGTCAACACCTTGATGTCAGAATTACAGCCTCCAGAACTGTGAGAGAATAAATTTCTCTAGTTTTAAGCCATCCAATTGGTAGTAATTTACGTGGAGGTAATGTTTGTTTTCTAGAGTTCAGAATTTCAAGTTTATAAGTACTATATATAGTACTTTTCTATAAAAGTTGGGCACTGGGCTTTTGGTTTATAAGCATTTTATTCCCATTTTTTTTTTTAAGGGAAAATCAAATCAGCTAATTCCATTTCAACTTACAGTTTTGTAGTCACCAAAATACAGTCTTTGCTAACTAAGTGTGAAGACCATAAAGTTGTAATCTGTCCTTTTGATCAGACTGGCAGTGCAGACTTCAAAGGGATATGGTTTCAGTGAGAATTGATTGGGGAGGATTAATTCTGACTCATTCCTCCTATCATTGCTCTCAAGGCCCGCTCACAACTGCCCACTACTTCTGTATTGCACCCTTCATTTTCTTTCTATTTACATGATGGAACTGATAAAATTGCTTTACCTCTAAAACCTTCCTGAAAGTTCACATTCCTTTTTTTTCATTGTTCTGAGGATTTCACATTAAACACAGTCTCTCTTCTGTGTTCTTAAAATATTTTTATCTTTTAAAGAATAGAGAAAATAACCCATGAACTAACATCCTAAATGGGTCAGAATATTCACAAAGAATTTGTATTTATACAAATTTGTATTTATACAAATAAATAACATTTATATTATTTCCAAGAATGTATTTTTTAAAGATTTTATTTATTTGAGAGAGAACTGGGGGGGTGGGGAGGGCAGGGAGAGGGAGAGGGTTTGGAATTCTACCAAATGCTGTAATTGGTGTCTGAAGATTTGCAAGAATGGATTCTCTTTGTCTACAGTAGGATTTAGATGTCATGGAACCGATTTGATAATATATAATCTAGGCATAAGTGACAATAAAAGAGCAAGAGGAAATATTCTTCTGTGGAATTGTGAAATCCCACAGATTGACATTCCTTCAACTTTCTCCCTTTGGTTCTGGCAGATATCTTTACCATGGTGATAGAGTTGTTTCATTTCCCAGATGAATGGATTTCCTGATAGCACTTTGCCAAAAAGTCAATTTTCCTCAACAGCCATAGTTTTGTTTTTATCGTTGTTGTTTTTCTGAAAAAGATAAGTAAGGACACCTGTTGTGAAGAAGAAAAGAGATAAAGGAAGGTGTCATCAGTGAAATCAGTGGATCAATTGGCCATGTGGTAGACTGGTATAATTCTCTTTAGGGGCAGATGGTCCCAACAGATGCTATTTTAGGTGAAGTGTACAGAATGAAATGAGGAATGTAAATGACTACAGGCACACAGAGACACAATAGAGAAATTACAGCACACAGCAGAAATTGAAAGGGAATAGCCAGAGGCATAGGAGGTTAATCAAAGGAGAAAAGTGTCTTGGAAACAGAAGTAAGAGAGAAATTCAAGAGAGTAATTAGCAGTTATTTGTTCCAGAGATAGCCTACAGTCTGCCTATGGGACTTGATAATAAGAACTGTTTTGACACAACATAAGATAATAACTAGTACTGTTAATAAGAGGACTTTTGGTGTATTGAGACAGCGTGGGTAGATTGTATTGGGCTAAGGAGTGAAGGGGCCAAGAGAAAGTACAGAACAAATGTCAACTTTTCTTTCAGTGATTTTTTTTGTGTGTGTATGAAAGGAAGAATAGAGCCATCATAGTAAGTAGATAAATAAGTTGTTACTGTTGGCCTCTAGAGTGACTTATGGTATACAAGAGGGAGACAGAAACATATTTAGATATTGTAAACACAGTGTAGTAATTCTAGGACAAATGTAGCCTGAGTGTCTTTGAGAATATGGAGAGGGGACATTTAATCATCCTGAAGGGAAAGCATTGGTGGTCAAGGAGAGCCTGCCTCCTGGTAGGCACAGGCTTAAGAAATGGTCCACCTGGATGAGGGAAATTCAGTTTCTTCCATACAATACTGTTCTGGGCAATTTGCTTAATTTATTGTGGCAAGGTAGTTTGATAGAATTAATTTGAACATTTCTCTCCACCTTTACTTTCTCATATCATTTTCCTTCTTCACTCCTGCCCACCACAACCCACGCTGAAATAGAAGCAAAGATTAAAGGAAATTGCCAAATTAAATATGAGAATGTGATTCCCTCCTTAGATGTTTTCTTACAGAGCTGATTTTTGGATACTACAAAGGAGTGGCCTGAGGTAAGAGGAGAGATCATGCTGAGTATCAACACAATTTAAATTGGAGAGGGAATATATTTTAGAGGGAGAATAGAGACTTCTTACTAATTGGTAGTAGTAGTAGTATTGGTATTGTTGTTGCTTTATTGCAGAAGACCAGGTTGGAAGGTTAGAAGGAACCCAGATGATGAAATGGCTTCAAGCATGAATGTTCCTTATCATAACTCATGTTCAACATGGCTTTTTAGCATTTTTGGACACTTACAAGCCTCCCTACACATCGTGGGGGCAAGAGGAACATGGATGGATTGTCACTTGAAAAAGAAGGACTAAACTTAACCAGGGAGAATATCTGTATAAGCAGGGGCAGTAGTGGGTCAACTGCTGTTAGTCAAAACCTTGCTGCTTTTATCTATAAAATGGGAATGATAATATTACCTGACCACAGAGTGTCATTTAGTATATCAAATGACATAATAATCCAGTACACCTGCTAGAGACATATGGATGAATCCTATTTGGGAGGAATTAAAATTACCTGGTGACTCTTCATATTTTTTATGCTATTTGCAGTATTTAGTAAAAATGAAAACAAAAGCCAACCCCCCCCAACCTGATTATAGAGAAATAATAGAATATAGAAACAGACCCATAATGGACTCCGATTTTGGAATTAGCTAACTAGGGCTTAAGAAGAACTATAACTTATATGTTCAAGAAAATAGATTAACATATAAAGAATTTCATCAGAGAATGTAAATTTATTAAAGTATCAAATAAAAATTGTACACATGAAGAAGGAATTATCTAACATTAAGAATTTAGTACAATACAGGATTAGGGAACTAGAAGGCAGGCTAATAAAGACTCTCCACCCTAAAGTCTGTAAAGGATAAAAAGATGCAAAATAAAGAATAGAGAAAAAGTAACATGTGAAAAATAGTGACAAGGTATTGTAGTTGGCAAACCAGTGATAGTAATTCCATTCCTAAGTATATGCCCCAAAGAAATACCTGCATACAGATAATGACCCTCAAAAGAGGTACACAATAAAGTTTATATAAGAAGTATTTGTAATAGTTCCAAAGTGGAAATAACCCAAATGCTCATCAGTAGCATGGTAGATAATACTAAACTGCATTGAAAATAAACTAAAACTACACACAAAATATTATTTTTCAAAAACATAATTTAAGCTACATATTGTATGACTGTATTTATATGAAGCTCAAAATACTCATAGCTTATCTATATCTATGTTGTTTTAAACCCAAAGAGTGGTTACCTATGGTGTCCCATGGAAGAAGCAGTGTCTAGGTGTGCAAAGGGAAGTTTCTGGGGGTCCTAGTGAAATTTTGTTTCTTGATGAGTTTGGATTAAAATGGCAGGCTTACTTTGAGAATTTATAGAACTTTACATTTATGAATTGTATACTTTCAGTAATCTAATGTCAGTATTACCATTGTGGTTAATGCTTATGATTCTATGTGAAGAGTGGAATTATCAAAAGGGTTTTTTTTTTAAAATTTAGTAATTAGCAACTTTTTCAAATTCTTTTACTGATACCAAACAAAAGCAAAACACCTTGAGTGTTAAAATGAAGGTATTGCACCAATTTTTCACTTAATCTCGATATTATTATTTACATCGAACACTGATAACTAAAATAATATGAAAGCCTAATATGTCAAAACAAGAGAAAGTTTTAAAATAAAAAGAAACGTGGTCTCTTGAATAAAAAAAATCATAAGCATAGAAGACGAGAAACAATAATATGTACATGTTACCAAGATGAATATGCATTTTTATTAGGAAATCAATCAGGTCTGTCATTTAGCATCATTAATTTTCAGCTGATTGAGTTGCATTGTGAATTCAAGTAGATCATGCCATTTTACTCTATCATGAACATTGTGTATATGTTTCTGTCCATTTATTGGAACATATATCCAGATAAACACTACTAGCTTCAAACTACCAGGAATGCTAGATACACTTTAACACTTTAAGTGCAGGCTGAGTTTAAATAAGATAATGAAAAATATGTTGGCACCAAATGTGAAGAGTGAGCTGTAATAATAAGCTAATTCTCAACCTAGACTCCTGCAGTATGTTGGATATCTACCTGACCTAGAGACTGAGACCTTAACAGCCTCTAGGAAGGGTAAAAGTGGAATAGATTGGGAGTGGGGACAGTTAAGACTCCTTGGGCTTTTATAACATGGAGAATTATATGCTGAAAACTTTACACCTTAAGTAAAATAGGATTAGAACAAATCTACCAACCTATCAAAGGGAAGGAAACTGGAAATGATTTAATTCAGTCTGAGCTCTGGGAGTTTAAAGAAAAGAATGTCTAATTACAGGCCTGTCCCACTGCAAGTTTATGTGAAAGGATGTGAACTAGGGACCTCCTATTCTGCCATCTTGCATCACTTCGAATTTAAAGTTCAAATTTCTATTACCCATGTGGTCTGGGGATATTAACCCAAGTATTCCTAAGTAGTATTCCAACCTTGGTAAAATATGTGAAATCTATCTTCACAATATATCTAGTATTGAATCATTTCTCCTAGTTTCTCCTAGTACTGTCATACTCTTAGCCACTACCATAATCTCTCCTCTGCATTATTGTGATAACTACATAACAAGTTTTTTAGTTTCTATACTTCTCTGTTTATTTTCTACAAAGTCAGATCATGACACTCATTGGTCAAAACTCTCAGTGTTTTCCTATATCACAGAATAAATTCCGTGTCTTTACCATAGTTTATCAGGCACCTTGTGCCAGGTTTCTCCGGATCTGGTCCCCCACTTTATTTCTGATGCACATCCTTTCCCCATCCCCTCCTTCACTTTGTACCACACTCTGGACATACACTTTTCTTGGGAAATGCTGGGGAAGCTTCTATCTCATGGCCTTTGGCTACTCCCTCTGCCTGGAACACTGTTTTCCCCAGAAATTCTTATATTGTCTTTCTCTCCTTATTCAGATCTCTACTAAATTATCATCTGTTATGGGTTGAATTGCCCCCCCCCCGCCCCCCACTCAAAAAAAAAAAAAAAGAAAAAGATTGATATGTTGAAGTCCTAACATCTGGTACCTTAGAATGTGATCTTATTTGGAAATTGGGTCATTGCATATGTAATTAATTGTGTTAAGATGAGGTCATTAGGATGGGCCCTAATTCAGTATGATTGGTATTCCTATAAAAAGGGGCAGTTTGGACACAGACATGCATATAAAGAGAGCACCTCTGAACATGGAGATGGCATCTATAAAGATTTTTTTTTTTTAATTTTTTTTATTTTGAGACAGAGAGTGAGAGCGAGAGCCAGGAGCCAGAGAGAGAGGAAGAAGCAGGCTCCCTGGGGAGCCTGACACAGGGCTTGATCCCAGGACCCTGGGAGTATGACCTGAGCCGAAGGCAGACGCTTAACTGACTGAGCCACTCAGGCACCCCAGAGATGGCATCTATAAACCAAGGAGAGAGGCCTGAACAGATTCTTCCCTCACAGCCCTCAGAAGGAACTAACTTGCTGACACCTTGATTTCCGATTTCTAGCCTCTAGAAATATGGGAACATACTTGTTTTTTAAACTATTCAGTTGGTGGTACTTCATTACAATACCCTAGGAAACTCTTACCACATTGAAACAAAGAGGACTTCACTCTGAACTTGATGTAAAATAACACTATGATTTTGTTACTCTTTACCCTATCCTTGTATTATTTATTCTTGGCATTTGTATTCTTTGCCTCCTTGTCACAAAATGGAAGCTCCACAGGTAGGAGTACTTTGCCTGTATTTTCTTGTTTTATCAAAAACAATACAAGAAGAAATAGAAAACTTGAATAGAACTTCAAGAAATAAGAACTTGAAATAGTAATTCATATACCCACTTCCAAAAAAGCACACAGATGAAGAAACAAACCCCAAACCAGGTCCATTGTTAAAATATTCAATTAATAGATAATTGACATCCTTTTAAAATTCTTCCAAAAGTAGAACATTAGTCTTATTGATTTCATTTCAGGAGGTTGATATATATTTAGTAATGAAAACAAATAAGAATACACCATGCTATTTTTTGTTAATCTCATGTAGTACTTATGTACTAGTTGGTTGGCATTGTTTTAAGGACTTTATAAATGTTAACTCATTTAATCTTTTACCAACCAACTGAAGTAGGTACTATACTAATTTCACTCATGAGTAAATGTACAAATAACTTTAAATTATATTAGGTAACCAAATCTAGTGTATTAAAAGAAAACATGAGGGGCGCCTGGGTGGCTCAGTCGTTGAGCGTCTGCCTTCGGCTCAGGTCATGATCCCAGGGTCCTGGGATCGAGCCCCGCATCGGGCTCCCTGCTCAGCGGGAAGCCTGCTCTCCCTCTCCCATTCCCCCTGCTTGTGTTCCTGCTGTTGCTATCTCTCTCTCTTGTCAAATAAATAAATAAAATCTTAAAAAAAAAAAAAAAGAAAAAGAAAACATGACTGAGTAAGGCATATTCTGGTATTTCAAGAAGTATTTAATATTTGAAAATAAAGTAATATATAAATTATATTTTATGTACATTCCATTATACATAAATTATGTAACAATATATGCATCATATCACATGGAAATATCTTTATATAACTCAATATTCATTCATGATTAAGGAAAAAAATAAAAACTCTTAGTAAATTTGGAGTTAACTAGAGAAATGTCTCTTAAAATTCCAGCAAATATCACACTTAGTGGTGACAGGTAGAAGTGTTTTCTTTTAAATCAGGAAAATGACAAGCATGCCTGCTCTGGCCATTTTTATTCAGCATTGTGGTTGAGGCCCTAAGCAGTGCTGGAACACAATAAAAATAATAAAAGTTGTAAGATTTCAAAAGAAACAATCATCAATATACTTACTCATGCGTTTGTATACCTAGAAAACTTAAGAGAGAAATATTTGGAATTAGTAAGTGGGTTCAGCAACAGTAATATATAAAATCATAAATCCATTGTGTTACTATACACAGCAACAACAAATAAGGTAACATAAAAACCATAAAAACTGTAAACACTAAGAAATATAAAGAATGTATAAAATGTTTAGGGGAAAATTACAAAATTTTATTGAAAAGCATTAAATAATTAAATATAGAGGTATTCATATCCATGGCTGAAAAGTCTTTTTTTTTTTTTTTTTTAAAGATTTTATTTATTTATTTGACAGAGATACAGCGAGAGAGCGAACACAAGCAGTGGGGAGTGGGAGAGGGAGAAGCAGGCTTCCCGCTGAGCAGGGAGCCCGATGTGGGGCTCGATCCCAGTACCCTGGGATCACGACCTGAACTGAAGGCAGACGCTTAACGACTGAGCCACCTAGGTGTCCCTCCATGGCTGAAAAGTCTTAATGGTATGTATAGGATAATTCAATCCTAACTGGTACATTAATTTAATGCAGTGGCAATCAAGATCCTTCCATAGTTTTTACGGAATTGACAAGTGGTTATATTACTTACAAGGTTATTGAAGTGGCCAAGAATCACTAAGAGAAAATTTAAGAGAAAGAGTAAGCTGAGGGTATTTGCCCTCCAGATCTCAATAATAAAGTAGTGGTATTTGTGTAGGGAGATAGAGAAATGGACTAATGGAACAGAATAGAGAAAACACATTTTAAACCTTGCTTTACAATATATGAAGCACTACAGATCAGTTAGGGAAAGAATTAACTCCTACATATATAATGATGGTGGAACAGGTTATCCATATGAAACAAATAAAATATATGCTTACCCCCTACCATACCCAGAAACCAGTTCTACAGGGATCAAAAATCTAATCAGGAAAAACAAAATTTTTGTTAAAATTGGAAACATCTGTTTTCTAAAAGACAACAGTAAAATAAATGAAATGGTAATCCAGTGGTCCCTGGTCTAGGAAAAGTTAATTGCAAGATGCACAGATGCCTAACAATAATAATTAGAATACATAAATTAAAAAAAAGGCCCTTCAACCAAGATTTGCATATAAAAATGGGTGAAAGATACAGAACAGCAGTGCACAGAAGAAAAAAGTATTGCATATAGATACATAGATGTGTATATGGATATATACATGTATACATACATATAGGTATAGTCAATTTACTGTAGCGTTTGCTCAGGAGAAGGAGAAGGAGATCAAAAGGAGGCGCACAGACTACTAAATATATAGGTAGTATTTTATCTCTAAGTGACTGCTGGGCACATGGTATTATTTATATGTATATTTCATTTAGCTGAAATATATTAATATAAACATTTTTTTAATGTAGACAAAAGGGGTATTGCATGTTAAAAATGCGAGGAGAATATTAACCCCTCATTGGATGTATCTTTTGCAAATATCTTCTCCCAATCAGTAGGTTGTCTTTGTTTTGTTGATGGTTTCCTTCACTGTGCAAAATTTTTTATTTTGATGTAGTTCCAGTATTTTAATTTTGCTCGTTTCCCTTTCCTGAGGAGACATATCTACAAAAATGTTTTTTTGGCTGATGTCAAAGCAATTACTGCGTCTGTTTTCTTCTAGGGGTTTTATGGTTTCAGGTCTCACATTTAGGTCTTAGATCCATTTTGAGTTTATTTTTGTGTATGGTGTAAGAAAGTGGTCCAGTTTCATTTTTTTCCATGTATAGAGATTCTTCAGAAAATTAAAAACAGAATTACCATATGATCCACCACGGTAATTCCACCATTGGATATTTACCCAAAGAAAATGAAAACACTAATTCAAAAATATATATGCCCTCCTATGTTTATTGCAGCATTATTTATAATAGCCAAGATGTGGGAACAGTCCACATGTCCAACCACAGGTGAATGGATAAAGAAGATGTGTGTGTGTGTGTGTGTGTGTATTTACATGCACAATGAAATATTACTTAGCCATAAAAAGAGTGAAATCTTACCATTTGCAACAACATGGATGGATCTAGAGGGTTTAATGCTAAGTGAAGTAAGTCAGAAAAAGACAAATACCATTTGATTTCATTCATGTGGAATTTAAGAAACAAAACAGATGAACAAACAAAAAAAAGACAAAAAAACCCAGACATTTAAATACAGAGAAGAAACTGATGATTACCAGAGGGGAGGTGGGTGGGGGTGAGGCATGGGTGAAATAGATAAAGGGCACTAAGAGTAGGGTTATCATGATGAGCACTGAGTAATGTATAGAATTGTTGAATGATTACATTACATCCCTGAAACTAATATAACACTGTGTGTTAACTATAGTTCAATGAAAAATAAATACTGAGTGACTCTTTAATCCAGAGACTATATTTTGATCACCTTTGTATCTCCAGACCTTGGCATGAAATGTTAGTTTGTTCATCTCCGGCTGTGAAAGATTAATAGTAATTTGAAGTACTATCAAAAAAGGGAGGCGGCAGAAATTGATCTTAAGGAAGAAAAGAGGTGATAGAAAAAAGAGCAGTCTATATCCGAAGGCAATGTAAACATTTACAAAATAAAATTCAGGTCCAGGAGACCTGATTCCAAATCTGAGCTACTCTACCAATCCATAAATTGGTCTTGGGTCAGTTGCTTGTAGTGGGTTAAAAATTATCACAAATTCTGGCTTCTAATAGGACAGAATCATTCCATGGTGGTTTGTGTAACACAGATATAACACCAACACTACAAAGCACTTACATTCAGATAAGTGGTAAAATATTAAATAAAAATTTGAGTATCTGGTATGTAAAGTGAACATACCAGTTGATTTTTAATATTTCATTCTAATTTTATATGGTATTGTATTTAACAAACTCCATGTGTTTTGTTTGTATACAACGAGGACTTGATTCATAACCCATGCAAGTTTGGAGAGAGAGAATAAAATGAGGAATAAAAACAAAACATCCCCCCCAAAAATTGTTAAAATTTTTGGACATTCGTCCTACTCAGCAGTGAGTCCTTTCCTCCACCTTTGCTTCTAGGCTGGCCTGTGGTGGATATAACCAATGGAATATGGCAGAATTAACGCTGTCATACATGGAATATCCCTGAGAACACATGAAGAGGGAAAAGGGCCAGTATGAGCCCAGCTAACTATCTCTGTAATGGTGCAGGCATGTGATTGAAGCCCTGTTGAACCCTCCATCTCCGCTCAGCTAAATACCACTAGGTAGCCCAGTGGATGGCGTATGAAGGAGAATTGCCTAGCCAACTGGGCAACTTGGATTGTTTTGTACAAATAGCTCTTTTCTAAGAGAATACATTTTACATTGTTTAATCATTTTTGTTTAAATAGGATAGGATTGCTAGTCACACTAGCAATTTGTTTAACAGAAGTGTCCTTAGAGAGCTACTCCTGCTCAGACTGGCTTTTGCTGACTCACAAAATCATGAGAAGTAAAAATAAAGTTTTTGTTTGAAGCCACTAAGTATCCAATAGTTTATGATGCAGCAGTAGATAACTGGCATTGAATTTGTTACCTGGAAGTGGGGTGCTGCCCTAACAAAAACCTAAAACTTAGGACATTGGCTTTGGACAGAAGTGGATAGATATTTGGAGGAATTCAAGGAGACCAATAGTGAAAGCTTAAAAGTAGATGAAGGACAGTAAGGGAAGTGTATTGGTGGCTGGATTAAAAGTGGTCTTTGTTATTTAGTGGTAGAAAGTTTAGCAACACTATCACCAATAGTAAATGGAAGATTGGAACTATACCTAATGGCTTAATGATCTCAACTAAGCTGATTTCGGGGTGGCTGGCTGGCTCAGTTGGTGGAGTGTGTGACTTTTGGTCTCTGGGTTGTGGGTTCAAGCCCCATGTTGGATGTAGAGATTACTTAAAAAGAAGAGTAAAAAAAATAAGCAGATTTCCAGGCATAATTTATATAGGGCCACCTGAGTTCTAGTGGCTTCTTACAGATGTATTAAGGAAGAAACTGTTGAGTTTTCCAGTTGAATTTTGATGAAATAAAGAGTATTCAGAACAGTTTTTCTAAACAGCAAAAGATTCTCAAATTAAGTAGTTGTTTCAGGTCAAAGATAAATCCAGAGCAGTAAAGCATGATATTAGGAATAGGTGTAAGGCTCTAACAACCTTTCTTAAGAATTCAGACCCTCTTTTCTGCACACCATGTCTTTAAGACTCTTAGGGTTTTCTGCAGCAACATCAGAAGCAAATCAAGGCTGAGTTGGAAAAGATAAGATGATTTAAGAAGTATCAGCTAAGACATGCAGAGAATCAGTCCCAGGAAGGACTGGGCTCTAACCAGTGGACTAGGGACATTGGCCATATGGATTTGAGAATTTCTTTTTTTTTTTTTTAAAGATTTTATTTATTTGACAGAGAGAGACAGCGAGAGCAGGAACACAAGCAGGGGGAGTGGGAGAGGGAGAAGCAGGCTTCCCGCCGAGCAGGGAGCCCGATGTGGGACTCGATCTCAGGACCCTGGGATCATGACCTGAGCTGAAGGCAGACGCTTAACGACTGAGCCACCCAGGCGCCCGGATTTGAGAATTTCTATAGACTACTGACTTATGTCTTCTGTTCCTCCTTTCTGAAAAGGAATGTTTATTAATATTTCCCCATGCCTTCTATATCATTCTATGTTATGTACGTATATGGAAGGAGGCACATAACTTTATTTTTTTAATTCACAGATCTTTGGATTAAAAGGAATCTTATATGGGGAATCCTATCTACATCTGGATCTAATTTAGGTGATGTGATATTGAACATCAAGTCAGTGTTGAAAAGGGATAAGACTTTCAGGGATCTTGGGAAGAGCTGAGTGTATTTTACATATGGGAGAAATGAAAATAATTTGTGCCAAAGTGGGACCTAAGGCATATTAAAAATGGCAAAAATTCTGTGTCAGTCATTCCAATGAACAGTGAGGTATATTTCCCCACCATTTAAATCTAGGCCTCTATATGAATGCTTTGACTCATAAACTAATCAGTCATGTTATATTGATTCTCAGCCTAGTCTTAAAAAGAACTGGCAACTTTTTCCTTAGTCTCTGGAAGTCCTCAGCCTGCATATAAAATGTCTTACTACCCTACTGGGGAGAACCCAAAAAGAGTCCCTGATACTACATAGAGAAGAAAAGTACTGCTGTCTCCAGCCTTCCAGCCCCCTTGTCCAGTTACCAGGCATATGCTTGTACCCATCTTATATTCCTCAGACCAGCTCAGCCGCCAGCTTAATACCATTGAATGATCCATTCAGTGCCTTGCATAGTAGAAGTAATGCACAACCAAGCCCTGCCTTATTTCCTGACCCATAGAACAGTGTGATATAAAATGATTGTGAAAACTACTAAATTTTGGAGTAGTTTTTTACATAGTGATAGATAATTAGTTAGGTAGATACATAGGTGGATTAGATAGATGATAGAGTAGATAACAACTAAATTAGAATTCTGTTTATCTGCAAAAAGCGGTGTTTGAACCACATTATCTCTCTGTTAAAACCCTCTAATTCCTAAGGCTGAGGATTTATTCCAGTTTATCCCCTTCACTTTCGAAGTCTCTTTTTTTTTTTTTTTAAAGCTTTCAAAAAGCTTTTTTTTTTTTTTTTTTTGAAGTCTCTTTCTTATGTGCTTTGCTAAATCTCCAGGTCAAAGTAATACAGTACAGAATAGATAACTAAATCCATGCTAGGCATAAACTAGGGTAAAGATATTTGGAGAACTGCCTCACAGTTTAAACCAGTTGAACTGTGAGAATGCCCATGGTTTTAGAAACACTGTTTCATCATGTCATGGCCTGTTTTCTAAGAGTATGGTTTCAGTCCCCTGACACTTTTAAAATAATCACAGTCAAACAGAATCTAAGCTGCTGGGATATATGTTAGTTGCTCCGCACTAGCGAGTATAGATAAGAGGAGCTGAGGTTCCCTTGAGATCAGGAAAATTATGAAGGGTCAATTTCAAAATGAGTATTAATAGGCAGGTTAAAAAACAGTATTTTTTTTAAAGAATGTATTTAATATTGTTTGAACATTATTAATTAAATAGGCTGAAGATGCTGGTCATAATACCAAATTATTCAACAGAAATGCTTTTGAGTGCATGATTTCTGCTCGTTCTCTTTTTTTCTGGGAACTTTTACTATAAAATGTCCCTTTTATCCATGTATTTATCTGTGAAATAGAGGACACAAACTCAGTATACCAACCCTGTAATGATCTATATGAGATGAACTGATAATTATCAGTGGTTTACTTCATATTTTCGTGCAGTGCTTGTTGTTGTCTATGATTTTCCATGAAATTCCAGGCCAGTGTTTTAGATGGAAAAAGAATCTAACTCAAGGTTTATATTAACTACAGTTTTGCTGCTTTCATAAACAAGGATCAAATGCAGAATTTCTTCTTCAAAGAAACTGAACAGTCTACACAGAAATGGTGCCATGATAGATACAAAGAAATGAGAGATGTCAAATTTGAACTGAAATTCTGATTGGTGAGATTAAACGTATTCTCTGGGTCACTATTATAAATGCAAGACTGTACACAACTCACTTTATTCTCTGAAGTGGTAGAGAACTAACATGAACAAGCTTGAATGTTGTTGTTCACAGTTGGCATTTGTACTTGAACCAAGTTTTTCCTTTCATTGAGAGTGGACTAAAATTGCTTTATATTTTCTAAGAAGTTTATTTTTCCTTAACATCAACTATCCCTCCTTACTTAATGCAAACCTAAATGTATCTACAGGTTATTAGAAGCTTGGAGATGCTTGAAGACAGCAAAAATATATATTAAAACAAGCTTTGTATGAACTACAAAGAGCCATCTATTGATTACTTATTTTTGGGTGGCATTCATGATTAATTTTTTTTTTAAAGATTTTACGTATTCATCAGAGAAAGAGAGAGAAAGAGAGAGCAAGCATGAGCAGGGAGAGCGGCAGGCAGAGGGAGAAGCAGGCTCCCGGGACTTGGTCCCAGGACCTGGGATCATGGCCTGACTGAAGGCAGATGCTTAACCGACTGAGCCACCTAGGCATGCCAACATTCATGATTAATTTTCAACCATGACTAATACTTGCAGTCAGAACTGTATTATTTTATTTTAAAATCCCAATTTGATTGTGTAGAACATTTTTTTAAAGATTTTATTTATTTGAGAAAGAGAGAGCACAAGCAGAGGGAGGGGCAGAGGGAGAGGGAGAAGCAGACTCCTGCTGAGCAGGGAGCCTCCTCTGGGCTTGATCCCAGGACCCCGGGATCATGACCTGAGCTGAAGGCAGACGTTTAACTGACTGAGCCACCCAGGCGCCCCTATACAGAACATTTTAACAAATTTTTAATTGCTTTTCAATATATAAACTATAAATGTATTATCTGAATATATGAATGATTTGAATTATCACTGGTTAATATTTTGTGATTACCTACCCCTTCAAACAGTAAATGGGAATAGTGGGGAAAAAAAGATCCTATCGCCATAAAAGTTGTTTTTTTTTTTTTTTTTGCCACGAGGTATGTTTTATTTTCATTAAACATACAAATAATTTGCTATAATATCCCAGGGCAAACTGGAGAATTTGGCAGTCCGATTGGGCCCCAAGGCCTTTTGGCTCAGAGATGCTGTTCTCCAGGTTGCTGGTGTTCTTCTGCTCCTGGTCTTTCAGAAAGTAGCTCTTTGTGGAATGCAGGTCCCTACATTCATATAATGAGTTTGGACCAGGAGGGATATTTCCATTGCATTTTCCAAATTTTTCAAAATCAGTTTTATGGGTTATAATTTGGACACAATATAATTCAAAAATTTGTGGAAGTTTAAGAACATATGCATCACTCCTTCAAGTTAAATGTACCACTTACAATTCATTTTCCCCCCACCCATAGAACAAGTTAACGCCTAATCTGCTTATTCTGTCATTACAATTTTGCCTTGTCTAGGATTTCATATAATTAGAATCATATCATATATGCTTTTTGGTGAGTCTGACTTTTTCTCACTTAGCATAATGCTTTTAAGATTTATCCTTATAAATACTCATGTATTGTGTGTATAACAGTGGTTAGTTTCAGTAGTTAGTTTCTTTCATTGCTTTGATTCCTTTTTGATTGATTCTGTTGAATGGATATTTCACCATTGTTTACCCACTCACCAGTTCATAGGCCTTGGGACAGTTTTCAGTTTTATCCTATTATGAATAAAGCTGCTGTGATCATTCAAGTATAATTTTTTTGTGTAGACAGATATTTTATTTTTCCAAAGAGTGAAATAGCTAGGTTGGATGTTAAGGCCTGTTTAACTTTATAAGACACTGCCAAACTGCTTTCCAACATGGCTATAGTGCATTCCTGCCAGCAAAGTATGAGAGTTGCAGTTGCTGCACATTCTTGCCAAAACTTGGTATTTTAGTTCTTTTTAATTTTAACCATTCTAAATTACTTTAGTGGTAACTCATTTTTTTAAATTTTCATTTCTCTGATGACTGATGATGTGGGACATATTTTCATGTGCTTATTTGCCATTTGTAAATGTTCCTTGGTAAAGCATCCATTCACATATTTGCCCAGTTTAACATAGTTTTAGATTTTACATGTACAAGTCTCTGATCCATTTTGGGTTAATGTTAGCATATGTTGAGGGTTAAGAGGCTAGATTTATCTTTTTGTCTGTGACAATTGTCTCAGCACCATTCGTTGAATAGACAATTCTTTATTCATTGAATTACCCTGGTGTCTTTGTTAAAAATCAATTGACCATGAATTTAAGAGCTTTTTTTCTGGATTCTCAGTTCTCTTCTATTGATCCTGTGTGTTTCTTCTTTTGTTAAAAACCACACTTTTTGATTATAATAGCTTTCTACTAATTCTGAAATTGGGAAGTATAAGACCTAGATTTTTGTTTCAATATTATTTTGGCTATTCCAGTTTATTTGCTTTCTAGTATGCATTTTAGAGTCAGTTGGCTGATTTATGTAAAACCCCTGATATGATTTTGAAAAGGATTGCAATAAGTCTGTATATTAAATTGGGGAGAATTGCCATTTTAATGTATTTTTCCATTCAAGTGATACTCTTTTTTGGTCTTTTAGCAATTTTCTTAAAACATTTTATAGTTTTCAGTGTATAGCCCTTTCACATATTTTAAGATTATCTCTAAGTAGTATGGTATTTTTTCCTTTCAATTCCCAATTTTATGGTTAGTATATAGAAATAAGTTAATTTTTGCATACTAACCTTGAATATTTGACCTCCCTAAACTTACTCATTACTTCTAATAGCTTTTTTTGCACATTCCTTATAATTTACTTTGGGTGTGGTCATGTTATCTGTGAATGAAGACAGTTTTATTTCTTCCTTTCCAATATTTATGATATTCTCTTCCATTTTTTTTTCCCTTATTGCAGTGGCTAGGACCTCTATTATTAAGATGAATAGAAGTAGTAAGAGCAGATATTCTCACCTTGTTCCTGAAGTTACAGGTAAGCATTCAATGTTTCAACATTAAATATAATGTTAGCATTGTTTTTTTCAAAGATGATCTTGATTGGGTAGAGGAAGTCCCATTCTATTATTAGAGTGATGAGAAATTTTAAAAACCAGGAATGGATGTTGGATTTTGGTCAATACTTTTTCTACAATTATTGAGATGGTCATGTTTTTCTTTTCTTTTTCTTTTTTTTTTTTAATTTTCCAGTCTGAAAACACAGTGAATTACATTCACTGCTCTTTGAATGTATTAACCTGTATTCCTGAGATAAATCTGATTTGGTCATGGTGCATATTATTAACATATGATTAAATTTAATTTGCAACATTTGCTTATGAAATTTTTTGTCTATGTTCATGAGGGATATCTGTACTTTTAATGTATGTCATGTCTTTTGCTGGCTTTCATATGAAGGTAATGCAGACTTATAAAATGAGAGGGAAATCTTTGTTATTTTCTGAAAGAGTATGGGTAGAGTCTAGTATGGTTTTGCTTTTTGACATTTTTTGTGACCTCTTTATTTTGTTTGTCTTGCTTTGTAATATTCTTTTCTGCCTCTTTTCCAGTTTCAGTTCAGTAGGAACTGCCCCATCATTGATTTTCAGTTCGGTCTTCCTCCCTTAGGTAACTGAACATCCTTAAATGAGTTGCATTTTTAATTTGTTGGCTCATAATTTGGGGATTTTTTGGAATCCATGAAGTTCGGCTTTTTGGCATCTCTCCCGTAGCAGGAAACCAGTATATAGTGGAAAGCAAAGCAGTTTCTCCTCTTTTGGACTGAAGCCAGTGAACTGGAAGTCCAGTCCCTCTGTGGTCTCCCTGAGGGGCAAGAAGCAGTTGGCTCCATTGCAGGATCTGGGAGCTATTCAGCTCACTGGAGCAGCTTCTCTCTACATTCATAGCAGGCAGGCACATGCAGACTCCTACCTTCTCAAAGATTTCACGGGGTGGGGTCAGGATTGTTGGTTTGTTCATCTAGGCAGCAAGGAATAGCAGGTACTCTCCTCTGTAGCTGCCCATTTATTCAGTCATTCATAGATACTTAGTAAATGTCTGCTATATATCAGATAGTATTCCTAGCACATAGAATATACAGGAAACAAACAGAAAAAGATTTCCTAATGCATGAGGTATTTTTATCAGGGCTTAAGGGTGATAAAACATAAGTATAAAAATGATATCAGAAGAAGAAAAATTAAAGAGGATAAGGGAAACCTCAAATGCTAGGAAGAGAGAGACAGTTTGGTGTATTAAATAGGGCAGTTAGAGTTCTTCTCCTTGAAGAGGAGATATGTGAGAAAGAAACTGAAGGAATTGAGAAATTAAGCCAAGTGACCTTCTAGGGAGGAACATTCCACGGGTGGGAACAGCAGAAGCTAAGGCTACAAAGGAAGGCACATGGCCTCCCTGGCACCAAGGTCAAGGAAGTGGAGCCTCTGCCTTCCTAGAGATGCAGGCTGTGACATCATCTCTGGGTTGGTTGTTCTCTTATTCCCTAGAGGGAACTGGGAAAAAGAGGGGGTCACAAGTGTATACAGAAGCTGCCTCAGCTTCTCAGAACTCTTCTATAAAATATGTTTTGGAAGCACTGTCTGAGAACAGATACTAGGATTTCTAGCCCATTGTGGCACTTTAAACATTCTACAATGAGACACAGAGAAAACCAATTAATCTGTCACTGAGAGAGGTTACTGTATATCATTTTATGGTAGGGCAGTCCTGATGACAAATAGTAAAATATAAGCAAAATGATGATTAGTATTTGATTTGTTGCAAAAACACCTAAGCAGAATAGATCCTGTTTTTTAACTATAAATTGGCCAAGCAGAATCTCTTATCTAAATGCAAAAATGCATTATTTATGATTGGTTTTCATCTATTTAAAGATTTCAAAATTTAGGTTTCTGTAGTATCCTTAGGATCCAACAAGAACACTAGGAAGTAAGATAAACCTGAAGGCAGTATCATTTATGAAAGAAATATAACATTGGGACTTTGAATATTAAACAATTTGTATACCTGGCATTTTGTTTATTAAAAATACATTCCTCTAGACTTTTTTCTTAGGACTGATTAGTACCATAATTTAGTACTAGTGAATTTTTTTTTTCTCTTTTGGTAACAAGCTAGAATAATTTGTGAATCTTTCAAATTCAGAATAGGGAATAAAAATTAGATTGCATCATGAAAAATGCAGTAGTTGGTTTGACAGCTATTTTAAAGGTAAACCTATATTTTTCAATACCTTTATGTATTAAGCAAAATTTTTCTTTTTTGAGTTTTAAATATAAAGGTGTTCATAAATTCATGTACATTATATGAATTAAGCACATGTATATATTCTTCTTCTTTATTTCTTTATTTTTTTTTTTTTACAATTTCAGAAATTCAAACTCAGATCACCGTATTCTTTATAAAGTTACTGAGTATACTTCACACCTAGGCTTACTTTGGTTCTCAATGATGATAAACATTTAAATGTGCATACCTGTATCTCTAGGATGAGAGTTTTCACATTTAGAAGAGGACTTGTGTTAGGCTTTTTGTATCATATGGTAGAAAAGTTAATTATTTTGTGTGAACCTGGGCATATTTATTGTTTACTAACAATTT
This sequence comes from Leptonychotes weddellii, assembly GCF_054177405.1. Classification (NCBI taxonomy): domain Eukaryota; kingdom Metazoa; phylum Chordata; class Mammalia; order Carnivora; family Phocidae; genus Leptonychotes; species Leptonychotes weddellii. Next base: position 35,836,822 of record NC_138380.1, on the reverse strand, counting down.
AGAGGGGTGTACGTGTGTATATATTACTCAAGTTCCTATTGAACCAATTAAAAAGGATTTAGAATTCTGACTCAGCCTGCCAGTAAATATTTATTTACACAAAATCCCAAAAATCATGACAGTTTCATTTTTAGAAACTGAATTAAAACTGTTTTGCATAAATGACTAATTGAATTAAAGTAAGTAGACATAAGAAATGGCACAAAGGTCAATAGAAGTGAGAAGCAAAACTTTTTCAAACTACAGTTTAGTAAGAAAATAGCAACTCAGAAATTTAAAAAAAAATACAACTTTTTTCAGTCCTGACACTCTTGTATTAGTTTGTTAGGGCTGCTGTAAAAAAGAACCACAAATGGGTGGCTTAAACAACAGAAATTTAATGTCTAACAGTTCTAAAGGCTAGAAGTCTGGAAGGAAAATGTTACTAGCAGGGTTGATTCTTTTTGAGGGGGGTTTGTTACAAGGAAAAGATCTGTTCCAGGCCTTTTTGCTTGGCTTGTAGATGGCTGTCTTCTCCCTGTGTCTCTTCACATTGTCTTCCCTCCATGCCCATTTGTATCTGTCCACATTTACTCCTTTGTGTAAGGACATCAGTCCTTTTGACTTAGGGCCCACCCCAATGGCCTCATTTTTTTTTATTTATTTTTATTTTTATTTTTATTATTTTTTTAAGATTTTATTTATTTGAGAGAGAGAGAGTGAGAGACAGAGAGCATGAGAGGGAGGAGGGTCAGAGGGAGAAGCAGACTCCCCGCCGAGCAGGGAGCCCGATGTGGGACTCGATCCCGGGACTCCAGGATCATGACCTGAGCCGAAGGCAGTCGCTTAACCAACTGAGCCACCCAGGTGCCTCAATGGCCTCATTTTAACTTGATCACCTCTACAAAGATCCAAATAAGGTCACATTCTGCGGTACGGGGGGTTAGGACTGCAACATATCTTTTTTTGAGGGGGACACAATTTAAGACATAGCAACTTGTCTTAGGAAATTAAAATAAAACATTGGCAAATTAATATTGTTTGCCATTACAAAATGCAAAAACCCTTAAGTTAGCTATTAGCTTGATGTTGCACTTTACATTAATTTTGATGCTAGCAGAGGTTTCCTCTCACGTAAGGCTAACTACCTTTGTCTAGTTGGTTCCTTTGTTCTCTGTCACAGTCTCACTGTACAAATCATCTCTGCTCACTTAGAGTGGAGACGGAAGGTATATGATTAGACTGGGAAAATCCACTCCAATAATTAGAAAAGATTATGTCAAATAACTATTTCTGCCTCATGGACACAGGGAACAGTTGTCTCCCTGTTTGAACACAGTGCCAGGCTTTGCATATTTCTGAAGTTTGCTTAAGCTTAAAGTCTTTCAAGGTGAATTAGCTGCAGAATTTGTAAATTGAAAATCAGGTGATCATTTTCTCTTCCTATTGGCATTTGTCTTTCTCACTGTTACAAAAAAATAATGTGTTTTCATTTCCTTTATGGTATTTTACTAATGCAGATCTAAACACAAAAATGCAAATTACATTATTTATTTTCAGAAGGTCTCATTCTTATTTTGCTTTTAGCCTCTATTTCTTTTTTTTTTATTTTTTATTTATTATTTTTTAAAAGATTTTATTTATTTATTTGACAGAGAAAGACACAGCGAGAGAGGGAACACAAACGGGGAGTGGGAGAGGGAGAAGCAGACTCCCTGCCGAGCAGGGAGCCTGATGCGGGACTCATCCAGGGACTCCAGGATCATGACCTGAGCCGAAGGCAGTCACTTAACCAACTGAGCCACCCAGGCACCCTTAGCCTCTATTTCTTGTGTGACTAAACTTTAGACTGGTTTCTTCCTGACTTAAAGCCCTTGACCTCCTTTTTCTTAGGGACTTTACTTTATAGAACTTGCAATTATAAGTCTTTCTCTGCCCTATTGAGATGTAAATCTTCTACAACCCAGGAACTTGTGTCCATCCTTTTGTAAGGTAATCCTTAAGAAAGATAGAGCTTCCGGCTTCTAGTCTCTGTGTGAGGGTAGGAGCTCAGCTTCTGCAAGTGACAAGTAGGAAACACAGACAGCTTAATGACATTGACAAACCTCGCCCCCTCCTCAGGGTCTTCTAGTACTTTTCCATTCTCTTACCCCAGCTTTTAAAAATCCTTCTGCCTTTTTTTCCAGGACATTTGAGTTCGAGCTCTCTCCCCTAATGTAATAATCTTGAATAAAAGCTTCCTTGCCATTTTTAGCAAGTGTCCCAAGACAGCAGATGAGAGATAAACAAGGACGTTAGAGGAATTTGAAGCCCCTGGAACCCATAGCTGCAGCAGACATTAAAGACCACCCAGCTCTCAGCTAGATTAACATAACACCTCATGCTAAAGACCTCAGTTCCTATTACCCAGTATATCCCAATATATCATGTCTGGCTTTCAGCAAAATTATAGGGCATAACAAAAGGCAATAAAACGCCTCAGTCTGAAGAGGCAAAACAGTCATCAGAAAACCAGACTCAGATACGGCAAAGGTGTTAGAATTACCAGACAGGGAATTTAAAATAACTATGATTAATATATTTAGGGCTATACTGGAAAAAGTAGAACTCAAGTTGTTTGTTAATATTTCATTTCTTTTTGCTGTGAGTAGTTTTCCATGGTATGGATATACCACGTTTGTTTATCCATTCACCTCCTGAGGGAGATTTGAGTTGCTTCCCGCCCTTGGCTATCACAGACAAAGCTGTTGTCTTAGTCTGTTCAGGCTGCCATAACAAAGTACCATAGACTGGGTGGTTTATAAACAACAGAAAGTTATTTCTCACAGTTCTGGAGGCTGGAAGTCCAAGATCAGTCCAAGATCAGGGTGTCGGTACCATCTAGGTTTTGGTGAGGGTCCTCTTCAATCTAAAAGGAATCAAAATGAAATGCTAGAGATAATATTTAAAAAGAAAACTAAAAGAAATGAAGAGTGCTTTGATGGGTTTATAAGTAGACTGTCATGACCAAAGAGTCACTCTAAATTTATCTGGTTAATATAATACTTATTTCTCAGATGTAGATCAGTTACCATTTCCTCAAAAATGCATTTTCTGACCCATCTCTTTCTTGATGTCTTTATACCATATCGACTACTTATCTACAAGGGAATCATAAATTATCTTTCTAGACACCAACCTTCTCTAGTAGACTTTGACCATGGTGTAGGCAATATGGATCACTTTGTTATCATTTTCTGTGAGTCAGGACTAACTCATCATAATGGCAAGCAAATGCTGAAGAATTAAGTCAGTGAATTGTATTTTTTATTTTTCTAAAAACCTTTATAGTCTATGTTATAAAGGCCAAATATCTGAGATATTGAACTAATATTTTTAACCATTGTTTGGCATCCAGAGTTTAATAATTGGAAATTTCTCAAAAACCATGCTAAATTGTAGTGACTTGAGATGTGGTTCAAAAAAATATGAAATTTGATTAGAATGATGTAAATATTGAATGTGCATCTAATTATTTTCCCCAAACAAATCACCTCTTCAGAAGAATTGCTCGATACACAAAAACAGCTTAAAATTATGGACTTTTATTTCTTTTCCCTGGCTTTGACCTCAGCACACTTTGGGTGACAATTCTCTATAAGGCTCTCATGTTTCTGTATATCTTATGAGCAGAGACACTATCACTGGTCTGGAGTGTATTTTAAGGATATTTGTATATTGAATAATATAGAGATAGATAGAGATAGTACCTTCTTCCGAAGAAAAGGCATAGTTACTGCCCATGATAAAAGACTCAGGATCCTTAACCTCAGAGTTCCCCTCTTGGAATGTAATCCATTATGTGTGTGTGTTACATTGCTATGTGGGAATTGGGGCTCAGAAACTCAGAGAAATGCTGATAGTCTGGCTACTATTCTTTTTTTTTTTTTTTTTAAGATTTTATTTATTTGAGAGAGAGAGAGCAAGAGAGAGCACAGGTGGGGAGGGGAGGGAGAAGCAGGCTTCCCGCTGAGTAGGGAGTCTGATGTGGGGTTAGATTCCAGGACCCTGGGATCATGACCTGAGCCGAAGGCAGACGCTTAATGACTGAGCCACCCAGGTGCCCCCTGGCTACTGTTCTTGCTGTGACTAGTGAAGTGGCCTTTATAGCTGGCGTGGGAGTCTCAGTTTTCTGCCAGCATTCATGATCCTGTAGCAGGCTAACTTGCTAGCTTGCAAGGAGGATAAAATCTTAGGTCCTTCACAGTTCTGAAAATACACTATTAGAAAAAAACTGCCTTCAGCTGGAGAATGGAGGCCTCTCTTTAAGCAACAATTATTTAATTAGGGCAAGAATGGGTTCTTTTGAAACTATGAGTAATGGCTCACCCCAGGAAGGAGGTGATCCCACAGTAACTTAGTATAGTTCTGGTTGGGAATATAGACCCCACTATAAAACTACTTCAGCCAGTACCTCAGAGCCTTGGGGTTGGGGGGCAAAACAATACATGGTGATATATTTTCAGGATTCCTTACTACTATCTTAGTCAAGAAGCTAAACAGATGAATCCATTAAATGATTTAAAGTCATATATTCAGGTTGTAGTTGGTGACACACACGGATAAAACATGAGATAGGCTTGGCAAAGCTCTTCTACACAGGGTGAAAATGAATCTGAAAGTGAAGAGAAGGAAGAGAGAAAGAAAAGGGTAGGGATGGAGAGAGAGAGGCAGACAGAAGTGGTGGGGGTAGACAGAGTGAGAGAAGTGGGGGAGAAGGAAGTAGGGAGATAGAGCAATAGAAAGACAAAGGGTTGGAGGAGGGAAAAAGAGAGAGTAGGGAGATAGATGGGGAGATAGATGGGGGGAGAGTGAGAATTGATAGTTAATAGCAAGCACATGAAAGAGAACAACAAATCAACAAATATCTCCTCTTTAACTGTCTGGATAGGCAAATTTATACTGTGAACTTGCTAAGAAAATGATGTTTTCACTTGTAATTCATTTTTCTCCCTGGTGCTGTTGATCTGATCTGAGAAGTTACCATGCCAGTAAATTTGACTGTGAAATTACATTCAGGGTACCTAAGATTCAAAACCATGGCTTAAAATGTTAACTCTTCTTGCAGTGGATCAGCAAATACTGCTATTCCAATCAAAATTGTATTTTGATACTCATTTCCACATACCCTGTGGTAAAGTCAACGCTGAACAATAATTGCATCTTCAGTCCACAGATCATGTGACTGTGTTGACTGAATTGTGAAAGGATCCAATAAGGAATAATGAGGGGAAAGAAAAAAATGAATATTATATACAGTTTTATTAAATAAGCCATCAAAATATATGATTAATTTGCTGAATCTTTGAGAATGTCTCATCACAGAAGTTTTGACTAGTTTTGTCCTACAATAAATACGATTTAGTCATTAAGAAAATAAGGTACATCACAATTGACAGTTTCATTCAGTTAGCCATGTAAATTTCTAACTGAAAAACATTAAAAAAAAATTTCAAAGCAGAGTTCCTGATGAGATTTTGGCTATAAAGACACTAAGGACAGATAAAAAGATATCAGTGTCCTCACTGGAAGCCTTGGCATATTTAAAATCTAAATTAAATTGGTTATGAATGTCAGTGACACACTAACGAAGATTAACAAAGAGCTCAGAAGATATTAAATAACTGAAGTGGAAAGATAGAATGATTGATGCAGTAAAGGTATTAAAAGACCAGCTGACAAAAGGCATGTTTCAGTGTTATTAGACTGGGTGTGGAATCCTTGAAACAAATGTGGAACACCAGAGCTTCTGCTTGAGTTGAAACACTGGATTTGAAGAGATATTTAGGGGAGATAGAAAATGTATTATTCTAGGACATGATAATATCATTAATATTATTAATAGTTATGAATGTTACTGTTTGCATTTTGTGTTTAGGGCTTTGTGTGAAGTGTTTACTTTTTATCTATCATTACCATGATGCTGCAAGATAGATATTAGTATCCATGTTTTATCAAATAGAAACCAAGACAAAGAGCCTCAAGGTAAGGTTGAGCTAGTTAATGGTGTGACAGAGATTCAAACCAAATTCTGCTGCTCTTTCCACTATAATAAAAGAAAAAATATTCCTAGCCTTCAAATCAACTCCTTTCCGTGAGAAAAAGGAAAGTATCTTTGCATTTATTTTCTCTTGCTGTCTTAACAAACTTACCACACTTAGCCAACTTTTCAAACTTAGTAGCTAAACTTTAGTAGTAAATACTTTAGTAGTTCAAAACCATACCTGTTTTCCTGTGGCTTTAGATCGGAGGTCCCCATTTCTGGGTCTGCTATTTCCTGGGGACTGCCTTAGCTCCTAGAAGTCACCATCATGCCATCTTGTGTGGTTTGTCCATCTTCACACCAGCAGTGACAACTGAGTCCTTCTCATGTTTTGATCTCTCTTACTTCTCTTACTTTTTCTTCTACCACCAGCTAGAGAAAACACCCTGCTTTTAAAGGGCTGATGTGAAAGTCAGCTGATTTGGGACTTGTTACTTTTGCAAATTCCTTTCATAGCACTAGATAATATTAGTGTTTGAATAACCAGTGGAAGGGAATGTTGAGGGGAGGGAATCTTCAGAATTTTCCCCACTGCAATCCCTTGTAAATAACCGAATATTTGAAATGTGGGGTCCAATTTTTTTTAAGTAAGATGTTTTCATCCAGTATCCCTTCAGCTCTGCTCTGGGAGTGTGCCCAAGTTTTGCCAAGCTCTAGTTGTCATTCTAAAAACTTCCAGTGAATAATTACTCCGTGCAGTCCAATGTAATAGCATAATTCCTAACTTATCTCAAAATTAAACCTACTCTTTTCTCCCTGTCTAAGGCCTATTTCAATTTGAAAGCCTGAAGTCATGGGTGGTAGCAGAGGAAATATGGTTTCCTTTGCAGCCCATAGTCATCTCCTCCTAATTTGCTGGCTGCTGTTTCTGACCCCTCCAGTGTCAGGCTAAGAGAGAATTAGGAAGAATGGGCATGGCCTTGCATGATGTGGCCATAGTGTTTTCCAGGCTTAAGAGGTACTCAAAATTGCCATTTTCTTTTGTAGAAAGTTTTTGAGACTACTTAGAGATTCCTCTGGTTAATTCCACTTTCTATTCAGTTTTCTGTACCCATGGAGAAAATTTAAAAAAATAACGAGTAAGCTTACTTTGAATTCCTGATCATTGCTTTCATGTGGAACATTAATGCTGCCCAATCATCATCCAATATATGCTTAGTCTTTTTGCCTTCCCAGATGGTGTTTTCATGCTTTAGCCTCACTCTAAAATTTTCGACACCCTTTCCTCCATTCTTGTTTAGGGATAATGACCTTTGATTCTTATTTGCCAAAAAAGGAAAAAAAAAAAAAAAAGAAAGCCATCAGAACAGAACATCCCCAGCTCCACATCAGCCTCCTTCTGTGACCACATGAGCTAACCCCCTCTTGTTACTATGAAGGAATTTTCCATGCTTCTCTGAGGACACCTGCTCTGTGTGTGTTCTATATCCCAATGTTCTCACCTCCTCAAAGAATTCCTAGCCCCTCTTTCTCTTTCCTGCCTTATCAGTATTTCACTCTTTACTACATACTGGATGTTCCTCATTGGCATACAAACGTTTATTTTCCCCCATTTTAGAAAAGAAGAGAAACAAAAACAAAAACCTTCCCTCTCAGCTACTGCTTCTCTAGCTGTCCCATTTTACAGGAAACACTCTTCAAGGTAATCATGGATTATCACTTTCCGCAAATCAGTGTCCTTTTCTCACACTATCCCTTGATTCCCTCTTTTAATTGTTTTCTCTGCCTTCACAATTTTTCCAGCGTCCAACCGCTTCTCCCCACTTCCATGTACCCTGGTCTAATGCCATGTCATCTCTAACTTTGATTACTGAATGACCTTCTTCCTGTTACCACAATTGACCCGATAACAGTTTATTCTTAGCACAAATGGTACTAGTTTCTATCATGTAGTTTCACCTAAAAGCCTCCAGTGGTTCTGCCTTTTACTCGGAGTTAAAAGTTCAGAATGGCCCACAGACCTTGCAGGTTCTAGGCTTCTTGACCCACTTGACTGTACTTTAACTTATTTCCCTCTTGTTTTACCTGTCCTGACAGCTGTCCCTTTTCTGGTCTTGAACAGCTGAAGCCATTTCTGGCTTAGGGCCTTTGCTGTTTACCCTCCTGGAAAGATCTTCCCCATATTTCCACATACCCCCTTCCTCATTCCTTTAGGTCTTTTCACTGAGACCTTGCTTGATACCTTATTAAAAGCTTAAAAGACAGCAGTGCTCTCCAGACCCTTATCTTTCCCCTCCTCTGTTGTTTGTTTATTATGTGTTTTGGATTTATGATTTTTCCAGCTTTATGGACATATAATTAATATATAACATTGGGTACATTTAAGGTGTAATGTCAATTTGATACATTTATGTATCGCAAAGTGATTACCACTATAGCCAACATTTCTATCTCATCACATTATTACCATTTCTTCCTTGTGGTGAGAACATTTAAGATCTAGTCTCTTAGCAACTTTCAAGTATATAAAATACATTATGAACTATAATTGCCGTGCTATACCTTAGATCCCCAGAACTTATAACTGGATGTTTGTACCCTTTGACCAGTATCTCCCCATTTCCCCTATCTCCCAGCCCCTGGCAACCACCATTCTACTCTCTGTTTCTATGAATTTGACTTTTTAAAATTCCATATATAAGTGATATCATACAGTATTTGTCTTTCTTTGTCTGACTTATTTCACTTAGCATAATGCCCTCGAAGTCCATCCATGTTGTCACAAATGGCAGAATTTCCTTCCTTCTCATGGCTGAATAATATCCCACTGTGTGTATGTACACCACATCCTCTTTATCCGTTATTTTAGATCATAGCATTTATTGCTTTCTAATCATATACATTTTTAGTTTTATTCTTTTAGTCTGTATTCTGCAGTAAACTCTAGGAGGGCAAGGAGTTTTGTTTATTATTATACTCCCAAAAAGGCATTGAAAAGCATAGGTAATCATCTTTCTGTCTATCTATCTATCTAAATTTGCTGTGTAAGCGTCTGGTGCCATAAATTTTCTTTTGAGCACCTGTGAGGCAGCATTTTCTCAATTTTGATATGGTATATTGTGTTATCAGTTAGTTAAAAATATTTAAAATTTTCTTTTGTGATTTTTTTCTTTGATCTATGAATTATTTAGAACTTATTTATTTTTAATCCTTTGAGATTTTCTTAGAGATCTTACTGTTTTTAATTATATATTTATTATGTTTTGGTCAGAGGATGTATTATATATTATTTAACCTTTTTAAGTATGTCAAGACTTGTTTTATGGGCTAGAATATGGTTATCTTGGACAGTGCTCTATGTACAATCAAAAAGAATGTGTATCTGTATTGGATGTAGTGTCTTATAAATGTCTTTTAGGCATTGTTGTTTGATAATATTATTTTCTTATATCATTAACAATTTTGGGTCAGTCTAACGACTCATAAAAAAGATGTGTTAATTTCTCTCACCATGACCATGGGTTTGCCTATTTCTTCCATTAGTTGTATCAAGTTTTGCTTCACATTCTCTGAAGTTTTGTCTTGAGTACACACATTTAAAATTGTTAGAACTTTTTGTGAATTGGCCCTTTTGTCATTATAAAATATCAATCATTATTCTGATAATACTCCCAGAGTTGAAGTTTATACCCTCTATTTTTAAATATGTACACACACACCAGCCTTCTCATGATAAGTATTTACTCTGCATTCATTTTTTTCTATTCTTCTACTTTCAAACAATCTGTATCTTTATATAAGTGTATACTCTTTCAGCTATCTGTAGCTGGATCTTGTTTCTTTTTAATTCGTTGTGATAATATCTGACTTTTAATTAGATTTCTTAATCATTTATATTTACTGTAATTATTGGCATGGTTGGGCTATTGATAGGGTTTATCTTGTTTGTTTCTTCTGTTGTTTTTCCCTTGGTACTCCTTACTTCTCTTGTTTTGATCAAATAATACTAACTTTTCTCTTGGCTCTGTATCTAATCATCTTGGTGAGTTTGTCTATGTCTTTGAGTGTTGTGTGTTCAGATAAATCTCTAGGGATTACATGTATCTTTAACTCAACATTTTATATTATTTGATGCATTTGATGAATTATGCTATAACTTATCAATGGTTTACTTTCATTTGACCCCTTCCCATCCTAGGTGGTATGGTTTTCATTTATTTTATAAATGCATATGCTATATATCCTATAATACAGTGTGATTTTGCTTTAAAATTCAAAGGTCTTTCAAGGAAACTAGTGAAAATAATGAAATTCCTTTATATTTAACCAAATATTTATCATTTTAAATGATCTTCAATTCTTGTTTTACATACATGTTTATTAACTGGTTTCATTTCTCTTTAAACTGAAGAACCAGTTGCCAAATTCTGTCAGCCTTTGTTTATCTTTGTTTTATGTTAATTTTTGGAGAATATTTTTGCTGGATAGATTATGTTAAATTGACAGTTCTTCTCCTTTAAAGATATGTCCCATTGCCTTCTGGTTTGTGTTGCTACTGATGAAAAGTTAGCATTTATTCTCATGTTTATTCTCTTGGATTTTGGTGTCCTTTTTCCTCCATCTGCTGTTAGAATTTTCTTATGTCCTACATCTTTGGTGTTTGGTAGTTTTACCTTAATGTTCCTGGCATGATTTTTGTTTTATCCTGTTTGGGATATGTTGAACTTCTTGGGTTTATGCATTTGTATCTTTTTATCAAGCATAGAAAGTGGTTCATGCAAAATGAGAAAAATGATTGATAGTTACAGCCTATTTAAGAGGAAAAAATCATGAGAAAGTATATCTATAACCTTACAATACTTTATTTGAGGTGAACCTTGAGATAGGAGAAACAGATAAGAGCCAGTTGAAACTATGCTTAAGCATTTCACATTTATCATGAGAAAATATATCTTATAGATGAACATATAGGGATTATTGCTATAAAATATTAAGCAATAACTTGAATTATTCAGAATACATTTGTAAGAAAATGGATATGAAAGATATGTAATTACAGAATTTTGCATGCATAATCATGTCAATACAGAACCTCAAGTGAACTGTGACAAAAGTTCCCCAACACTGAGAGGCTTATGGATTTTAAAATATATGATATTATCAAATTTATTTAATTAACAGATGACATAAATGACCCCGAGAGACTATGGTGATCTACCAAGGCATGATAGGAAAGCATAGATAGAAGATAGACTGGATTTGCAGTCTTGGATGTTCTAACTATATCACTCTGTGTTACTATATATCACTATATTACTGCTATTTTCCAAGGAGCATAGTTTAGGCCTTGAGTAGGATTTTATAAAGAAGACACTAGAATGAAATAGGAATTATATTATCAGTCTATATTAATATTTTGCTATAGTTAGAATGGCAGATATTCTCTAATTTTACAATAATTGGAATCAAGGTGAAAATAGGAATAACATGCTGTATTTAAACCTTAAGTTTTAGCTTTTTAAAGTAAAGTGTTTATTGAAATAAATCTTTCAAAAAGACATGATAGGCAGGTTTAAAAATTCTTTATTTGGATAGTGACTTAAAATTAGTTTGAGCTTATTATATGAAGAAAATCTCTTCCTCCTTCATGAGGTGTTTAATGAAAGAAGAAATATTAAAACACTAGATTATCCTAAAGTGGAATGCTGTTACTACTGATATTTTAAAACCTATCGTATGCTTCAGGCAAATAAATTTAATTAAAGAATCCGAGTGCCTTCATAGATGAAGTTGCATTATTCATGCTTTTACAATGATCCTTTGAATCTAGAGGAAGTAAATGAATACTGACAGCATAACAACCAAGGGAGAAAACACAGATTTAGTATTGTGATGCCAAAGTAATTTCTTTAAACAAATGGACAGTTCAGTGCAATTGCCAGTAAGTTCAGTAAATAAAACCAGTTGTGTCACTCAACTGGTATTTGTGATTATTGAAAACTGTGTGAGTCTGACTGTTTCAGGGAGGGGGAGAAATCCCTCATTGCTATTTGAAAGAAAAAAAAAGAATTAATGGATTTAGTTAAAGATTCTTCTAATCCCTTGTACAAAAGTTTCCAAAAGTCTCTTTGGCCCTTTACCTAAGAATTATTTTCTAAACATGTTTCTTCCTACAAGATAAAAGAAAAAAAAAAGTTGCAGGGTCTAAAATCTTTCTCAGTTTTAGTCTAGTATTTATTCTTTTATTTTCGGAATTCTCCATGCAGAGTAAAACTGTTAATAATTTTCCCTCAATAAAATAAAAATTCAGTATTCAAGTAGCTATAATAGATGCATAGAAGCTTTAGCCAGGGTCGGTCTGAAATGAACATAAATACAACATTTTAGAGCTAGCAGAAAATTTAGATTCTATAATCCAATAGCCGATTTTACATGATGAAAACAAGAAGGTGAGTTTCCTAACATCTGACCAGGGGCTCATCCTAGCATATTAGAATGCATCAATAATTGGCTGTGTTTTATGGAACATACAAAATTTCTGATGAAACCATAATATTCTCTATTAATTAGCAAACTTTCCATAAGGCTCCATATATTTCTGCCAGCTAGAACACTGGTGGCTAAAAGTGTGTTTTTACATCTATCTAGTTGGTGAACTTTTTGTGTAAATTGCTAGATAATAAATATTTTAGGCTTTGTGGGCCAGATGGCCTGTCAAAACTACTCAACTCTGCAAAAGCAGCCATAGACAATAAACGAATACATAACGAATGTGCATGGCTGTGTTCCAACAAAATTTTATTTATAAAAACAGGCAATGCAAGATCGATCTCGCCCATGGTCTGTAGTTAGATGACCTGAGGTTTAGAATATTGATAACTTCATATGTATTTCATAAATATGTACTCCGTGTCTATTTATAGCACATGATTTTTCTAAGCTTTATGGTGTATGTTTGCCCTCTCCCCCATCTACACGCAGAGGATAAAGTTCTTGAGGGTAGGAATTCTGCCTCATTTGTCTTTATATGGTCAACAATATTGGCAGAGCAGATTTTATCTATCAAATATGACAGTTCTCATGACCAAATGGAAACAGCACAGTGAATGAGAACATTTCCAAAAGCATATTCAGCCAGTTCTGGTTTCAAGAACTGCTTATAAAAAAACAAGTTTATTATCAAATAAGTTTGTAGAACATTGCATGATGTAAACCTCATTTGATAGTTATAAGATGTATTAACATTGTGAAAGCCATGATAAATGCTTGATATAAAGAAATCAATTGTTTCCCAAACTTACTTGAAACACGGTGTTTAAATTCACTGTTACCATCTTGAATAACACATTTCTTCTTTCTCGATTTTCATGTCTACATTCACTATTATTTATAAATGTGAGTACTAGGCTCTCTGCTACCCACTGGGCATACCATCTTAAAACTTACTAAAGTTTATTTAGTAAACACTTTTAAAAATAAATGAAATGTCTTTTTTAAAATAGAATTTGTTTTTTAGAGCACTAACAAAAAATGAAGTACAGTTTCCATACTTTTCCCTCCCCTCCCCCCAATACACAGACTCCTCTACTAGCAACATCTCTCATCAGAGTGATTTATTTGTTACAACTGATAAACCCACACTGACACATCATTATCACACAAAGTCCATAGTTTGCATTAGGGCTCATTCTTAGTTTTTACATTCTATGGGTTTTGACAAATGTATGATGACAGATATCCATCATTATAATATCATACAGAGTAGTTTCTCTTCCCCAAAATCTTTTGTGCCTTTTTTTACTGTCTCCATAGTTTTGCTCTTTTCAGAATGTCATATAGTTGGAATTACATACTATGTAGCCTTTTCAGATTGGCTGTTTTCATTAAGTAAAATGCATTTAAGTTCCTCCATGTCTTTTCATGGCTTGATAGATCATTTCTTTTTAGCACTGAATAATATTCCATTGTCTGCATATACCACAGTTTATTTATTCACCTATGGAAGGACATCTTGGTTGCTTCCAGGTTTTGGCAGTTATAAATCTCCGATGAACATTCATGTGCAGGTTTTTATGTGGGCATAAGTTTTCACCTCCTTTAGGTAAATACCAAGGAGAGCAATTGTTTGATCATATAGTAGGGGTATGTTTAGTTTTATAAGAAGCTAACATACTGCTTCCATAGTGGCTGTACCATTTGTATTCCTACCAGGAATGAATGAGAGTTCCCTTTGCTCCACATCCTCACCAGCATTTGGTATTGTCATGTAATGTCTTTTAGTCTTATTTCTTGAAAAAGCTAAAAAGTCAGAAAATCCATTTCCCTTTTTCGTTTGTATTGTGTTTAAATAACACAGTCGTAGATGATTGCAAAAGACTGGTTCTAGGTACTGGAATAATACGTTTGAATAGACTAGCATTTCATGACCCTCTTCTTCCTTCAATTGAAGATATCCACAGTCTAAGATGCTAGCATTTGGGGCTGATACCTTGCTTATTATATGTCTCCTATGTCTACTAAACAGCAAGGGTTTTGTGATACAAATATATTTGAGAGAGACACCCAAACATACTTGGCCAAGTACACAAATAAGCTAGCCAATACAGAAGTAGAAAAATGAACAAAAATTTTGGTGATAAAGTAGCAAATGGGACAGAATTCTTAGTGTTAAAGTAAAAAGAAAAATTATTTCTTAATTATTCACCTTGGCTGTATATTAATTTAGTTTTGGGGGCTGAAGATGAACGAGTTTTGACTAAGTCAGGATTCTATGATTAGAGTATTGGTGCTTTGACTTCTCACCAAATTCTCTATCCAAAATATCGGATCTGCATATTATAAGAGTATTCCTTAATTTCATTCTTGGTCTTAGGATCATAGGTATCAGGGAAAATAATTACTACTTACATAGAACCCACTCTCAATATTACATTAAAAAGCAAGCAACATGTGAAATGAATATAGCAACCCCTTAATATTATTGGGATTTAAGTATATCAGACATCTTTCTGTCTGTTGCCAAACATGATGGCAAGCAGGCATTAGAAATACTTTGCAACTTGCTGCACGAATCCAGGGAGAGTTAGAAAAATTCTGAGTGCTTTTCTGAATTGTGTCCCGAAGATTGATCATTTCGTAATGATTTTTGTTTACCTCCTAACTATTTCATCTTACTAAATAAGGTTGGAGGAAGAGAGTAGAGCAACATTAAGACCCAGCATTAAGGAGTGCTTATCACCTCTTAATAAGCACAACACTATGAGAGCGTGGGATACCTTTCAGGTTCCCATCCTCAGTTTCCCCAGCTGTTTCCATGCTTCTTTGGTTGCCAGACAGAGACTAATTTTAATAATGGTATCTAGATTCAGACTGGAGGAGGGGTGGGGCTGGTGAATGCGGGAGAATGTTTAGAATGTGCAACTCTTGACCTAAAAGTTGAAAAGTAGAACACACCCTCATTTACTGACTTTTTTTGATCTAACTAAGCATTATGGTTACTTCTGGTTTTTAGACCATGACCTTTGAAGTATAAGTAGTGTTTCCGAGAAATTGCTCCAAAGAGAAAAGATGGATGAAAGAATTAGGGTCTAGGACCTTAAGAGGCATATGGAAGATAATGAAACAGGGTATTAAACCAATCTGTGTATAGAAACTTTTACAGATGGGGCATGTTAGGAAATGATGGCAGACATAGAATTTGAATTATGGAGGGTATTGAGAATCATGAAAAGTTTGAATGTGATGAGAGAGAAACATGATTATAAAAATAAAGTAACATGAAGAACATCTTCGGCAAATGTCAGGGAAAAAATGTAGCTTTTTGTTTTGATCATTATTTCAACCCACAAATCAATTTTCAAAATTATTTTGGCAGACATATCTTATTTAATTTGTGTATTTCTTTTCAACTTAATTGTCAATTTTCTCATTTGAATATGCCTTGTGTTTCTCCTTACACGATGTAGAAAGATAGTAATGTAATGAAAACTCAGAGAAGAATGACTAGATAGAAAATACCTTTAAAACTAGACATTGAAAATTTTTAATTAAGAATAACATATTTCACAGTTCAAAGTGGAAAGAAAACCATCTGAGAGGAAAATTAAAGATTCCACTTTGAAAAAGCAAGTGCATTTTTGTAGTTCTTTTATGTACCCAGAAGTTGCTAAGTGTCTCAAATAAATGAGCGAACGCTAATTCACACTTTTAAGGTGTGGTGACACAAAAATTGGGAGGTATCAGCAGTACTAGTGCTGAGAGTGGTGAGCAGTGTGAACAGAAAAGTAATAAATTATTCATTTTTGGCCTAGTTAGGAGTTATTTTGCACGACTGAGTTCCAGGGAGCTACCCAAAGTGTGGTTGTGCGTATAGTAATGAAAATGTAAATGTTTGGTAGCTCACTTGTGAAAGTAGCTTAATTTCTTACTTCCCACAACTTCACAAAGGTTCTTCTGATAATTTTTTGATAATTATTGATTAAATGTGGAGTCCACTGATAGGGTGGCAAGGTAAAAAAAACAATTTCTTCGTAATGTTCATTTGCCCAGATAAATCCTACAGTAGAAATAGGAGGGTCTAGATTAAAATTCAGCATCACTGTAGCTGACTTAAGGTTGCTTAGTGATTCTGAGATTCCAACACTGTTAGATTTCCTGTCTGATGTATTTCTGCTTTCTGAGGGGCATGTACAAAAATTTAAAAAATCTGTTCTTCCCGCATGAAGTTACTGGGGAATTGAACCAGTCCTCTCTTTGCGTAAAGAGTTACACACAAGACACTGGTTATCTTGCAGTTTCTCCTGCAACAGTTACAGAATCTCATTGGGATCCTGGACTTTTTTGATAATATGAAAAAAACCATTATTCTCTCTGGGAAAATGCACAGATAGGCAGATACAAAAAAATCAATCATATAATTTTCAGAGGTATGATTGACTCGCCTGAGTCATCCATGAAACCCAGTTTTATAAACAGCGTTCTGCAGGGTGGGTCAGAGTGAGACCCACATGGGGCGCTGTAGTGAACACTGCTGGTGCTTTGTCCAGACCCCCTGTCTCTACTTTATTTCTCTGTGCCCTTTCATATCCAGTACTGCCGCTCTTGCCTGCTTGTTCTTGGAGAGCTGTCCTCAGGCACTAGCGCCACTTCACCCACTCTTACAGAGAGCCGGAAGCCCCCGGGAGCAACGAACACCTGCTTACCAGTGTCAGGCTGGGATGAATTCTGAGGTGTGACTGACACTCAGACGTACCTTGAGGGAACAAGGTAAAGCCACCTTCACTAGGACTTTACATGAACTCATACCCTCCATGGCTTCTTCTCTTTCCCTATTTTGCTTTTCTTATTCCCTTACCAGTTTCCTCAGGGAGCTTTTCTTTAATAAATCACTTGGCATACAAAACATTCTCTCAGGGTCTGCTTTTCACTCCAGACTAACCATAACTATATAGTTTAATTATCCAAACGAGGAAACAGATTTGATTATGAATGGGGATGCTATTATTAGTTATGCTGGAAAGGGTTATATAAACATCAGTGGTCCGGGGACAGATTAGAACACATGTTCATGCTAGAGCTACAATGGCTCTTTCAAAGACAACCCTTCAGAAATCCTTTCATTCAAAGCTCTTTTAAGATATGGCTTATCACTGTGTTATACTCATTGAACCTGCTTAACATTTTGCTCTTTCTAATATGCAACCAATATAAGTCATTATTATCTCCTGGTTAACAGTTTTTTCAAAACTGCCCCTCCCCAGCCCCTACTCCATGACTCCTTTGTTCTCCCTTTATCCCCTGGTCTCCCACACTGGGTTATAGCTTCAGCTCTGTCTTTCCTCTTGGAAACATCTTTGCTTCAGTATCTTCTGGGACTTAGCAACAACCCCAAATTTCTCCTCACATATTCTCCCAGAGAGCTCAAAAGCACAGATGTAAATTGAGTTCTAGCAATAGCCCAGAGCATCCCGTATTTCCCAAAGGAATGTAGGCAAATTAACCTTTGTAAGTGGTGATTAGTTACATGTGATTTTATGTCTGTTTTGCCTTAGTTTGAGTAAACTTTTAATTTGCAGACTAAATTTAAGGAACATGTAATGAGATTCAACCCAGATTCTGATGTTTGTGATTTTAAAAATTATTTACAGAATTTATTTTGAGCTATTAAAATCCTATCTGAGTAGACAGTGTACATTCTCTTTGGTTTTTGTTAAATTCTAGAAGTGTAATTTATGAGTTTTCTATATGATTGGTGAAACAAAAGGCAAATCATTGAAAATAATTCTGTATTATAATTGTATTTTTTAGATGAAAAGATTCTTGTCTCAAATTTTTTTCCTTTTGCAAATTCGTTATGATGTTCTTGACACAGTTTACATTATAAATGATGTGAACAATTAATGGTATCTTACCTATAAGTCTGAATGGACCTAAGTCAGTTTTAGAATCATCCATCTCATTTCAGTATGACAAAATGTACTTGAATTGATTGTAAGTATGATGCTATTTAACCCAGTCAGTGTAAATCACTTCTCAGAGGTTAAAATGATTGAAATTTAGACCGCAGTCACTTTAAGGTAAAAATTACTTCCACAGCAAGTAGAATTTAGCTTTCATCAAATCAGCATCATGAGATAGTTTTGAAGTAGACATAATACAGTTTTAAAGCTTTAAAGTTGTAATTCATTTGCTTTAAGTAATATATTGTTTCTTATTATATGTTAATGAAGATGCTGTGATTTCAAACAAGCACTGAAATGAAGGGTTGTGGTGTAGATTAGAATCTCATAATCAGGTGCAGCAACTTGCTGTACTCTTTTTTCAGCCCAGAGTAAATATCATTGTCTTTTTACACATTACAGAAAAATGTTTAACTTAATTTTGTTTAGTGGATTGGATATCTTTCCAAAACAAGGATATAAATAAACTCAGAAGAGAATATAAACTAAAATGAATTGAGTATGCAAAATGATTACTCTTTGTCTAAGAGTCAGGTAGGCATGGAATATTACACTTCAGTGTAATTTTATAGTTTGGTATGATAAAAGCAATTACTTGAAATATTTAAAATATACACTGATTATGAAAATGCATATTTAGTACTAGAAAACTTTAAGCACATCAATTGTTCCTGAAATAATTCTTTTTTTTTTTTAAAGATTTTATTTATTTATTTGACACAGAGAGAGAGTGAGAGAGGGAACACAAGCAGGGGGAGCAGGAGAGGGAGAAGCAGGCTTCCCGCCAAGCAGGGAGCCTGATGCAGGGCTCCATCCCAGGACTCTGGGATCATGACCTGAGCCGAAGGCAGATGCTTAACGACTGAGCCACCCAGGCGCCCCTTGAAATAACTCTCTTAAGACTTCACGGTATTTAACAGGGTTAACTGTATCCAATCTTGTTCCTAACGTGCTTTCTAAAAGGAAAGTAAGTATTTTATTTGCTTATGTCAGAACAAAAGGCCTCTTAGAAAATAGGATACTTAATTCTTTAATTACTAGTGTGTTAAATTAGCAAAGACTGTTTTTTCTAACCATTATTATTGTCATTATCCCAAATGTGGGTTACAATTTTCTGAGTTGTTTATATACAAAAACAACCATAGTGTTATTTTCCATGATTAGATGTGGTCACTATTTGTATGCATGACTAAACCATTGTTCTATACAAATTGAAAGAGTTTCTTTAAGACTGATTTCATGTCATAGGATCAGCAGTAGAGAAAGAAGACAAGCAGAAATGAGAATATTGTCATGCATTTTTCCTGTTTTCCCAAATCATTAGTCAATAAATAAGAAAAAACAGGATCATGTGTTCATAGCCAATTAACATTGTTTTCATTTTTAAGGGAGACATGTAAAGAATATTGACAGAATTATTGAGGGGATGCATGTAAATTATATAATTTGCTGGCTTTTAGAAGTTTGAAAGTTTAGCTTTGTTTTTTAGATATAGAGTTGGTCCTCCTTTTAGACCAGCCTTGCCAGTCATTTTGTTAAAATTTGAACTTAATCATATCACAAAGCTTCATTCAGCATACTATGTCCTGCCCCATTCCCTTTTTTTCTATCGTGGGTCAACCATAAATAATGCCAGTTTTTTAAGAGCCAAACCTTTAAAGTATAAAATGATAGATTAAGAGAAGTCAAGTTTGTTTGTCATTGTATCAACACTTTTGACACTTGCTTATTTGACTCCATCCCATATTCATTTGCCCTTCCCTCACTTCTGTTGTACTTATTAGCTGTGGGAAGGAGTTTATATGCTAATTATAGGAGTTATGTAAGTTATATTTCTACAGCTTCCTATATTTCAAAATTTAAGTTTATTATATTATATGGAAATTGAGATCTCAACTGCATCATCGATGGTAAATTTGTCAGTCTGATTTGTATAGCTCATTTGAACTTTAAAGTTGGTGTTATACACAGAGTAAAATGTTCTTTATAGTATCAATGAAACCAACAACAGTGAAAAAAATCTTGATTTTCTTATTTGCATTTGATCAGTTCTTTTTCCATTGCATGACTCTTTATAATCGTTTTGATTAAGATAGAATTAACATTGAAACTCCATGCCTGTATTGTGGGCTTATTGAAAAATACCAACAGTAAAACTGCCACCTTCCCTTAGATGCAGATGCCCTTTTGTGGACACAGTACCCAGTGATGAGTTCAGTCATTTTCTTTAAATGTAATTAAAAAATGGAAAATAAAGCTCTATTAATGGTGATAAAGCATTGAAGTTTATGTGTAATTGTTTTTTGTGGTCACAGGCTTTTTCTCTTATAAAATGTTAATTATATTAACTGAGCTTATTAATGGATATTGTAAAACACACCTGCTCTATTTTAATGCTTAACATGATAAATTTGAAATAATTTATAGTAGATTGGAGTAACCATACATTTGTGGAATGGTATTGTTTTTCAGAAATTATAAATTGCCTTAATGAAATAGGGTTCAGTTGGACATTGCTTTAAACAACACCAGGGACATAACAGTAGAAGGAACACTAGCTAAAACTTAGAAGAAATCTAATATCAGTTTTGCATGTTGCTTTTCCTTTGCTTTGTTTAGAGGACGAGATATAGTGCTATGAGGGATATTTTCACTCCAAAAGCATTTCTGTCATCACATTTTAGAGCTAAATAAGCTCTCAGAGTTCATTTTATATGGCAAATTCTTAGTCATTCTTTAAAATTGATTGGGATGTTTACTTTCTGTGCTCAGTCTTTCTCACCACCCAGGACCAAGATAAGTGCTCCCTTTTCTGCAGTTTCTTGGCATATCATATAAGCTTCATCATTATTCTGTCATGTACCTATCTTTATGCATCTTATTTGTATTTATATCACCAATTTTAAGTACAGAAACTGTCATAAAGTAGTTGCTTAACGAATGTCTGATGAATACATACATGAATTAATGAAGAAATCTTGAAGTGAATTGCTAGCGGTATTAGTGGTGACTTTGATATAAGTTGTAAGCTTGTGAAATTCAGCTTCTAATATCTTCTTGGGTTATCTTTTAAGATTTTACATCCTTTGGATGTAATCACCAGAAGATACTTTATACAGATCATTCTGTTTAATTACAGAATATATTGTAATCACTTGGACCAAAGTACATAAATCCCATCCTGGATTTAATAGGAAATTTGTCTGTGTAGTTCCTCATGAATGAACCTATGAAAAGAATTATTTTAAATTGCATGTTTTAATAAAATTTGTAATTATACTCATTAGAATCACAGTTATGATGAATTGTAATTTATTCTTTTAAGGAGTATAATAAAAATTTAGCCTATTTTTCATTTTCTACAATGTGCTATTTTAATTTTATCTGGTGTTCATTAACTCTAAGTAAAAATTGGTACACAGTACACTTAGCAATGATCTAATATTGGTTTTAAACTAGGTATTGACTTCAGAAATTGGAGTGAGCTAAAAAAATGTAGGAGAAAGAAGCAACACAATGTAAAGTCTTTCATATATTTCTTTCTGTCAAGAAGGATTTTTCTCAACAACTCTAATAATTCTATCCTTCATAAAAACTTTTCTTTAATCCTTATTCTTCTAGATTGAAAATACCAATTCCATTCCCTTTATAATATGATTATCTGCAGTTTTTAAAGAGTGAACTGATAATCTTTGGGGGTAGTCCAGAAAGCTACTAGATTAACTCAAGGTTATTTATAGTCTTTGAATCAACAAGTGCTCATTGAGTGCTTACTGTATGCCATGCGTTGTATTGATAAATGGGGACATACCAGTGAGGGAATTTTGAGGACATCTTCCCTCAAAGAGTCTTCATTTTAGTGTAGAACGTAGACATGTAAATATATACTTCAACTATAATGTAGAAAGTAATGCTAAGGATGTGATTACAAGGCTGTGGTAGAAAAAATAGTAAAATGTTTCTGTCTGGGAAGGGGAAAGGCTTTTTTCTAAGTACATGACATCTTAACTGGGTATTAAGAAATATGAGTAGGGATGAAGAAAGGGGCTGTAGAAGAGGGAAGAATATAGGAAATAATGTGGAGGCATGAAGAAGCTTGGTATCTTTGGGGATGAAATGTAGTTCAGCTTGTATGAATAAAGGATGTGAAGATGGGAAGCATTTAGAGGTGAGACTGATAGGATGGGCTGGTGACAGATGGTGAAAAAGTCCTGTTTTAAAGATGTTTGGCTTCATTCTGTGATCAGTGAGCACTCATTGGAAGAGTTTAATTAGCTAATCCAGATTGGAGAAGACTGAGACATGCACTAAGGAAGGGGTTGGGGGACAGAGATGAGGGCATGGATTTGAGTTATTTAGAGGGTATAATACATAGAGCTTTTAGATCAAATTGGTTGTGGAGAGCAAGGGGAGAAATCTAGATTTCTGCCTTGCTGATAATGAAGACAGAGAATAGAGGAAGGGGTGGAGGAGGGCACAGAAGATGATATAATGATTTAGGTACTGAAAATGATGTGCTGAGGTGCCAAGAAGTCAACTCGTTAGAGTCAGGAGGCAGTCATGTGAAGGATAATATGTTAGAGAGCGATTATTTGCAAGTTTGGTAAAGTGGTCCAAAAATACTTCAACAAGGAAATGAAATTTTAAATTGCTCTTGAAAATAGTATAGGTTTGGGCGCCTGGGTGGCTCAGTTGGTTAAGCAACTGCCTTTGGCTCAGGTCATGATCCTGGGGTCCTGGGATCGAGTCCCTCATCGGGCTCCCTGCTCAGTGGGGAGTCTGCTTCTCCCTCTGACCCTCTCATGCTCTATCTCATTCTCTGTCTCAAATAAATAAATAAAATCTTTAAAAAAAATAGTATAGGTTCTAATTGGTTAAAGTACTAAGAAAAAATGAAAATATTGTGGATCCTGTGAGTTTTATGAAGAAAGGGGGAAGAAATAGAAATTACGAAGGCATATTTGGGTAATGGTAAGTATTAAGAAAGATGACAAAATTTGTTTAGGGATCAGTGGGAGGAAAGCCTTGAAAGGTAGATTGGCCTACATCGGGTTAGGTTTTGAATTTCTAAGATTTTAGAGGTTTTTAAAAAATGTACTGTGTAAATTTTGAAAGTTAAGGAAGTGACATGATCAAAACTCCACTTTAGGTCACTAATGGCAGTAATAGCATAAGGCAGGAAAGGAGGAGGAAGAAATTAAAGTTAGGAAGCTTGAGGAAATGTTGGCTTCAAATAAAATTGTGATAGTGCAATTACAAATGAAGAGGAGGCATAAAGGGTATTGCAAAGATGAAGTCAGTGTGACTTAGCAAATGATTTAGATATGAGAAATAATGAATAAGTAAAGGGCTGAAAATAATTTTGAAGGTCTGAGATGTGAAAGCCATTGTTGGACATGGGAAGACATGGATTGGGAAATAAAGATTAGGATTCATCTCTTGTATTCACATTCTTTGCAAGTATACTTTGTGCTTGTCACTGTACAAGGTTTAGTGTATAGAGATAAAAAAAGAAATGGTGAAAAGAAAATAAGTGAAAAAAAGAAGAGATCCTGCCTTAAAGGTTTTATATTCTAGCGAGGGCACTATAAATGTGTAATACAAAGTGTGATAAAGGCTACTACAGTGGTATGAAGACTGTGCTTCTGGAGTTCCTTTAGGGAGATGCTGGGTTTGTGATTCTTGTGGACATCTAGGCAGAACATTACAGCTTGGAATTGGAAAGAGTTATGCCCAGGAAAGAGGACGAGGATGCATTTAAGGTCTTATTTTACTTGACCATCCTGACACTTTTGGCATTGCTAATGAAACCCTCTTTCAGAACCTTAGATAAAATTGTTCCTTAGCATTTTTTATTCCTGACTAAATTTCTGTCATAACCCAATAAATCTTCCATTCTCTGTTATTTTTAGTCTCCGTAATCTCACAGATATCTATGGGTTTACTATTACTTACATGTTCATGATTCCAAATTTCTATCTCTAGCCCAGGACTATCTTTTGAGTTCTATGCATAAAACAACTGTTCCCAGATATCATTACTTGTACATCTTAGGTGCATTCCATATTCAACATACCTCAAAATTTACTTTCTCCTTGAACCAGTCCCTCTTAGAATATTCTGGTATACACAGCTGGTACTAATCATCAGCCCAGTTGTCCAAGTTAGGAATCTAAGAATCATCCTTCGTCATTTTAACACATGACTCATTTCCAACAGCTGTCAAGTCCTGCAGAGTCAAACTCCTTAGTAGTTCTTGACCAGCCCTCTCTTTTTTTTCACATTGTCATTGTAGTTGTTCATTGCCAGCATTCTGCAGTGGCCTTCCACCAAGTTTTGTTACTTCCAGTTTGACTTCCCTCCCAATCTGTGAGCCATACCTTGGTGGTTATGAACTACTATGCCTGGCACTGTTCCAATTGCTTTACATGTATTCAGTCCTCTCAAATCTAAGGGATAAGTGTATTCCTCTCTCTTTTGTGCAGCATATTGAAATTGGGGTGGAAAGGTTTTTCAAGGTCACACAACCAGAAAATGGGGGAATTGATTCAAAGCCAGACACTCTGAATGGAGGTACCGTGCCTGTACTCACTGTAGGTTATATATTCTGACCTTATACTGCTTTTATGTTATAAGCTGCTTTGACCCTTGAACTATGAAAACAGCAAACTTAAAACCAGTGGTTTAGATCTATTCATTCCAGTATTTTTTTCACTGTAATCTTTTTGATAACATTTTTATACTTTATTTAAATATACATATAGATGAATTTCATGTCAATCTTATTTTAAAACTTCAAAACTCACCATTTCTTTATTTTTCTCTCCTTCTTTGATTGGGCCTAGATAAACATTCATTTGTGCGCCACCCCCTACCCAAAGATATGCCTTGTAATTCTTGTAAACATGATGTTAATAATTATTATTTTTTTACCGGGGGAATAGCATTTTCACATAGTAGGTGTGGCATCATTTTGAAAAATGTTCTGCTAAACAGAACTGATGAGAAATGAATTTGGCATATAGCTTAAGTCTGGTTTTGTTTCTTGTCAAGTGGTATTTCAGAGTCACCTGTTGGATTAATGCAGCAGATGCAGTAATATCCTCATACCTAATGAGCCTACTTAGATATTCTTCACCACATGATGGTATGTGGTAAAAGCCTCATCTACTGTTGATTTTTTATTTAACCTGGGTACCAACCTGACTTCATGTACCTTTCCAAAAGGAAGACCCCAGTGAGAATGTCTTCATATTCTACTGAGACTGGTTGGATGTAGTTTTAATTCCTATGTAAATCTTTATAGATGGCAGACAGAAAGACCCTAAAATAACTGTAAGAAATATTAAATATGCCTCAAACTCTGTTTGGCTATCATGTTGTCAAAATTATCTTTAAATATCTAAATGTAAAATAACTTAATTTTAACTTATCTTTCTGATATATTGCTGCTAAAAAGACACTATGGGTACATGAATAAAAATAATTAATGGGTTGATAAAACTTTTGTCCTTTTTTCCATTATGCATTTCTTAACTTTCATCCTTCTGTTCTCTCAACAAATATTTACTGAGCAGCAATTACATTCTAGGAACTATGTTATGTACTTGATATTTATCATTGAATAAAATAGGCAAAGATCCCTGCCACCATAGAAGTCACATTCATATCATTCTTAGAATAAAATTTCCATAGCTAAGGGTGGCCTGGGAATCACAGGAGAATGAAGATAAATTATATAGGTTACAAAAAGGAAAAGAAGTGTGCCAAGAATGGGTACTGAACATCAATGTTATGTAATTAGCAATTTTTATTAGGACTGTGACCTTTGCATCAACATCACAGTGTTTTGCCATAAATTACATTTATACAAGTTGAATCCAGTCTGAAATTCTGAAAGCTGAATCTTGAGAAAACGGCCCACCTTCAGAGAATTCATCTAAAATTTGCAAAGCTTCCCCGAAGAACTGACCATTTGTTACACTGACACATATGTTCTTAAACATCACATTGCCACCTGGATCCTGAGATCAATTCATGTCTCTGGGGCAGTTGTAAGTTTAACTGATTTTCTGATTTGCTCTCTATTGGAATATTTTTGGTTCCTTCTTGGATATCACCTAGTTGTTTTGAATTAGGAGTGAGGGGTACAGCATTCTTCAGGCAGACTCCTGAGCAGTGTCTGAAATATCTGAAAGATGGGGAGTTGATCTCTGATTCTCCAGTCTTTCAATTATTTGAGCTCCCACACCACCTCCTTGGGTGGCTTGATTCTCAGTGCTAAGAGCCAAAACAATTTATTTAACATTTCACCACGAGCTGTCTAAGTAGCAGATTATTAGAATGTTGCCATGTGGATGATACAAAGACTGATGACACAGTGCCATCATGAGTTCTTTACTATCACTTAAATGAGTGCTCTTGTGATGAGCACCAGGTGTTGTATGGAAGTATTGAATCACTAAATATGCGCACCTGAAACTAATACTACAGTGTATATTAACTACCTGGAACTTAAAAACTTAAAAAAAATGAGCCACCATTTAATTATTAGTATAATGGAATAACTTGAGCTTGCTTTGCTGTCCTAGAAACTACAGTGAAGCACATTAGTAAATTCCACAACACATTACGGTTTTCTTTCCAGATGAAATGCAATTAGCACAACACTATTTAATAATGTATTAGCCCACTGCTATTTATGGCAAAGCCTGATTTGCAACTCTTCTCTGAAAGTGACTGTCTAATATTAGAAAGCAGGAAACATACAAGGCAATAAACGCTTCAAAATTTTTGGTTAGGGGCTGATTAGAATTCAGTATTAGCTAATACCTCATAACAATATGTTTTTATGGGAAAGGATTCTGAATTTTCTGAGAAAAGTAGGATATTCTGGTTAAAGGGATATTTCTTAGGCAGCATGAGTTTCTATGCGGTTTATTAAATTACCATGTTCTTTACTTTTCTTGGATATACAGTCAAAACTGTTTTCTGAAAAAAAATTTTTTTTTAAGCAATTCTACCTAGGGCAGATCTGAATATGTAGATGGATTTTTATTTTCCAATTTCATATGATTTTTCTTCATGCTAAGGAAAATACAATGAAATAATTCACATCCTCTGGAAAATATTCTTAGAAGATTTAAAAAGCTTTGTAGCATGAAACCTTCAGGGCATGTAAGATGGTTAATAGCTGTTCTAACCGCATTTGAAATTAATACCAGTGTGTCAATCTGAAATACTAGTTTTTTTTTCGTTGTTGTTATGGAACTTACTCAGTTCACCATTGGTTGATCCCCTATTGTGTGCAAGATGCTGTGCCAAGAAGGGGATACAAAGTCAAAGGAGAATAAACAAAAGAGCTTCCTCCCAATTCAGTCTTAACATGTAGCAGGTGCTAAAATTTGACTATGGTGTGAGGCATGCTGCAGTGAATGCTTCATTAGAAGTAAAAGTGGAAGACAGAGACCAAAGGAAAGAGTGATAAAACATCCACTAGGTGTTTTTCTCTGGGCCTTAAAAGAAAAAAAAAACAAGATTTTTATGAGTGAATAATTAGGAAAGTACATTATATATTCTAGACTGAAGAAATAGCATAGGAAGAAGAATGGACTGCTTAGAAAAAGAATAGTCTGAAGAAGTTGGGGGGTAATGAATAACAGGTGATTGTATCTGTGGTGGGAGAGATGATGGAAGTCAGAATGTGGAGATTCTTAAAGCCCACGTCCTAGAAAACAGAGCCTGGGGCAAAGCTTGAATGCTAACACTTTATTGGGTACTTCAGTCCCAGGAAATTAAGAGCATGGGATAGGGCAAGTGAGGCAGACAGGATGGAAATCAAATATAAGATGTTGCACTACTGAGTTGTCACCTGTTTTACAACAAATCACAGCTGGTGGTTTGGTCAAGCAGAACATCTCTAGAGAGGCCATATGGAACTACCGCATTTCGAAACAGTCTGTCACAGGGTGGAAGGTGAGCAGTTCATCTCCTGGCTGCCTCTCATCCTATCTCTCATAGATCAAAACTCAAACTATGGGTGGTGAGAATGTCCTAAAACTAGATAATGGTGTTGGCTGTGCAATTCTGTGAGTACACTAAAAACCACTGAATTATACACATTAAACAGGTGACTTTTATGGCCTGTGAATTACAGCTCAGTGAAGTTATTTAAAGAAAAGTCAATCCATGAGAAGCTCAGTGAAGTTGTTATTTAAAGAAAAGTCAATCCAAAAAGTCAGCCTTTTTGAGTACAGTCAGGTTGGATTCAGGAGCTAGAGTGTGTGGATTCTGCCATGAAAGGTGACAACCCAAGTAAGCCCAAACCCATTTCCTGCCTTTAAAGACAGCTGAGACAACTGGAAGTGTGAGCAGATGAAGTAAATGTGACTCTTACAAGTATCTAGGCTTTGTGTCCAAAGAAATGACTGGATCTTCCACAGGGGCTACTCAAGACAGGAAACACGAAATTGGGCAAGACCCAGAAGAATAGATAAGACTAAAATACTTGGGAAGAAGCAGCGGTGCCTGGGTGACTTAGTCGGTTGAGCGTCCGACTCTTGATTTCGGCTCAGGTCATGATCTCAGGGTTGTGGGATTTCAGCTCAGGTCACGATGTCAGGGTTGTGGGATTGAGCCTTGGGTCTTGCTATGCGCTCAGCGGGGAGTCTGCTTGAGATTTTTTTCTTCTCCCTCTGCCCCTCCCCCCTGCTTGCTCTCTCAAATAAATGAACTAAAAAAAATACTTGGGAAGAAGCATAAATTGGCTTAAAGATGGCTTTAAAAGGATTATCAAATCAACCTGCAGTTTCTTTTGTGATGACTGATCTAGGGACCTGAGATTAAAGGCAGCCACAGAATCTTTGCTTCTCCATTCATTGACAGGTGGAGTCCAGTTGCCCTCTTGTTGAATCTGGGCAGGTGTCATTCATATCTTTGACATAATTTAGAAGAATCAACTTTCTGGGACTTCTGAGCCTATGTCAGAAAAAGATTTGCAGCTTTCATCTTTATCTCTTGGAATAGTTGATTTTAAAACACAGCTGCATATGGTGAAGAAGCCCAGGAAGCCCCATGGAGAGGAACTGAAGCACATGGGTAAAAGGCCCTATTTAGTTCCCAGCTGACACCTAGCTCTTACTTCCTCCCAGCCAACAACCAGCAGTAACTTGCAAGCACTGTGAGTGAGCCATCCTGTCCATAGCTCCCCCAGCCCCTATAGAGCTTCTTTAGTTTATGCTGTGAGGAGCAGAGATGAGCTGCTCTGGCAAGCCCTTCCCAAATTCCTGATCCACGAAATGATGAAGCATTGTTTTTTTATTTTTTAAAAGATTTTATTTGAGAGAGAGAGAGAGAGAGGAAGCGCGTGCATGCGCACGAGTGGTGGGAAGGGGCAGAGGGAGAGGGACAAGCAGACTTCCTGCTCAGTGGGGAGCCAAATGTGGGGCTTGATCCCAGGACCCCGAGATCATGACCTGAGCCAAAGGCAGACACTTAACCGACTGAGCCACTAAGGTGCTGCAACATTTTTTTTTTTTAAAGATTTGATTTATTTATTTGAGAGAGAGATACGGGGAGAGAGCACAAGCAGGGGGAGAGTCAGAGGTAGAGGGAGAAGCAGGCTCCCTGCTGAGCCAGGAGCCTGTGGGGGCTCAATCCAGGACCCCAGGATCATGACCTGAGCCAAACTTTCTTCCTCAACATACCTGAGCTTTTAGTTTCCTTGTCTTTTTGAAGCCATGTTTGCTTTAATTGTCCATTTACCATTATCACGTGGCATGGAAGCATTGGAGACACCCAATAAATCACCTGGGTTCAAGAAATATTTTTCTCTTTTCTCCACATAGTTTGGTAACAAACCTAGGGCCTCATGATTACTTCATCATAACAGCAACTTTTTTCTTTGCCCACTGGTACAGTAGTATGAAAAGTACAGGTGGTCACGTGTCTGCTGCAGCTTTCAGTTTAATGGAAACTTTGCTGTGTTCCCCAACAGAGGTGTTTACCCCTAGCAACTAGGGCATCTAGGTTGAGAGGGTTTAAGGTTTTATGAATACAAAGGAAATGCTCATCAAGTGGATCACTGGCAGTGATTGTGGGAGGAGACAATTCTGATTTCCACCTTTTACTTCTTGGCCCTGTAGATTGTAGTTATTGGGAGAGAGTCCTCTATACTGGCCATTGGTTCAGTATATATACTGCACCCCAGAAGACAGCACTCAAATCCTGCAAGTATTATACCCTAGACGGACTTTCAACAGGCCATTTTAATGTATTGGCAGGCTGCCCATGCCTGGTGATGGAGTACAGTGTCAGAATGGTGAGTCCTGCATCATGTGTTGCATCTCTTTTGCCATAAAATGTGTCTCCTAGTCCAAGGAAGTATTATGTACAATACTGTGTAAATTAATTAAATCTATAAGTTCTTGTATACTAATGGTATCAAAGTCACTGCAAGCATGGGGAGCAAAGAGATATTTGCAGTATGAAATAATTCTAGACAGAACAAATAGATGCCTGCTGCTAGGTGGAATTTATTGCAAAAACTTAAACATTGTAGCAGTTCCCTGAATTTTGGGAGGCTTATATCACATCTGTCATGCGTGTATTTTACCAGAGCATCTAGAATACTTGTCAGGCTTTAGCTTAATGTCATAATAATATAAACTGGTGTGATTTTTCACTGGAAATGTCAAGATGATCGAAGTTCTTGAGGACTATATTTGGACAAAGATTTTAAGGCTTACTCTAGTCCTGAAGCAAGACAGGAATTTTTATTCTCTCTACTCTTTATGGTTGAGGAAAAAAAAAAAGTCTTCCAGAATATAACCATATACAATTGATAATCTATGTTGATAAGCTTTGGTAAAGATACAGCACATGGCATGGCATCTTCAATTTGGAGTATGATCTGATTAGTTTTACTCCAGCTGGCTTTTATCACCCATGATTCATCTGGTTTTGCAGAGACAACACAGATGAATTGAATGGAGATAGGATAGAATTTACCACTCCTGTGACACTCAAGTCTTTGATGGTGGAGTTGATCTTCCCTATTTCTCTGAGGATATGGCTTCCAATGTACTATCCTGTCCTGTGGTGGGAGGTGGCAGTTCTTTGTGAGTTTCCACTATGAATTGATACCTATGATGACAAATTTTTAGGGGGGACATCAGTTCCTTTAAATGTCTTCAATATTTTTTTCTCTTTGTCATGGAAAATGATATCAGTGCCATTTGTAATCTCTTTCTCTCTTTTGTTTTCATCTCCCTCAAAATAAATAAACCCTCCTCTTTCTAGCTGTATATCACACTTCTCTGGGTTGCCACACTATCAAGATCCACTTCCACACGTATTGTCCTTGCTTTCACTGGTATATCTATTAGTCTCTACAATTCCTTTGGCAAGTATGTGATTTCTTCCCTGAGCAGAGGTTACCCCTCTCAGGTTATGCTGAGACCTGACTATGATTATCATCCTTGTGGAAATGAGGTGGCGGATATTGAAGAGAACAGTTGTCATCTCCTGAGACAATGGTTTCATTTGAAGCTATTGCACAGTTTCAGGCAGTATTAGCAGAATAACTACCACAACACGAGGAAAGCAGTGACTGCTTTTGGCCAGGAGGGTTAAAGGAGATACAGAAGTTAAATTACTCAGTTTTCCTAACCCCCAGATCTCAGGGCCTGTTCTTTCACAATTAGGACATTTATTTGACAATTGAAGACCTCAGTCATTGTACATCATTTTCCTTTACAGTACTGCATCCTTATAATCAGATAAATTTTTAGCAGTGTTCCCCTATGGCTATACGAGAGCAGTCTTCTTTAAAGCTACCATTGAAACTCTGGTTTCATAGTATGACATCTGTTGGCGAATAGCTACTTGGAACCCATCTTTTTTTTTGCAAGACTTCCCATGCTATTCAAAGAAGCCATCAAACACCAGATTCCTTGTAATTATCCTTACAACATACTGATCAGAATAGTATCTCTTGATCTTCTGATTCCTTGCATTCTACCTACACATTATGCTAATTAATCATAGATAAGGGCTTTAGTAATTGTGGTTTCACTACATTTCAGGGACTGATACTACCTCAGTTATCACCAACAATAGGGTTCCTGTTGCTTTCTGACAATGCAATGTCAAATTACATGTCTGATGGTCTACTGGGTCCCTTCTGGCGTCAATTGCCTTAGCCTAGATTTCCTAGAAAACAGAAGCTAAAATAAATCTTCCATCCAGCGGGTCAAAAGTGAGGAGAAAGAAAGCAACCCAGTAATAGAGGAAAATCAAATAAATATGATGTATTATAGAGCTGACCGCAGCTTCGGAAGAGTACATAGCTGGTGGCTAGGTCATACATGATATATCTGGAGAGGTCATATGTAATCACTGCACTTTAGAGTAATCCATTTGAGGAAGGAAGTCTTAGAATACTCCATCAAGGGAAGGAAGAGAAGACCGTTTATCTGCCTGCGCTTTCTTTTACTGGTTAAAGTTTGCCCCTTTGGGCCCTAGTGTTTCACTCACTCCTTTGTAGTGTATTACATACATTCTCTGGGGTATCAGGAAAGTATGGGACTTATGGAACTAATTGAGTCACACCTGGGCCTTAGAGCTGCTGTGTCTCCCACTGAAGTGGGTATGATGTATGCCATCTAACCTTGCTCTTAGAGAAGTGTAAGACAATTGAAGGTTATAGGAAATGAGGTAGTAGTGGTAGCATTTGGGGCTTGAAGGCTGTACATTCAGAAAAAAATATATATTATCACTAGAACATACTCATAATTCATAGGGAAAGGCAATTGTATAAAAATATATATGGAGATGTTCAGTGAGGTCCATTAGAGCACAATTCTTGCCTATGTCCAGCCTTTCCATTTTTTCAGGATTATGTTGGCTGTAGATAAGACATGAATTGGGTATATCCTCTGATACTAAGAAGAATTTGTCCACCAGTGTTTGATTAATATTGTGGACAGTTTGTTCTTTTTATCATGGGTTATCTCCTGAAGGATTTTAGCAGTGTCCTTTTGAGGTTACCTTATGCCACTCTTCAGCCAGCCTAACTTCGCTATTACTTATCTTACATCCCAGTCATTCTCAGTATTCTATTTCAGAACTAGTGGCCAAATTCTGTGTGTCCATAAATGGAATTTTTAAACTTCTCCATAGATTTTTCATTTGCTTTCCAAGAGGTCTTTGTGCAGGACCCTAGTCAGCATAACTGGCTTACGCATAATGACCTGAATAAGCATTTCTTCTAGATGCATTTTTTATGTCTTTTATGGTGGGTCTGTACTTTTATAACCATAATTTCATCAGGCAGCATCAAACATCAAGCAGTTCATATATTTGTTGTCCAGTTTATATAGGAGTACCTGAAGAGGGTAAGAATCATCTTTGTTTTCATAGTTCATTTCAAAGTCATGAATTATGAAAACCTACCAGCTATCTGTGATTATATTTAGCCTTTTATATTAATCAAATTGGCATGCCCTACAGAGGGCTATAAGGTTAGTCACTTGAGTTGATTTCTTCCAGTAAGGAGCTGGATTCTGTAAGAGAATCTGCAGTAGTTATTCAATAACCAACCTTATATTTTCCTCTTTCATTTGTGAGATAAGACATATCAAGTAAGGATTTTATAAGAGAATTTCTAAATATGTTCTGAAAGTGGATAATTTTTGAACCATAGAAACATAATCACTAGACTTTCCCGCAAATAAGGATGTTAAACTTGCTTAATTGAGAGATTAGATGTATGTTTACTATGAGAAAGAGAAATATGAATATTACATATTTATATTTTAGATATCATTTAAACAGAACTTTTTTAGATGATTTCAGTTAGCCGTAGAGATTGTATGCATGTGATGCCCTCAAATCTGAGGGTGATTCTATCTTGAAAACTGAATAGATTTTATTTAAGGATCTGTTTTTTAAGAGCAGTTTTTGGTTCACAGCAAAATTGAGAGGTAAGTGCATAGATTTTTCATATATCCCCTGCCCCCACACAGGCACAGCCTTCCCCATTATCATTATCTCCTGCCAGAATGGTACATTTGTTATAATTGATGAACCTGCATTGAGACATCATTATCACCCAAAGTTCATAGTTTACATTAGGGTTTTTTTTTTTTTTAAAGATTTTATTTATTTATTCATGATAGAGAGAGAGAGAGAAACAGAGGGAGAAGCAGGCTCCCAAGGAGCAGGGAGCCCGATGCGGGACTCGATCCCAGGACCCTGGGATCATGACCTGAGCCGAAGGCAGACGCCCAACCATCTGAGCCACCCAGGCACCCCTACATTAGGGTTTATTCTTGGTGCTGTACATTTTATGGTTTTGTCATTAAATATATAATAACATGTATCCATCATTATGGTATCATGCAGTGTATTTTCACTGCCCTAAAAAATCCTCTGTTCTTTGCCTATTCATCCTTCCCTCCCCACTAGCCCCTGGCAACCACTGATCTTTTTACTGTCTCCATAGTTTTGCCTTTTTCAGAATGTAATATAGCTGGAATCATACAATATGTAGTCTTTTTTTAGATTGGCTTCTCTCATTTAGTAATACTCATTTGAGGTTCCTCCATATTTTTTTCATGGCTTGATAGCTCATTTCTTTCTAGCACTGATTACTATTCCATTGTCTGGTTGTATCACAGTTTATCCATTCACCTACTGAAGGACATCTTGGTTACTTCCAAGTTTTGGCAGTTGTGAATAAACCTGCTATAAACATCCATGTACAGGTCTTCATATAGATATAAGTAGTTTTTCTGACTTATCAGAGGTTGCACAGAGGTTGCACTCCTCCAATAAAGGAGGATATCCCTTTATTATAGCCTATTTACTTAGGCTATAAGCAATGGCCTTTGACTTGTGCCACATTGTTGAGTTAATGCCCTAGAGCATGGCCTAACCTTTCTCGTGCAGACAAAATTAATAATGATTTGATAGGACCATATAAGTGGTTGTTGAAGAGATACTTTGAGCTCACTTAAGGCTTTTTCAGTTTCTGTGACCCATGGAGTGGTTCTGAGATGTTTGATTACTCCCATTACAAAAGAGCATTCCTGGGGCGCCTGGGTGGCGCAGTCAGTTAAGTGTCTGCCTTCAGCTCAGGTCATGATCCCAGGGTCCTGGGATTGAGTCCTGCATTGGGCTCCCTGCTCAGTGGGGATCCTGCCTCTCCCTCTCCCTCTGCCTGCTGCTCCCTCCCTGCTTGTGCTCTTTCTTTCTCTGTCAAATAAAATAAACAAACAAACAAACAAACAAATCTTAAAAAAAGAATTCCTATTTCAGAAAATTTTGGTATCTGTTATGTACAATATCTGTTTAATATGAGAAATTTCCTTAATTGTCTTTTAGTTGTTCATCTTGAGAAGTGTAGGACAATCTGTAATCTTCCCTTGAATAATTCCCTTCAGTCAGTTGTTAGATCATGGGCTAGAATGAACTGTTGTTTTGTAGAGTTAGAATATTTTCTTAGAAGCTTGGTGTCCCTTCTTAGATGAGTAGATGTATAGAGTCAGTTTTTGAGTTTCCAGATTAAGGGGAGATCTACTTAATGGAAGATACCTACTTATTGGACTAGAATTAGTCCACAAATGATCTGTATATTCTTAAGATCTTCTATCAAGACTTGGGAGAAGTAGGATAGATTTTCATTAAATCCCTAGGTATATAATTGTTCAGATGGATTATTGATTTTCCCAGGAGAAAGCAAATAAATATTGACTTTTTTTTTTTTATCAATTTGGGCTCTAATCAAAGCTGAGCTTAGATATATTAATGTAAAGAATTTAGCCTCATGGGGCGCCTGGGTGGCTCAGTCGTTAAGCGTCTGCCTTCAGCTCAGGTCATGATCCCAGGGTTCTGGGATCGAGCCCCGCATCGGGCTCCCTGCTCGGCGGGAAGCCTGCTTCTCCCTCTCCCACTCCCCCTGCTTGTGCTCTCTCTCTCGCTGTGTCTCTCTCTGTCAAATAAATAAATAAAATCTTTAAAAAAAAAGAATTTAGCCTCAGATGACACTGAGGAGAATATGGGTTAGGTACTAATGGGAAATAAGGAATTAGTGTTTTGTGAATTACTAACTGAATTTGGAAGAAATATAGATGCTTGGCCACTGGGCTTTTTATTAGGTGAAATTGGTGCATTTCTAGGGGTGGATAAAAAGATAGTCTATCATCCATTAATCAGGGTATGACTGGTTCAAAATATTCTTCCACTTCAGCTTAAGAGGGTGTTGAAAAGCTTTAGGTAAAAGTTTGTAGAGTAAATCTGGAAACATAGAAGTTTACTGTAATTATTTTGCCTATGTAGATTTTTCTTTTGCCTCATAAGTTTCTGGAAACAACTATGTTTAAAAAAAAAATTAACTTTTTAGGGGCACCTGGGTGGCTCAGTTGGTTAAGCATCTGCCTTCAGCTCAGGTCATGATCCCAGGGTCCTGGGATCGAGTCCCGTATCGGGCTTCCTTGCTTGGCGGGGAGCCTGCTTCTCCCTCTTCCGCTCCCCTGCTTCTGCTCTCTCGCTCTCTGTCAAATAAATAAATAAAACCTTAAATAATTAACTTTTTAATTCTAGTATAATTAACGTACAGTGTTATATTGGCTTCAGGTGTACAATATAGTGATTTAATAATTCTGTACAGTGCTCAGTGCTTATCATGATAAGTGTACTTTTAATCTCCATCACCTATTCACCCATCCTCCCACCCACCTCCTCTCTGGTAACCACCAGTTCTCTATATTTAAGAGTCTAGTTTTTCATTTGTCTCTGTTTTTCTTTGTTCATTTGTTTTGTTTCTTAAATTCTACATTGAGTGAAATCATATGATCTTTGTCTTTTCCTGACTGACTTATTTCATTTAGCTTTAGACTCTCTAGCTCCATCCATTTTGCTGCAAATGGCAGGATTTCCTTCTTTTTTATGTCTGAACACTGTGTTTTCTTTATCCACTATCTGTTGATGGCCACTTCCATTGTTTCCTTGTCCTGGCTATTGTGAATAATGCTGCAGTGAACATGGAAGTTTCAGTATCTCCTTGAGATACTGATTTCAGTTCCTTTGAATATATTGCTGGATCATATGGTAGTTCTCTTTCAAATTTTTTTTAGGAACCTCCATACTGTTTTCCATAATGGCTGTACTGATTTACATTCTCATCAACAGTGTACAGGGATTACCTTTTCTACACATCCTCACCAACGCTTGTGATCTTTTGTCTTTTTGATAATAATTACTCTAGCAGGTGTGAGGTGATATCTCATTGTGTTTTTTATTTGAGAAATACTCTAAGGAAAGGGTAACTTATTTAGGGGGTCAAGGGAAAGAGCAGAAAGAATGGAAGTGGTATAATTTGTGGGTAAAGATCAGAAGGGTAGAGAAAAAAAGATGTACAAGAGGGGAAAATTCAGTTTGGAATGAGATTTATTTTTGCCCTTTGGTTTTTGCTCAAGAGTTGTTGAGAGTGTCTGTCACTCTCAACAGTGTTTTGTTTTTAGGCCCTTAGTATGTTCATAAACGAAAGTTGACCATAGATTGTTATTTTGTTTTACTTCTTTTCTAGAGTTCCTTTTAAATGTATTATTCTTGACATGTCATAAGTTCCCCATAATGCCATTGTATTTCCAATTCACTTTTAGTATAATATTCCCTTTTATCAAGATAAGCAAAATTATTTGGGTTTTAGTAAGACAAAATATAGGAAGCATAAGTTCTGCCAGAAGGAAGTCACCACTTCAGGGCACCTGGGTGGCTCAGTTGGTTGGGCGACTGCCTTCGGCTCAGGTCATGATCCTGGAGTCCCGGGATCGAGTCCCACATCAGGCTCCCTGCTCGGCGGGGAGTCTGCTTTTCCCTCTGACCCTCGCCCCTTTCATGCTCTCTCTCTCTCATTCTCTCTCTCAAATAGATAAAATCTTTAAAGAAAAAAAAAAAAGGAAGGAAGTCACCACTTCAATGGAGAGATGAGCCCAAGATAAACAAGAGGACCTACCAGGCTGAGTCAACTGTATATACTTGTGAATGGCATCTCCACTTGCCAGTTAAGTAGAGGGTGTGATCAGTACCTCAACAGTTGTTGCGCTCAGTATAGTGACTACCCAAAGCAGCTTTTTTTCATAATTTGCTGTCATGAAGGTTTTGTAGGAAACCTGAAGCAAAATGTAATCCATTATCTTTCTTATGAATTGTCACTGATCTAACAGACCTATAAACATTTAACATGTAAAATGATCTTCCATATGGTGTTGATTTTGTGTATGGTGTGCGGCCACTAAAAGAATGTTTAAAATTTTGTAGTGAAATCATGTATGTGCATTTTAACTCCTGTGTACTTTATACTTCTTGCGATGGTTGGTATGAAGAAAAAATACTCTGTGTGTGTGTGTGTGTGTGTGTGTTCACATAGGTCATTTTTTCCATCAACTCTCCTTAACTCTCTTATGAATTCTCCATCGCTTAAATTAGTTTCTCTTAGATATAATATATATGAATAATTTCTAAGATCTTCCTATATCTCTCCGAATCTGAGACACTTGACTTTTTGGAAAGCTATTAACTATAGGAACTGTTGGTCCTCACCCAAGAAGCTGATCCCCTTGTTTACTGAAGTAAACTATTCATTTTATGCTAGAGAAATGAGACCATTTTTATCACATTATTTTTATTGTCCCCCTTTTTTCTAAGGATTTTTTAAAAGATTTATTTATTTGAGAGAGAGAAAGCACGTGCAGAGGGACAGAGGGAGAGGGAGAAGGCGAGAAGCAGACTCCCTGCTGAGCGTGGAGCTCAACATGGGGCTCGATCCTATGACCCATGAGACCATGACCTGAGCCGAAATCAAGTGTCGGACACTTAACCGACTCAGCCACCCAGGCGCCAACCCCACCACCCACTTTTTTTCTAGCTTAGGTAATTTTCATGGGAAAATCATCAAACAGCAGCAAATTATTTTAAATTACATTTGTGAATTTCTAATAACAGATATGATTTGTAGTATGTATTTAGAATTCCAGAATTTTGATTTTGCTAGGGGACTATCTTTACTAAGTTTGCTTCTTAACTAAATCATTTTCTAAACCAGAATGATTTCAACATGCTTGCAAATCTTCAAAGGTATAGAATTTCATGGCATTGCAGTTCTTCATATCTCAGTTGGGTATTTTCCAGTGACATCTCATCAGACGATATTTTGTGACTGTTCCATTGTCCCACCTGATCAATCAGGATTCTCTTTTCTAACAAGAATTCTAGAATGTGGCGGTCTTTGGCTCACCAATATCATATTAAAGAAACAATCAGTTCATTATTTTTGCTAGCTTATTTTTTAACTCCTATTTCTTGTGTGATTTATGCATGCTTACTACATTTGAATGGAGACACTTCAAGGATAGTTTATCTTACTTTAAGGAGAAAAAAAGATGTTTTAAAGTGTCCCGCATTTTTTTTTCCTAAGGGCAAAATCAGCAAAGTATAAAACAATGAAATACCCTCATGTTACCAGAATCCATATATAGACATAGCAATATTTTCAGCTACCAAGCAAACATAGGATCAGACTATTCATTGATATTTTCTGGGAAATAAAGTTAAGGACCCTTGAATTATGGAGTAAAATTTGATTATTTCATGAGTTAAAGGACCAGACTTGATGCCATTTAAATATATAGTGACCTATGATAAGTGAAAGTTCAAAGAGTATCACATGGGAAAATTTTAAAATTGTTTTTTGTTTCAAGTTTAGAAACTGGTTTTTCCTCCTGTCTCACTCATACCCAAACTATCTTCCATGTGGCCTCTTCCTCTATTCTCCTTTGAAGTTCTTTTTTCTAAGATTTCCAATAGCCTCTTAATTGCCCAATTTAGAGATTTCAGTGCATTTGATATCTTCTAAGTTTTCTCAGCTGCATTTCATATCTTTGACATCATACTCCTTATTGCAATTCTTCTGTGCTTTCTGAGGTACAGTACTTTGCTTATAATCTTGTCACCACTCTGAGATTCTGTGCTTGCCTTTCTTATTACTTGCATCGTCTCCCTGAGTCATTTCATCCATTCCTATGGCTTCAAACACTGTAGAAGGAGAAGTCTACTAATTCTGCATTTCCATCCTAGACTGTTATTATCAACTCCAGTCCTGGCTGGGGATCATATACGTCACATGCTGAACTTAAAGACTTTGCTCCATAAGCATTTCTTCACATAGTCTGATTTCAGTGTAGAAGACCATTATCCACTTACATTTCTAAAGTCTGAAACTGCATATTCCAGAGTTATCTTTACCATCAAGTTTTTTTTTTTCCTTTCTGGAATCTGTCTCATCTTTTTTACCCCTTATTTCTCATTTGTCATTTCTCATTGTCTGTTTATTAGTTTCCCAACTAGTGGCTTTCTCTAGCTTTATGCAGTCCATTTTCCACAATCATAGCAGAATAATCTTTCAAATATCAAATGAGTAATTAATCTTAAATTGAATTTGATCTATAAAATAAAGTATAAGTTGGTTTTCTTAAAATTGCAAGCTGGTTGTTCTAAATCTATTTACCAAATATCCCATATTTGATTTGTGATGTCTGTATTATTGTATAATCAGTTCTTATAGGCACTTTAACGTAGTTTTTCACATAGGAATGGAGATAACTCATTTTAAGTGGATGAAAATAAGAGAGAATAAGGAGAATTCTTTTTCTTTGCCTGTTCATTTTAATAACCTTGTTCTGTCAGTATTTTCTAAAATAATGTATAGATAATCTTGTTCTCTTTTTTGGTTACCAACAAAGACTTTACCATTGCTGACACCTGTGCTTTAAAAGATCTTCTAGATATGTGTTATATTTATCCAGAAAACAGTATTTTACCTGTCATTTGACATTTAAAATAACTGAGAGTCAACCCACAGTTTTAATTAGAATTGTCACATGAATACATGTTATCCTCAACTCAGGCTGTTAGCAGTAATTTATTTGCTTAGCTAAATGATAAATTGAAAAGAAAATTGCAAAGCATTCCAAAAAATAGATGCTGGCTGGATGTTTCATTCATAGTATAATTACTGAGATTGCTTTGTGGTCGTATCTTTCAGTGTCTACCTGAGAAATGTATGGAAGGTTAATTTTTTAAGACATCACATGTCTTAAAAATGGCTTTCGTATATACCTACATACAGTTAGCTGATAGTTTGGGTATATATTCTGGTTTCAGAAATATTTTTTTCTTAGAAATGTCAAAGTATCATTTTTTTCCAGTTGTGGTAGGCAGAATTCTAAGGTGATCCCCTAAGATCTTGAGCCAAAATCCCCCACCCTCAATATCTGATCACTCTCCTCATCCCCCACCATCTCTGAGGTGATGTCTGATCACCCTGGCCTTCCTTCAGCAAGAATCTTGTCATGTCAGTTTAGCCAGAACCCCCCTTTACCCCTGATATTTCCTCTTAGTAATTTTCCATCCACTCACCCCCAACTGGTTCCTTGGCCATACGTTCTCACTTTTCCTTGTATCAGAGTTGAGCCCAGCTTTCTCCTATACTGCTAAACCTCTTTGCAGTGGTCCCTATACCCATCAGGACAGTCCTGAATGAAGTATGCCTTACTGCTTTAACAAGTGTCGTGAATAAACATTTTCTTTCACAACACTATCTCCCAGTTATTTAATCAAACACTAATCTAAGTACTGCTACAAAGGAATTGTGCAGAAATACTTAAAGTCCAAATCAGTTGACTTTAAGACTGGGAGATTATTTGGTGGTCCTGACCCAATCAAATGAGTCAATACTACCACAAGAAACTGAATTCTGCCAACCACAGTGAGCCTGGAAGTGGATCATTCCCCTTTGCCTTCAAATGAGAACTCAGCTCAGCTGACACCTTGATTTCAGCCTAAGCAGAGAGTCCAGACATGCCTTATTGGGCTTCTGACCTAAAGAACTGTGAGGTAATATATAAATGAGTGTTGTTTTAAGCTGCTTTGTTTTGGTAATTTGTTATGCAGCAATAGAAAACAAATACACCAGTTTTTTATATTCACGGGTATTTGAGAAATCTGAAACCATTCTAATCTAAATTATGATATATCTTCCACAGGGAGATTTTTAGGATTTTATTTTTGACCCACTGTTTTGAAATTTCTTAATCATGTATTTTAACAAGAATCTATTTCCATCCTTTTTTCTGGATATGTGGTAAACTTTTTTTTTATAATGAGGAAATTTTTTTGGCCCAGGAAGATTTTCATGAATCACTTTTTAATTTTTTCCCCTGCTATTTTCCCTGTAATGTCTTTATAGAACTCCCATTATTCATATGTTGGACATACTTGATTAATGAACCAATTTTCTCATATTTTCTCCAATTTTCTATTTCCTCTTCTTTTTTTTTTAAAGATTTTATTTATTTATTTATTTGAGAGAGAGAGAGAGAGAAACAGCATGAGAGGGGAGAGGGTCAGAGGGAGAAGCAGGCTCCCCGCCGAGCTGGGAGCCCGATGTGGGACTCGATCCCAGGACGCCGGGACCATGACCTGAGCCGAAGGCAGTCGCTTAACCAACTGAGCCACCCAGGCGCCCTATTTCCTCTTCTTAATGTTCTTTTTCCTACTTGATTTAATCAATCTCATTTTCTAACACTTTTATTGAGTTTCTCGTTTCTGCTATCATATTATTCATTGCCATGATCTCTTTTTTTCCCTCTGATTTTCAATTTGTATAGCATTCAGTTACTGTTCTGTGGGTATTATTCTCTTTATGTGTGTATGTATATGCATGTGTGCGTATGTGTGTTTAAGCCTTCTCCACAAGTTTGTCTTTGCTCCAAACTTATTTCTGTTTGTGATGTCTGTCTGTGTCTTTCATAATAGAAGATTTCTTAGGATGTCTAGTGCTTCTTGGCTTTCTGGTCATACATTGAAGGATTGCATATGATGGAATTGTCATCTGAGGGTTTCATTATAGGGTGAGTCAGGAGGACTCTTTCATTGGAAAACTTCCATTATCATAATTTGTAAATCTTTTCTCTGATGCCACAGAGAGGAATCTTTCAGTCACTTGGAGAAGAGTATAAGCCTTACTCTTATAACTGTGGCAAACAAATTACCCGCCCAGAACTCAAGGAATAGAAAAAAGGAAGAAAGGTATAGTCTTGATACTCCATATAAAACCATATATAAAC
Organism: Leptonychotes weddellii; assembly: GCF_054177405.1. Taxonomy (NCBI): domain Eukaryota; kingdom Metazoa; phylum Chordata; class Mammalia; order Carnivora; family Phocidae; genus Leptonychotes; species Leptonychotes weddellii. The sequence goes on along the minus strand of NC_138380.1, from coordinate 35,793,176 downwards.
TTGCATTAGTTCTCCTATTATCCATATGGCACTCTGGCTGTTATCTCCTAGTTCAGAGAGAAATTCCTTCTTCAGAGAATACGTTTTCTGTTCTGGCTGAGTGTGAGGTAGGAGGTGTGCTAGTGGCCTGCTTTTTTCTAGTGAGGGAGAGGACTGGAGCAGGGTCCTAGGGGGAGCTGGGAGTGGGACAGTTATTTTTCAACATGTTTTCCTGTTTTTGGCCTCATTCTCATACTTCTTTCAGAGGTATCAGAGTATATTGGGGGAATTCTAAAGTGCAAACCAAATTGCTTCTCACTTTGCATGCCTTCTGAGTTGGAATTAGTTTTCCATTGTTCAAAACCAGACATCACTTACCCTGATTTCCAGATTCCAAATTTTGCTGCTATCACCTTTTCTCCTGTTCTTTGTACTTACGTGTTTATGGATTTTACAAACATATTTTACTGTTGTTTTTGTAGAGGTTAGGGATAAATACCAGCCATATTTTTAGAGCAGTCATTTTAAAAACATAAATCATACCAGGTCACATCTCTGCTCAAAACCTATCAATGGCTTCCTCTTCCATTGGAATGGAACACACAATTCTACTTGTGTGGCCCCAGCTGTCTGCTTCTTTGTCATATTTTGTACCACTCTGTCTTGATCAGTATGCTTTAGATACTGACCTCTATTCTATTTCTCTATTATGTTTGATTTTTCCTACTTCAGAGTTTTTTATACTTTCTGTTTCCTATACTTGAACTGTTTATTTTCCCTTCCTTAGCCCTTTCCCTGCATTCTTCACCAGGTTAACTCTTACTTATTCTCCACTTTAAATGTTATCTTCTCTAGGAGGCCCTTTCTAACCTCCCGGTCTTAAGAACATTGTTTTGTTATATTACTTGAGAGTCTGTTGCCTGACACAGTTAGCAATTATATCTTAGTGTGAATTACTTCTGTTATGTCTGTCTCCCTGCTTGTCTTTAACTTCGTGAAGAGAAGACTGAAGATTTTATTGATCAATGTATCGATGAGAGCCTCTTGCAGTTAAGATATGTAATTAGCACTGAATAAATTTTCTTGAGTACATAGATAAGTTGATAAATAAGTGGAGTTGGCTCTTTCAGGCTGTGGGTTTCCTAAGGAGAAATGGGAGAACATTTGGGAAGACTGCTGAGAAATATGTGACTGAACTTACTGTTGATGCACAAGAGAGAAGTCTCAAATAGTTTCTGAAAAATGTAATTGAATTGAGGACTCTGCCGTACCCCTTTCTTTGAACATTATAATTTTCTTTACAGAATTTAAGTTATCCTTTCTTGGGTGCATAATTTTCAGCATGATGCATACATTCTTCAATTCTTAATTTTCTCATTTATGAAATTGGCATAATAGTGCCAATTTTAAATGCATTGGCTTTTTCAAGGATTACTTAATATACACATGTAAAGCCATTAGTACTCTACCTTGAATGTTGAATGTAATTATTATAGTTTCTTTACCTCTTCATTTCCTCTGTGTTTTTTCTTGATTCAATATAAGGAAGGTACCTTTTCTACGTAGTGAAGACTTAAAATAAGTTATCATGGGACACTGTGAAATTTGCTTTTCTAGCTGCCTTAAAAATTAGGATAGGCTTATCGGTCAGATCTTGATTGATAAGTCAGCCTGTGGATTAAATGAATTCTTGAGGTCTTTTAGGCTTGCAGATTCTAAAAGTGGGAGAATAGTGAACTTGTATTAGGGATATCATTTCTGATGTCAAATAGCCCTGTATACCAACAGTCATAGGGCTGTGATTGCTCCTAAAACTGGACCATCTTACGGGGGAGGAGCAAGATGGTGGAGGAGAAGGAGACCTAAATTTCCTTTGGTCCCAGGAATTCAGCTAGATAGGGATCAAACCATTCTGAACACCTACGAACTCAACAGGAGATCGAAGAAAAGAATAGCAGCAACTCTCTGAACAGAAAAGTGGCCACTTTCTGGAAGGTAGGACGTGCGGAGAAGCAAATCCGAGGTGATATTCAGGGAGATAGACGGCGGGGGAGGGGGCCTCCGTCAGCTGCTACCGGCAAGTGATAAAGCAGCGGAGCACAAAATCGGAACTTTTAGAAGTTGACTCCGCTGAGGGACGTCGCTCCAGTGGCTAAGCAGGGGGTGAAACTCTCATTGGGACAGTGTGGTCTTGGGACCCTCGGGGTCACAGAAAGACTGGGGGTGCCTGAGTGCGACAGAGCTCCCAGGTATCGGAGCGGGGAAGCTGGCTGCAGAAACAGAGTCGAGGAGTGGGCTCTCAGCTCGGGGTTGCCATAAACCATGATCCATGACACAGGCCACTGCTCTTCCAGCAGGGACTCAACAAGCGGCAGATCGGGGAGACTCCCCTTCCTCCCCCGGGAGGAGCGGCGCGGGAGTGCACCACAGGAATCTGCTGGGTTTGGAGACTCCACATGGGGTCGTGTGCCAGAGATAGAAATGTTTGGTCACAGGCCGGGTGAGCATGGAGTGCGGCCAGAGTCCAGGGAGATGGGAGTGATTGGCTGCTTTTCTCTGGGGGCTCACTGAGGAGTGGGGCCCCGAGTTCTCCTCCTCCAGGGCGGAGATTGGGAGGCCTCCATTTTCACTCTCGTCCTCCAAAGCTGTACGGAAAGCTTGCAGGGAACAAAAGCTCCCGAGAGCAAACCCGAGCAGATTACTTAGCCCGGACCTGGCAAGGGCGGGGCAGTTCCACCTCTGGCAAAGACATTTGAGAACCAATGCAACAGGGCCCTCGCCCAGAAGATCAGCAAGACCAGCCAGCCAAGACCAAGTTTACCCATCAATGAGAACGGCCGAACTCCAGTGCTAGGGGAATACTGCACATAGAATTCATGGCTTTTTTCCCATGATTCTTTAGTCTTTCAAAGTTAATTTTTTAAATTTTCTTTTTTAATTTTTCTTTTTCGCTTTTCCAACCAACATCTTATCAATCCCTTTTTAAAAAAATCTTTTTTATTTTTCATTTTTAGAGTCATATTCTATCCCTTCCTAGTAGTTAACCTTATTTTTGGTATATATATATATAAAGTTGTTCTCTCTTTAAAATTTTGGGATACAGTTTCTTCCAACAGACCAAAATATACCCTAAATCTCTAGTGTATGGCTTTGTTCTAGTCTCCTGCCAGATCACATTCTCTCCCTTTTTTTTTTCTAAATCCTCTTCTTTGTTTTTTCAACCAACTTATTATCTTAATTCCTTTTATAAAATCTTCTGTAATTTTCATCTTTACAGTCATATTCCATCCATTCATCATATTTACCCACATTTTTGTACATATAGAAGTTTGTCTTTCGTTAAAATATTAGGAGACACTTTCTTCTAACAGACCAAAATATACCCCAAATCTAGTGTGTGGCACTGATCTATGCACCAGCCTGATCATGTTTAGTGTATATCTTTCTGGGGTCGTTTTTACCCTGTTAGCATTTTGTTCTCTCATTCATCTATTCTCCTCTGGACAAAATGACAAGACAGAAAAAATCACCTCAACAAAAAGGACAAGAGGCAGTACTGACTGCCAGGGACCTAATCAATACAGACATTAGTAAGATGTTGGAACTAGAGTTCAGAATGATGATTTTAAAGATTCTAGCTGGGCTTGAGAAAAGCATGGAAGGTATTAGAGAAACCCTTTCTGGAGAAATAAAAGAACTAAAATCTAACCAAGTCGAAATCAGAAAGGCTATTAATGAGGTGCAATAAAAAATGGAGGTGCTAACTGCTAGGATAAATGAGGCAGAAGAGAGAATTAGTGATATAGAAGACCAAATGATGGAAAATAAAGAAGCTGCGAAAAAAGAGAAACAACTACTGGATCACAAGGGCAGAATTCAAGAGATGAGTGATACCATAAGATGAAACAACGTTAGAATAATTGGGATCCCAGAAGAAGAAGAAAGAGAGAGAGGGGCAGAAGGTATATTAGAGCAAATTACAGCAGAGAACTTCCCTAATTTGGGGAAGGAAACAGGCATCAAAATCTAGGAGGCACAGAGAACCCCCCTCAAAATCAGTAAAAATAGGTCAACACCCCGACATCTAATAGTAAAACTTATGAGTCTCAGAGACAAAGAGAAAATCCTGAAAGCAG
>NC_138380.1:35746147-35788561 GCF_054177405.1 Leptonychotes weddellii | reverse complement strand
TCATTCTCAATGCGGAAAAAACTGAGAGCTTTCCTCCTAAGGCCAGGAACACGGCAGGGATGTCCACTATCACCACTGCTATTCAACATAGTATTAGAAGTCCTAGCCACAGCAATCAGACAACAAAAAGAAATAAAAGGCATCCAAATCGGCAAAGAAGAAGTCAAACTCTCACTCTTTGCAGATGATATGATACTTTATGTGGAAAACCCAAAAGACTCCACCCCAAAACTGCTAGAACTCATACAGGAATTCAGTAAAGTGGCAGGATATAAAATCAGTGCACAGAAATCAGTGGCATTCCTCTACACCAACAATAAGACAGAAGAAAGAGAAATTAAGGAGTCGATCCCATTTACAATTGCACCCCAAGCCATAAGATACCTAGGAATAAGTCTAACCAAAGAGGCAAAGAATTTGTACTTAGAAAAGTATAAAATACTCTTGAAAGAAATTGAGGAAGACACAAAGAAATGGAAAAATGTTCCATGCTCATGGATTGGAAGAATAAATATTATGAAAATGTCAATGCTACCTAGAGGAATCTACACATTTAATGCAATCCCTATCAAAATACCATCAACTTTTTTCAAACAAATGGAACAAATAATCCTAAAATTTGTATGGAACCAGAAAAGACCCCGAGTAGCCAGAGGAATATTGAAAAAGATAAGCAAAGCTAGGGGCATCACAATTCCGGACTTCAAGCTCTGTTACAAAGCTGTAATCATGAAGACAGTATGGTACTGGCACAAAAACAGACACTTCAATCAGTGGAACAGAATAGAGAGTTCAGAAATGGACCCTCAACTCTATGGTCAACTCATCTTTGACAAAGCAGGAAAGAATGTCCAATGGAAAAAAGACAGTCTCTTCAACAAATGGTTTTGGGAAAATTGGACAGCCACATGCAGAAGAATGAAACTGGACCATTTCCTTACACCACACACAAAAATAGACTCAAAATGGTTGAAAGACCTAAATGTGAGACAGGAGTCCATCAAAATCCTAAAGGAGAACACAGGCAGCAATCTCTTCAACCTGAGCCACAGCAACTTCTTCCTAGACATATCGCCAAAGGCAAGGGAAGCAAGGGCAAAAATGAACTCTTGGGACTTCATCAAGATAAAAAGCTTTTGCACAGCAAAAGAAACAGTCAACAAAACCAAAAGACAACTGACAGAATGGGAGAAGATATTTACAAATGACATATCAGATAAAGGGCTAGTATCCAGAATCTCTAAAGAACTTACCAAACTCAACACCCAAAGAACAAATGATCCAATCAAGAAATGGGCAGATCACATGAACAGACATTTTTCCAAAGAAGACATCCAATTGGCCAACAGACACACCACAAGTGCTCCACATCGCTCGGCATCAGGGAAATCCAAATCAAAACCTCAATGAGATACCACCTCATACCAGTCAGAATGGCTAAAACTAACAAGTCAGGAAACGACAGATTTTGGCAGGGATGTGGAGAAAGTGGAACCCTCCTACACTGTTGGCTGGAATGCAAGCTGGTACAGCCACTCTGGAAAACAGTATAGAGGTTCCTCAAGAAGTTTAAAATAGAGCTACCGTATGACCCAGTAATTGCACTCCTGAGTATTTACCCCAAAGATACAAATGTAGTGACCCGATGGGGTACATGCACCCCAATGTTTATAGCAGCAGTGTCCACAATAGCCAAACTATGGAAAGAGCCAAGATGTCCATTGACAGAAGAATGGATAAAGAAGAAGTGGTATATATATACAATGGAATATTATGCAGCCATCAAAAGGAATGAGATCTTGCCATTTGCAACGACGTGGATGGAACTGGAGGGTATTATGCTGAGCGAAATGAGTCAATCAGAGAAAGACATGTATCATATGACCTTACTGATATGAGGAATTCTTAATCTCAGGAAACAAACTGAGGTTTGCTGGACGGGTGGGGAGTGGGAAGGATGGGGTGGCTGGGTGATAAACATTGGGGAGGGTATGTGCTGTGGTGAGCGCTGTGAATTGTGTATTACTGTTGAATCACAGACCTGTACCTCTGAAACAAATAATACATTATACGTTAAAAAAAAAAGAAGAAGATAGCAGGAAGGGAACAATGAAGGGGGGGAATTTGGAAGGGGAGACAAACCATGAGAGACTATGGACTCTGAGAAACAAACTGAGGGCTCTAGAGGGGAGGGTGTTTGGGGATGAGTTAGCCTGGTGATGGGTATTAAAGAGGGCATGTACTGAATGGAGCACTGAGTGTTATAGACAAACAATGAATCATGGAACACTACATCAAAAACTAATGATGTAATGTATGGTGATTAACATAACATAATTAAAAAAAAAAACTGGACCATCTTACAAGGCTTAAGGCTTATCAGGAAAAAAAAATATCAGTATAGCTAAGAGGCAAAGTTGTATTTATCACGTCCTTGAATGCCGGAGATTCTGTCTTATGCATTCTAGATTCATCAATATATGATGCATGCTGTGACAACCAATATTGGCTAACTTAGCCACTTCAGCTAATTTGAAATAAATTAATTGGCTAAAAGGAGAGCTGCAGTTTTTGTTGTTGTTGTTGTTGTTGCTGCTGTCCTAGCAGGAAAGAATCGTCTAAACCCTCAGCATCTTGACATTCTTTTAGATAGCAAGCTTTCTCAGGTCAATTTTGGTTTTTTCACTCAACAAATATTAGTTGAGAACCTATTACATGTAAGAACTATTAACTGTTTATTTAGTAAAATACTGTAGAAAAATACCACTCCCGGCTCATTGCTTTCTTTCTTTAAAGCTTGACTTAATAAGTTGTAAGTTCTTTTTTTTTAAAGATTTTATTTATTTATTTGAGAAAGGGAGAGCACAAGCTGGGGAGAGAGGCAGAGGGATAGGCCAACTCCCTGCTGAGCAGGGAGCTTGACGCAGGACTTGATCCCAGGACTGTACGATCGTGACCCGAGCTGAAGGCAGACGCCCAACCAACTGAGCCACCCAGACACCCCACGTTGTGAGTTCTTATGAAAAGTCAAAATAGCCAAAACTTACTAGAAAAGGAGAGGTCATACTCAACTGGAAAAATCGGTTCATGCTTCTTGGAGAAGGTGGCACTGGTGCTGCGTATTAAAAGGTGCTCGTTAATTTGATAGCTGTAGTTAAAGTTTGGTCCATATCATCAGTAGAGGCTCAAAGCATTTTCAAGTGATACCAAATAAACTAGCTTGATTGGATCATTGAGTTCATGTAGGGTAGTTGCTGGAGTTCAGGCTAGAAAAGAATTTCTGGGCAGTTTCTCTCTGCCCCAACCTGCCAGAATTCCTACTTGTTCTCCCAGTATCAGTCCCTGGAAAAATTGTAGTTGGCCTCCCTATACTACATTAAGTCCTCTTGTACGTTTTGCCTACAGGCTTCTTTTTAAATGCTCACCTGGCTAGGGACCAGATTTGCAGAGAAGTTTTGGGCCTCATAGGTATACCAACTGGCATAGTGTATTAGATGTGGATTGTAATTCATAATCTACATAATAGCCTGTCTCAATCATGTGATCTAAGGTGGTCTTTCTCACATGCAGCCCAATGAATTGATAGTACTCAAAGTACTGCTATAGGGTTGGGGCAGTTTTTGGGTCATATTTTTGAAAATGAATTGTGCAAAGAATGACTTCAATTTTTTTGAGTTGCTTGAGAATTGAGTTCAAATGCTCAGAGTCCAAGTAAGTCTGGATGCTCCAGCTTTTGCAGGGGATTTTCCTAGGCACTCAGTTAAATTGTCCTTTGTGTATAGTAGTGGGTGGGAAGAAGAGTGGGTCGGGGGCTATTTCTGAGCTCAACTGGATTAATAGGCAGTGGTGTTAGGGTCATAGAAGCAATTATCCAGGCTGGGTATCTTTGGCATTTAGCAATTATAAAGGCTTAAACTCTGAGGTGAAAGGAAAACAAGTTCCTTTTAATTAGCTCATCTAGTCTGTAAGCAAATAAACTGAATCAAGGACTTTCGGGAAGTCTCTCTGTTTGATAGAGAGGAGCTGGGGCTACAAGTTTCCTGGAAGTCTGGTAGCCTCAGCCAAGGCTCAGTAGGTCAGCTTTGCCAGTAGTCTGAAATGGGAAAAAAGTTGTGATCACTTAGGAAGAAGAATAATGACTTACAGAGAGCCCCATCCTCAGATCATATATTGGACTTCTTTTTTTCCTTCAGGGTTTTTGAATTGTGTTCATAAATGTGTGTTGAACTTACTTAAATCTTTTAATAAGTCAGGGAGGAAATCTTGAACAATTTTATTCCTTGGGTAAAGGTTGAAATGAAATTGATAGGGTTTAGGTTTTTCAGATGTTTTATTTATTGCACAGTCCTATCTTTAAAGGATTTTAATGTGTGTATCATGCAGGTGGAAGATGGTATGAGATATATGTTTTGAAAATGGACCAATTTTGTGATTTCTGTTCAGCTATGGGAGATGTCCCGATTCTGTTATGATGTTTGCTATTTTAATATTTTAAACCAATCTTCATTTTAGTTTATTGTCTTCCCTTCTGGTAATACTAGCACATAAACACACTGCATAGTTTTTCATATAGAGTGACTTTATGACTTATTTTAAATAAATAATTTTAATTACATTAATTGTTTCCATTGGCAAAGTTTTGTTTCTAAAATATATTTGAAAAGTATCTCCCAGACTTTACCTATTTAGGAAAAGGGGCCAAGACATTTTCTTCCATGGTGTTGCAAAACTCAATTTGAGCTTGTTGCCTGCTACTTTGTGGGGAATAAGGAAGCAAAAACTGATATTGACAACCACTTCTTCAGAAAATGTGTGTAAAGTTTGTTACTTTCTGGGGAAATTTCTATCCCATAGTATAAATGGAAATAGCTTGTTTCTGAGGGTTCACCCCTTTAGGAAACTTTGCATTGTTTCTTATCTTCGAAAAAATTTTCATCTGGAGACTTTTTTTCTCTACTATGTTAATGGATGAAGCAAGTATTGAAACCAGGGGGTAAAGTGTTCCTGAAAATTTAGAAGCAACTCTTTGAGTTAACATTTCTTTTTTCAAACACACACACACACACACACCCCATGATAAAATAGTTTTAAGATAGAATTTTAGGGTTTAATGCTGCTAGTGTCAGGAATTTTTCGACCTGATGATTGTAATTCGAATTAGCTGCATGTAGAAGCCCTGGTTAGAGTCCTGGTTAGCAGAAGTGAGGGCACTGTGCGCTCCATTGTGTGAGCTGTAAAAACTATCTTGCCCTCTGACCTCGTGGACCTCCAGGTGTGTGACTCCGCCAACTCTGTACTTCTCAGGGATATTTTCATAACATGGAAAGGTCCTCTATAGCAGTTTGTTGAAATCAGCAGGTTAAAGGATTATTTTTGAGGAAAAAAAGTCATGGAAAAAAATCAGGTGATTTATGTTGATTCAAAAAAGAAAGAGAGAGAGAGGGAAAGAAAAGAAAGAAAGAAAGACAGAAAGGCAATATGCTCTTCTTGCTCACTTGAATTTCCCCCAAAACTTTGTTAAACAATATAGAGGGAGTGGTGGTGTTTTCCTTTTTAAAAGGGGGAATGTATATTATCTTAATGTTATTCATATACAGCCCTGTAGATGTATTTATTTAAAAGGCATAAAAGGAGAATAATAGTTTTCTAAAACATTGAACTTTGCTACGATCTGAAAAAAAAAATGACCTTTTTTTTTATCATGTTTAATTAGCTAGCATATAGTACATCATTAGTTTTTGATACGGTGTTCAGTGATTCATTAGTTGCATATAACACCCAGTGCTCATCACCACACGTGCCCTCCTTAATACCCATCATCCGGTTATCTTGTCCCCCCACCGCTCTCCCTTCTGTAACCCTCAGTTTGGTTCCCAGAGTCCAGAGTCTCTCATGGTTTGTCTCCCTGTGTGATTTCTTCCCATTCACTTTTCCTTCCCTTCCCCTGTGGTCCTCCATGCTATTCTTTATGTTCCACATATGAGTAAACCATATGATAATTGTCTTTCTCTGCTTGACTTATTTCACTTAGCATAATCCCCTCCAGTTCCATCCATGTCTATGCAAATGGTGGGTATTCATCCTTTCTGATGGCTGAATAATATTCCATTGTATATACGAACCACGTCTGCTTTATCTGTTCATTCGTTGAAGGGCATCTCAGCTCCTTCCATAGTTTGGCTATCATGGACATTGCTGCTATGAACATTGGGGTGCATGTGCCCCTTCAAATCACTATGTTTGTATCTTTTGGATAAATACCTGGAAGTGCAATTGCTGGGTCATAGGGTAGCTCTATTCTTAACTTTTTGAGGAACCCCCATACTGTTTTCCAGAGTGGCTGTACCAGCTTGCATTCCCACCAACAGTGTAAGAGCGTTCATATTTCTCCACATCCTCGTCAACACTTCTTGTTTCCTGTCTTGTTAATTTTTGCCATTCCAACTGCTATAAGATGGTATCTCATTGTGGTTTTGATTTGTATTTCCCTGATGGCTAGTGATGTTGAACATTTTTTCATGTGTCTATTAGCCATTTGTATGTCTTCTTTGGAGAAGTGTCTGTTCATGTCTTCTGCCCATTTCTTTACTGGATTATTTGTTTTTTGGGTGTTGAGTTTGAGAAGTTCTTTATAGATCTTGGATGCTAGCCCTTTATATGTAATTTGCAAATATCTTCTCCTATTCTGTGGGTTGCCTCTTAGTTTTGTTGACTGTTTCCTTTGCTGTGCAAAAGCTTTTTATCTTGATGAAATCCCAAAAGTTCATTTTTGCTTTTGTTTCCCTTGCCTTTAAAGACATGACTCGAAAGAGTCGCTGTGGCCAGTGTCAAAGAGGTTACTGCCTATATTTTCCTCTAGGATTTTGATGGCTTCCTGTCTCAATTGAGGTCTTTCATCCATTTTGAGTTTATCTTTGTGTATGGTGTAAGAGAATGGTCCAGTTTCATTCTTCTGCATGTGGCTGTCCAATTTTCCCAGCACCATTTATAGAAGAGACTGTCTTTTTTCCATTGCATATTTTTTCCTGCTTTGTCAAAGATTAGTTGACCATAGAGTTGAGGGTCCATTTCTGGGTTCTCTATTCTGTTCCATTGATCTATGTGTCTGTTTTTGTGCCAATTTCATGCTGTCTTGATGATCACAGCTTTGTAATATAGCTTAAAGGGAGGCTTTGTGATGCCCCCAGCTTTGGTTTTCTTTTTCAACAATCCCCTGGCAATTCGGGGCCTTATCTGGTTCCATACAAATTTTAGGATTATCTGTTCCAGCTCTGTGAAAAATGTCGATGGTATTTTGGTAGGGATTGCACTGAAAGTGTAGATTGCTCTTTGCAGCATAGACTTTTTCACAATGTTTATTCTTCCAATCCATGAGCATGGAATGTTTTTCTATCTCTTTGTGTCTTCCTCAATTTCTTTCATAAGTGTTCTGTAGTTTCTAGAGTATAGATGCCTTTACCTCTTTGGTTAGATTTATTCCTAGGTATCTTATGGTTTTTGGTGCTATTGTAATAGAATCTATTCCTTAATTTCTCTTTCTTCAGTCACATTGTTAGTGTATAGAATTACAACTGATTTCTGTGCATTGATTTTGTATCCTGTCACAGTGCTGAATTGCTGTATGAGTTCTAGTAATTTGGGGGTGGAGTCTTTTGGGTTTTTCACATAAAGTATCATGTCATCTGTGAAGAGAGAGAATTTGACTTCTTCTTTGCCAATTTGGTTTTATTTCTTTTTGTTGTCTGATTGCTGAGGCTAGGACTTTTAGTACTATGTTGAACAAAAGTGGTGAGAGTGGTCATCCCTGTCATGTTCCTGACCTTAATACGGAAAAGCTCTCAGTTTTTCCCGATTGAGAATGATATTCGCTGTGGCCTTTTGGAAATGGCAAAAATGACCTATTCTTGATAAAATTCTTGTTTACCAACTAAAATCTTTAGTTTTATAAGTTTTACGTCACTTTTTTTTTGCACTCCTGTACTTGGTTGAACTGGGTGACACGTGGGATTTCTCAGGAAGGGCGAACTCATTTTAGCATTAGCCTAAAAAAAATTTAATTAGAAATATGATACGCCAGTTGCAAAATAAAACATAAAATAAATTCCTGAGCTCATTTTGAAGGATTTTGAGTTACGGCTAATTTGAATAATCCAGCCCAATTGGGAATTTCCTCTCACTGTTGTTTGTATGAGAAGAAAAGCAGCCCTGTAGCTGCTGATATGTTTTTCCTGGCATTTGAAGTAATTTCTAAATAAAAAGAAAGAAATGAGTTGCTGAGTCCTTAGAATGAAAGATTTTGACATGTTTTTTCTTTGAGATTTTTTTTTTTAACTTATTTGTATTATACATACTCTAGGATTACAATAATGCTCTCTAGGCCACTCAACATTAACAATTACACATTTTTCAAGCATACAGAAATGCAGGATGCCAGCGACCTTATTCTTATAGATAGAGTAAGGGTGGGGACTACAAGGAGGGAAAAGTGGGAGGTGAGTGAGATGGAAGCTTGAAAAACAAGCTAAATGGACATTGTATAGATCAAGAGCCCTAGGCTTAAATGCCTCTGGGACCCTGTGAGCATCCTGGTGAGTTGAAGAGCACATGCCTCTAAATGAGTAGACTCACCTTTAGAAATCTTGATATTATTGTAATGAATGGTATGGGATCTGCCAGTAAACGAATTATCTCCTCCAAGCTCAACACTCTTCTTTAAGAGAGAACAAAATAGACACACTCAAAAACATAACATTTAGTAATGTCTTGCAACAAATAAAAATTACCAGATAAGGAGTAAAGCAGGAAAACATTCACAGTCAGGAAAAAAATTAATCAGTAGAAAAAGATTAAGAAATGAAAGTTGGTGGGATAAGAATGTTAAGATTTTAAAACAGCTTTCATAAATCTGTCCAGAATAAATACAGAGTATTATAAATACAGAGTTGGCCAGGGTGATCTAATTAGAAATCACTCCCTCAACAGTGAAATCAAATGAGTTGTTGCCTAATGATGTCACCCAAAATAGTATGTATGCACATTTGATGTGTGTGTGATTTGAAATATAGATATAAACTGATTGAACAGATAACTTCTACAATTGCCCAACTGACTTTAATTTAAAGAGAGCTGTACTTTGTAGATACTTGCAAGGGAGAAAATTTAATTCTTCCCTCTAATATTGTACAGTAATTGGGATAGTTTATAGATTAGTAATTTTCGGGTGCCTGGGTGGCTCAGTTGGTTAAGTGACTGCCTTCGGCTCAGGTCATGATCCTGGAGTCCCGGGATCGAGTCCCGCATCGGGCTCCCTGCTCAGCAGGGGTCTGCTTCTCCCTCTGACCCTCCTCCCTCTCATGCTCTCTGTCTCTCATTCTCTCTGTCTCAAATAAATAAGTAAAATCTTTAAAAAAAAAAAAAAGATTAGTAATTTTCATTTTATTGGTCTGGATCCACAAGATTTGCAGGTTCATTTCAGATTAACCAAACCGAACCAAGTGAATTACATCATACTTTGTGAGCAGAATTTAAGCCAAAATTTAGTACAACCTATTGACATATTACCAAGTAAGTCCATTTTAAATATTTCCTAGGGGCAAAGTCATGTGTTTTATTCTGTGTTCTAGGGATGTGCAAAATTGCCTAATGCTCACCCTTAACTTTCTTATTCCTTAGGCCTATGGAAGATCTTGGTTTATAAATTTGTTGTTTTGTTCTGTGTTTGTTTGTTTTTGGTTTGCCCACAGTATTGTGTGTCTCACTTCCTCCATTAATATATTCAATAATTTTAGTCCCAATAGATCTTATAATATAGAGCAAATAAACTATTTTTGAGTTATAAGGATACCTTCTTACTAAATGTTATATAGAAAACCTATCTGTAAGGCAGGGGGCAATTTAGCTCTTCTGAAAGCCTTTTTTTTTTTTTTTAAGATTTTATTTGTTTGTCAGAGAGAGAGAGAGAGAGAGCACAAGCAGGGAGACTGGCAGGCAGAGGGAGAAGCAGGCTCCCTGCTGAGCAAGGAACAGGATGCAGTGCTTGATCCCGGGACCCTGGGATCATGACCTGAGCTGAAGGCAGACGCTTAACCAACTGAGCCACCCAGGTATCCCCTGAAAAGCCTTCTTATCCCAGGTCACTGAGGAAACTCCATGGATGCTTAGATTTTTTTAACTTTAGTTTTCTTATCAGTGAAATAGGAATGACACCTATTCAATCTGTATAGTGGACTTATTAGGAGGATCAGATGAGGTATTTATGTTTATCATAGGGTAATATGTGTTCTGCACTTTGATGATATTTAGTGAGATTGTCATTGTGGTTCCCATAATATCCTTTACAAAAAGAAAATAAAGAATAACAAATCTCTGGGCTTTGCTTTTCTAGATGAATCAGTATATGAAGGACATAAGGGTTCTTGAGACAGCTAGAAAGACTAGGTCAGTTTTTCATTGACTGGAAGCAAAATATTTTTTATGTGTGTGTATTCATGGACAAACATCTAAATTTTTTTTAGGAGAGTTTTAGATTTAAAGAATTATTGCAAAGATAGTACAAAGAGTGCCTATATATACCACATCAAGTTTCCCCTATTGCTAATAAATTAGTTTGCTACATTTGTACAATGAATTAAATATTATTGATAAACTATTACTAACTAAAGTACATAATTTATTCAGATTTCTTTAGTTTCTCTCCCAAACCCTATCCAGAATACCACATTACATTTTTTTTTCCCCATCATGTCTCCTTAGGCTTATCTTGATTGTAAATTTCTTAGACTTTTCTTGTTTTTGAGAACCTTACAACTGTTGGGAATTGTTAGGTAATTTGTAGAAGGTACCTCAGTGGGGATTTTCCTGCTGTTTTTCTCATGATTTTATCAGGATTATGTGTTTTTGGGAGGGACCACAGAGGTAAAGTGCCAGTTTCATCACATCATATCAAGGTCACATACTATCTAAACAAACCACTTATCACTGTTGATATTAAGCTTGGTCACCTGCTTTGAGGTCGAATTTGTCAGATTTCCCCACCATAAAGTTGCTGTTTTTTCTCCTTTCTGTACTGAACTTTCAGGAAGGAGGCCACAATGTGCAGCCCACACTTAAGGGGAAGGTAGCTATGCTCCACCTGGTTAAGGATAAAGTATCTGCCTTAATTATTTGGAATTCTTATGCATAGGAAATTTGTCTAGTTTCCCCATTTATTTATTCAACTACTTATTTCAGTATGAGCTGTTTAATTTATACTTTGGGTTATAAATCCAGTACTATTTATTTATTTATTTTTAAGATTTTATTTATGGAGAGAGAGTACAGAGGGAGAAACAGACTCCCCACCGAGCAGAGAGCCTGATGCAGGGCTTGATCCTAGGACCCTGAGATCATGACCTGAGCCGAAGGCAGACGCTTAACCAACTGAGCCACCCAGGTACCCCAATTCTTTTGTTTTTTATATTCCAAATATGAGTGAAATCATATGGTATTTATCTTTCTCAGTCAGCCTTCTTTCACTTAGCATATTACCCTTTAGGTCCATCCATGTTGTTACAGATGGCAACATCTCATCCTTTTTTGTGGCCATGTAATACTCCTGTGTGTGTGTGTGTGTGTGTGTGTGTGTACACACCACATCTTCCTTATCCATTTGTCTATCTGTGGACACTCAGTTGCTTTTATATCTTGACTATTGTAAATAATGCTGCAATAAACATAGAGGTGCACATACCATTTTGAATTACTGTTTTTGTTTTCTTTGGGTGAATATCCAGAATGAAATTATTGGATCGTATTGCATTTCTATTTTTAAATTTTTGAGGAACTTCCATACTGTTTCCCGCATTGCCTGTACCAATTTACATTCCCATCAACAGTGCAAGTGGGCGTTCCTTTTTCTCCACATTCTTGCCAACACTTGTTATTTCTTTTTGTTGTTGTTGTTGTTTTAAGTTTTATTTTAGCCATTCTGACAGGTGTACGCTGATATTTATTTTCTTTGGAGAAGTATCTGTTTAGATTTTTTGTCTATTTAAAAATTTTGTTTTATTTTTGTTATGTTTTTAGAGTTCTTAGTATATTTTGTATACAAGTCACTTGTCAGTTATGTGTTTCACAAATGTATTTTAACAGTCTGTGGCTTGTCTTTTCATTCTCTTAGTAGTGATTGGCAGGACAGTGTTTTTAATTTTAATGAAATACAACCTAGCTTTTTTCATGGTTCAAGCTATTGATGTTTCATTTAAAAACTCATCACCAAATACAATGTAATACAGATTTTCTTCTATGTCTTCATGAAATTTTATAGTTTTGCATCTTAGGTGTGAGATCCATTTTGAATTAATTTTTATTTAAGGTGTAATGTCTTTGTCGAGGTTCTTTTTTTTTTTTTTTTGTATATTACAATCCAGTTGTTCCAGCACCATTTGTTGGAAAGACATGAATAGAATTTCCCTTTTTCTTATGTTAAAGATCAGTTGGTTATATTCCTGTGGGTCTGTATCTGGGTTCTCTATTCTGTTGCATTGACGGCTGTGACTATTCCTTTGTCAATATTACAGTGTCTTGATTACTGTAGCCTTGTAAGACTTGAAATCATATAGAGGGAGTTCTCCAGCTTCTTCTCATAAGTGTTACGTTGGCTCTTCTAGAATTTTTTCTTTTTCATGTAAAATTTATAATCACTTTGTCAGTATCTACAAAATTGCTTTCTGGGAATTTGATTGGAGTTGCATTGCTTCTATAAATCAAACTGGGAAGAATTGATATTTTAACAAAATTGAGCCTTTATCCATGAACATAGAATATCTCTTCATTTAGTGAGGTCTCTGATTTTTTTCAGTAGTGTTTTTTACTTTTCTTTTTGCGTTCTGTAAATATTTTGTTAGATTTATGCATATTTCATTTTTGAGCGCTATATTAAAACTTATTGTTATAAATTTCAAATTCAAATTTTTCATTACTGGTATATAGGAAAGAAATTGACTTTTATATATTAATCTTGTATTCTGCAATAATTTTATTTGTTCCTTTCCAAAGTGTGTAACTTTGATCTCCTTTTCTTGTCTTGCTACACTGGCAAGGATTTCCCATATGACGTTGAGTGGGAAGGAGTGGGAAGGGGTTGCTTTGTTTCCAATCTTAGTTAGAAAGCATCCAGTCTCACCATTATGTAGGATGTTAGCAGTAGATTGAAGATATTCTTTATCAAATTAAGGAAGTTTATCTCTATTCCTAATTGCAGAGAATTTTTATCATGAATGGGTATTAGATTTTGTCAGATGCTTTTCCTTTGACAATTGATGGGATCATATGATTTTCCTATGTTAGTCTGATGATGGGGTGACTTACATTGATTAATTTTTGAATTTTGAACCAGCTTTGTATACTTAGAATAAATCCTACTTGGTGATTGTATATAATTCTTTTCATATATTGTTGGATTTGACTTACTAATATTTTATTGAGGATTTTTATAGCATTCTGCTATTCAGAATGCAACAAAACACAACAGTTAGCTATAGGAAATTGAAACATCTTTGAATTTGTGCTTTAGTAATTCATATCAAGAAATGAAGCCAGGGTCCTAATGTTTCTTTTACTTTTCTTATTTTTAATATCGTGTAAAACGTATGAGAACTTTTCTTCCCAGCTTAAGTTCCTGCTCACCAGCTCATCCATTTCACAATTTCAGCTGGCATATATTTAAGTGAGCATGTTTAATGTATTGTGCTGCTGCTCACGTTTTTAAGTTTGAGTTGATTGGGAAAAGTCATAATTCAGCTTCCTCTGAAAATCACCTACTCAAGATGCAAAAATCTAAAGCTTTCCCTTAGGGAACTCATCTAAATTCCATCTTTTGCCTGTGATTTTTTTCTCAGCTCCTGGCATTGAAATATATAGTAGTTATTGATCATACTGACATATTTTTAGGGTGCTTTTGCAACTAGAAATCTCTGAACTTAATTTTCCAATTTGGAATATTTTGAAAGGGGACTTCATTCAGGCTTTGCTATAAAACTTAAACTAGAAAGCAGAACCAGACTTTTATTAGGTGAAGTGGGTGGAGTAGGGGGCCACTCACTTGGCATGGTTTGAGGAGTTGGAAGTCCCACCTACTCCAAAATATTGCGGTTTGCTAATGCCCCAAATTTAATTCCTAGGGGCACCTGGCTCAGTGGGTTAAGCGTCTGCCTTCCTCTCAGGTCATGAACCCGGGTCCTGGGATCCTGCACCCTGGCATGGTGGGCTGTGGGGTCCCTGTTCAGAGGGGAGCCTGCTCTTCCTCTCCCTGACATCCCCCCGTGCTCTCTTTGCTATCTCTGTCTCTCTCAAATAAATAAATAAAATATTTAAAAAAAAATTAAATTCCTAGATTTCCAAACATTTGAGTTTTATACATAAGACTTTATGGTACAGGAATCTTGGGAGAAATATACTGAATATCTAAAGGTCATCTGTTCTTCATAGAAATGTGAAAATTCCTTTCCAGAGAACAAATTTTCAAAGTAAAAAATGATGAGAAAATAAGAAGACTCAGAGATTAGAGGGGAGGAAGGGGGAAATGGTATCACCAAGGATGTAGAGAAGAAACAGTTTAAGAATATTAAAATGTTACCAAATTTGCCTACTTCACAAATTTGTTTCACACTAAGCTCAGAAGTACGCCTTTTCCCCAGGAGTGGGATATTTTCCCTGAAGGGCTACATTTCTGATATTTTTTGGCATGGTAAAGATGTCTGTCTTGAGAGAAGAGTCATTTCAAGATGTTATCCTCTGATTTTTTCTTTTAACCAGCTGGAAGGGAAGCTGTCTTTTGGTAGTGCTTAAACTTTCAGGCTGAATGTTATCTTAAAAAGAGCACAAATACCCTTAATGGTAGAGTCAAGATCAGGTCCCATTCAGCCAATGTGAAGGAAACAAAAAACAACGTGGAATTATACTCTATTTTTTAATAGCATTTTGCATGCCAGTAAGAGTTCTGCAAAATAATGTTATCTTTGCATGGCTCCTTGTTTAGGATGCTAATTATGATCCTGGTGTTACTGAATTGAGTTGGTGTTGCTCTGTTCCTTGACTACTAAATTCAGCTGAATTTTAACCAATCATTTCATAATACTATGCTGTCAGTCACAAGGTGGAATGATGAAAGAGAAGGGATTCAACAATATAAACTAATAACTAGAATACTATAGTGCACATTGAATTTTACTATTAGAGCTAGTACTAATTGGATGTCCTTGAAAAAGTCTCTTTTTTTTTAATAAAGATTTTATTTATTTATTTATTTGAGAGAGAGAGAGAGAGAAACAGCATGAGAGGGGATAGGGTCAGAGGGAGAAGCAGGCTCCCCGCCGAGCCGGGAGCCCGATGCGGGACTCGATCCCAGGACTCCAGGATCATGACCTGAGCCGAAGGCAGTCGCTTAACCAACTGAGCCACCCAGGCGCCCAAAAAGTCTCTTAATCTTTCTAGGTCTCAGTTGTACTCTCAAGTAAAGGAACAGCATTGCCCTCAGTGATCTCTGTAATTAAGATGGTATGTATCATCCAAGGGAGAACTCTTGAAACAAAAGGGGACAGATAGTGTTAGGAATTATACCTATAACATAGGCATAAACTGGAATGCCTCAGGAAAACAAAAATGCATAAACACCCTACCTAAAATGGGCAGATAACTCTTGGAAGTTATTGGCAGTCCCACATGCTAGGAACTTCCTGCTTCCTCCTCATAGCAATGATGAGCCTTCAGCAACCATTTTTGTAAAATATTACTCTTATGTCCCAGCCTTAATTGGTTGCTTGAGGGGTAAACATTTGAAAAAGCTGGGTCTGTCAGAGTTCTTCATCCAGGAATTTAGAATTGGAACTAAACTTTTATAGTTTAGTCTGTCTGTTAACTTTGAAGGTGAAGATTTAACCTATACACTGTAAGTAAATATTCAGAACCCAAAAAATAATTCTACAGAGCAAGAATAGGATAAGGCAGATAAACTCTTAATTTCTGTGACATTTACTCAGCACAGTGACCATCGTAAAACAGGCACTCAGTGAAAATCTTTTAAATGAACCTTCTGTTTATTAGCTGATAATTAAATAGTGTTTGTCAGACTTGAAACAGTATTTTCTCTCTTTGATGATTACACGTTATCCAAAATGTATATCATACTTCCAGTAAAGATTCAGTGTGGCTGATATTGTTAACTTGTGTATTAATTAAAAGCAAAATAAAATTAAGAGTGTTAATGAGTCTCTTGGTGATAGGAGAGAAATAAATGGATCAGGAATTTTGTGGCTTTTGAGCATTGAGTATTTTTTTTTTTTTTTTGTGATGAGGGAAAGGTTGAGAGAGGCATTTTATGTAACAGAAAACAATTCTGGTAGGGGAATTTATTGGAGCGTTTTGAGATAACATCATAGTATTGAAGGACAGTACCAACCTTTGGAAAAGAAGAGAACAAGAAGAGCTTGGGACCCCAACAAAGAAGTTGTAGTTTTTCTCTATAGTACATGTCCTCTAATATGCCTGAGCCACTCCAGTCTCTCTGGCCCTTTATTCAGGTTTTAATTCCCTGGTAGAGATAGTATTGACCCACCTTGGGTCAGATGCTTCTGTTACTGGGCCAGTCAGCTATGGTGGGGAGAGAAGAATCACGGAGCACAGATATGGCCATTGAAAGATTTGTTGTGAGCCAAGAAGCAACCTACATATAGGTACTAAATAAATGTTATATCCCAATTTCAAAGATGTTAAGATATGGGGAATTTTAGCATTTTAAAGACAAGTATCTTAGTTTGGGTTTCTCCAGGCACAGACCCTGAGAAAAGCCTTTGAGTACAAGTAATTTATTTGGAAGGTAATCCCTGGAAATGCCAGTAGAGAAATGAGGAAGTATGACAACAAAGGAAAGGAGGCCAATAAAGAGTATTTCATCAAGCACGTTACCTCTGTGAGCAAATAGAGCTTAGTATCACTGAAAGGTTCTGGGAAATGATGTAGAACATTCTCCAAGATATGTGAGTTATCAGTTGAGCTACACTTTTGGGTAGCCTTTCTTCCCTAGCACTTCTGTCCTGATTGTGCAGAGAGAGAGAGCAGGTCTAGACAATCAGTGAAAAAAAACAAAAACAAAAACAAAATAAATGGCTTGGGCATAGAGATGTGATGCTGTCATTTGGATGTAGTCCTGGGAGCAAGGAAACGGTAAATGGCTTAGGGAGGGGATATTGGCTCAACAAGAACAGCATCTGCCATATCAAGGAAATGTAGCAGCTTCACATGTATTATTTTCTACAGCTGATAAACTAACAGTGTGACAGGATTTGTAATCTCAAGAGGAATGAAGAGTTAATGTCTTTATGTACGCTCCATGCCCAACATGGGGTTTGTACTCATGACCCTGAGATCAAGGTCACTTGGTCTACCAACTGAGTAAACCAGGTGCCCCAAGAATAAACGTCTTTAGACAAACTCTTTGAAATTTTAAAAAACAAAATTTATATACCTTTTCAACTTTTGATCATTGTTCTAATTGGTGGTTTTGATATTTTGATAAACGAGGCCTTGAAGAATAATGTAGTGGCAAAGTACATGAATATGAGAAAATGTTGAAAGGTGAGTTTCCTGATCTAAAACTTGTTTTCCAGTAAACAAATTATATCTATTCTAAGAAGGCTATTTAAAAGTTGGGGTTTTTATGTTCCATTTATTTTATTTATTTATTTTTAAGATTTTATTTATTTGTCAGAGAGAGAGAGAGAACACAAGCAGACGGAGCAGCAGACAGAGGGAGAAGCAGGCTCCCCACTGAGCAGGGAGCCCGATGCGGGGCTTGATCCCAGGACCCTGGGATCATGACCTGAGCTGAAGGCAGATGCTTAACCAACTGAGCCACCCAGGCATCCCAGTTATGTTCCATTTTTATATGTTTTTTTTATTTGTCTTATGTTCTAGGAGTGCTTTATTTTTTTCATTCCTAAGAGGTAATTTCTAAAATACAATCAGATGATTAATACATGCAGCAATTTGGAACTATGCTCATAGTTACTAACTCTATACTCGCTGCTAGAGAGTCTAATTTATCAGGGCCCAGAGTGGCAGAACTCAGGGAGTCTTCAATCCAGTTCATCTCAGGAGCAAAAGAGGTGGGGGTGCTCTATAAGAAGTCCTACAGATACATAAAATATTATCCTTTACCTGATTTTAGAATTGCATTGAATATGGATAAATTCAAGGATACAAAAAAAAAAATATTTGGAAGCAAAGCATCCTGAGGAAACAGGAGATAGTCAACGAGCTTGTGGTCATTCTGAGCTCTACAAAGGAGTAAAAATTCAGTTAAGTGAGAATTGAGTAGAATATAATTTTGTTGTGATATTTAGTTGAAACATTTACCAGGCTAGGAGAGCATAAACCTACCTAGGCCATGTACATTGGTCATTTTCCTTTAAAGTGTTTACAATAGATAATTTAAAATCTCTTGTTCATTCTTAATGTGAACAGGCAACACAGTTAACTTTTTCAGATTAACTATTGGTATTTAAGAAAATCCCTTTATAGCTTTTGGAAATTAGTTTATTCAACTAGGGGAAACACACTAAATCATTAAATAGAAAGACAGTATTTTAATTTTAATTAATTAATTATACAGGGGGTGGGAGGCAGAACGAGAGAGAAAATCTTACAACCCTGAGACCATGACCTGAGCCAAAATCAAGTGTCAGACGCTTAACTGACTGAGCCACCCAGGCACCCCTATATTATTTTATTTTTAAGTAGGCTCCAAGCCCAACGTGGGACTCCAGCTCACAACCTTGAAATCAAGAGTTGCATGTTCTACCAACTGAGCCAGCCAGACACTCCTAGAAAGACAGCATTTTAAAAAATATAGGGCGCCTGGTGACTCATTCTCTTAAACAGCTAAGTGTCTACCTTCAGCTTGGGTAATGATCCCAGGGTCCTGGGATTAGGGATGGAGCCTGCATAGGGCTCCTACTCAGCAGGGAGTCTGCTTCTCCCTCTTTTCCCCCACCCCATCCATGCTCTCTCGCTCTCACTTTCTCTCAGATAAATAAAAATAACATCTTTAAAAATAAATTTAAAAAATAAAAACTTTTCCCAGATTCTTTTGCATGGACTAAACACCTGCTTCCCTAAATAGCTTCAATTCAGTGAGAAAGTACAGCAAAGCTTTGGATGATCCAGAGAAAAACCTGTGGTTTTTGTTTTTTCTCTTTATACGCAGGATTTCTGCAGAACATAGGTCTAAATCATAAGGCTATGATGGCTTCTACATTCCTTACATGTATAAATTACCAATATTCGTATTTCTTTGACATAATTTTTATCCAAAGCTTGACCCAAAGCTGAAAATACTAAAATACTAAAAGGAGAGAAATTTTAGTTATGGTATAATTTTGGACATTTTATTTATTATTATTATTATTATTTTTAAAGATTTTATTTATTTATTTATTTGACAGAGAGAGACACAGCAAGAGAGGGAACACAAGCAGGGGGAGTGGGAGAGGGAGAAGCAGGCTTCCCGCTGAGCAGGGAGCCCGATGTGGGGCTCGATCCCAGGACCCTGGGATCATGACCTGAGCCCAAGGCAGGCGCTTAACGACTGAGCCACCCAGGCGCCCCCATTTTATTTATTATTAAATGTGCAATGTATAATTTGTGATTTTTAAAGCAATCTGTTTTTTAAGGTATTAGGGATCTAACTCTGCTGAAGTTTATTGTGAAATTATGGTTGTAATGCAAAATAAGAATGCATATAAATATATTTCTGCATGCTTTTAAAAATCACTGTTAATGAAAGTGAAAGCTTGCGAGAACATATGGCCTTGAAAAATGCATTTTAACATTAATTGTACAGTCACTAACTCTTTCTGTATATCCCAGAAAAAATCTCTTAATTAAGAAGTGCCAGAACTTGAAATTATTTCTTGGTGTATCAGATCATCTATATTTTTTAAGCAGGACTCTAATTTTAGTTGTAATTACTGGCATTCCTTACCTAAGAGACAGACATGGGAATATCAACAATCCAGGAATGGTAGAAACAAGAAAAATGAAGGAGCTCCAAAGACAAGAGATCAAACATAAGACACCAAAAATGAGAACAATGTGTGTGCCAAGTGTACATATTTTGTTTTAAAAAAACTAAGACATTAAATAATTCAGTAATTCATTGACATATATTTGGTTATGAAGAGTATACATGGTTTCATTCATCTCACATATGACACAATTGGTATAATCAAGATATTGGTACATCAACTTAAAATTTTCTTCAAACCAAAGATCAGTTTCCAAAGGAGGAAGGAGATTTTGTCAAATGCTGTCTTTCTGACTAACTCAGGTACATATTTTACAAACACTTTTCTTACAAACACTTTTTTCTCTATGTTAAAATTGGTGACTTTTTTATTTTTAAGCTGGCCCACTTAATCCCTATGAGGACAGCAAGTGTGAAGCTGATTGGGAACTTTAGTAAGAACGGAGCTACTTGTTTTTGGTGGTGTGTGACAAAGGTGCATATTCTCTCTTAAGGAGTAAAATTAGAACTGTTATCTGGGATGGTTATTTTTGCGAAACTATCAAAGCATGTTTTCGTTTCATTTTGAAGACTTCCCCATATTGCAGACCAATCCTATTTCTAGTCTTTTCCGTTTCTTTGGAGCCATGGTCATCATCATTGGAAATGGTCATTTGGCACTTGGCATTAACGTCCATTTGTCAAAGCCAGTTGAGTGCCAACCTTTACATTGTATATCTACCAGACCTTTGGGTAGGCTTTGATGAAATCCTGAAACTGTTGTCAAGTTTTCTCTGGATATCAGGACAATCCTTTGCAGGAGTAATTATTTTTAAAAAACTTCCAGTGAGGAATCCGAATGAAGTCATGCTCAGTTCAAACATGGTAAAACTAGATAGATAGAGATAAATAGGGTAGATAGATTTGATAGATAGATAGGAGGTAACTGAATAGATAGGAAGATAGATGAATGGGTTGAGAAACTTGAAATTCTATTGTCAGTGGATATATATGGAATATTCTCATATGTTCATCTTCATATTTTGGGAAGATTCTGATTTTCTACTTAGAAGTGAAGGTGGTAAAATGTGGGTACAACATCTGATAAATTAATAGCTAATGGGAAAAAGGAACTATTCAGCAATCTTTATAAATAATACTCCATTGAATTAGGTAATTCTTCTGATTTTCTCACTACTTATTTTCTGTTTTCTTTGTTCACTGCAGATTTATAATTCCTGCATGCCTCTGATTTGACCATTAACATCCTAAGAACACATTAATGAGACAACACATAGTATCTTCCGCACTATCATTGTATTTTAATGTCATTTCTTAGAGACAACTATTTATATACACACTTAAATACAAATTCTTTCAATAGTCATAAAATTATGGAAGGTAATTTGCAGATTAGCTTCTTCTATTTCCATATTATCTGGGTAAAGAAATAGGTCTGTGGTAGTTGATGAGGTTTTCTGTAGAAGGGACCAGCTTTGAGTGGAAAAGGAAAGATTCATTAGATCTTAGACACTGTGACATCTTCGGGGTTAACGAATTTCATTTGGGGATTACTGAAATCCATTTGTAGGAGATTGGCTTCAGAGAATGGAAGTTTTTTGTTTGTCTCTTTTTTCTTTTACCTTTCTTTTTATTTTGTTAGAAAGGAGATTTGAAAATTTTGGAATGAGGTGCACTTTGCAAGAAGGTCGAACCTGTTGACCTGAGATAATGGAAGGCCTTTGAGAATAAGGAAAGGAAAGGAAAGGAAGCAGAGGATTCTGAAAAAAGACTTGCGTCAATTGGGTTAGGACCCTGAGTGGGCATCTCATGTGATGGGTGGGCAGTTGGGGGGGGGGGTAGTTCTTCATGGATGCTTTTCTGTATGTCATAGAATTAAGACACATAAAAATATGTGTCATAATTATTAATTATTAGAGTCAGGGTGTCAGGATTTATTTCTGTGATGGCAACACTCTGTCAACTTTGACATGTTTCATTCTTTTAGTCCCAGGTTTGTTTAGCATCTACCATTTCTGTCTAGTGTTTCCTTTTCCTCCATGTCCCTTCTTCTCCCTTCCATCACCATTCACCTTCTCCATCATCTCTCTTGCTCTCCCCTCTCTCCTGCCCATGCATGAAAAGATGAGAGGGAAGTAGAGCAAATAGCTGTTTTTTTCACACATAGGTTACTTCCTAATAAGAGCTGAGTAAGGCAAGTGTTTATGTATTTAAATTATCTCATGACTTGTTATTTAATTCCCACCATCTGTTCCTTCACTTTCATGGATATTTGAATTTCCCTTGCTAACAGGCATATCTGTCTATAATCTTTCCTATGTAGATGCTGATGGCCTCCTATATACATATAATTGCACTATGTATGATCTTCTCTCTTTTGTAGCTTAATTTTTTCCTTCTCTTTCTTCCCTCCTGCCATTTATATACCATCCAATATTCAAAACAATAACTCAAGTATAGATAACTTGACAGTATGCATTTTCTTACCTACATATTCATTATTTGGCTATTAACTAAATCACTTCAATTTAGAGATTATCCGTTGACCTATGTGCAATATGTTCAAATAATCATATTTCTTCTAGAATAGGGGCATACTGCCATCCAAGAACTTGGGACTGCAGGCAGCAGAATCACTCAGGAAGCTAATGGATAAGATTGACTTGGAAGGAATATGAACAAACTGGTTTATACTAGTTGGCCGGGCTGGATCACTGTTGTAGTTTTATTTTTATGTTTTGTAAAAATCATATTGTGTATAATACCTAATTGACTTGTAAGTATTTGATAAGTTTGAAGTTAGTACTAGTCCTTCAGTTTCTAGGGAATATGGAAACATTTTGGTTGCTTTTACCTGTGATTGTTTTTTGCCTCGTGTAAAGGAACTTCATAGTTATAAGTAATAATGAAGTTAGAGCTATATATATTTTGGAATTTCACAGATAACAAATTTGCTGAGGGGCTTTTTATCCTTATAAAATTTATGAGTATGTTAATATTCCAATGAAAAATTGCTGAGGAGTCAAATTCATAATTATAAATGACTTAATTTAATAAAAATGTTGATTCAAGTAATTATTTACTTAAAGCTTAAGTGTACTGGAAAGCCTCTAGCAAATTTTTTATTAACATCATATAATAAAGTAATTGTGAAACTTTTAATTAAATTCACAGAGCAGTGACAGTATACTAATATGATTTTTCTTTCCTCTATACCTTTGAAAATTGTGGCTTATCTAATCGCCTCATTCAAGATTTCAGAGAATCAAGCATTTAGAAATATGAGATAATCATCCATCAAGGTTGGAATTGAGAAACTTGGTTCATGCTTTCAAGGTGCTAGAGCAATTTGGGAAAGGGAAATTAAGAAATACCTTTCCAATATTGAATCATTTCTAGATGCTGCAGTTCTTAAAGCATAAAGTTTACCTCTTGATGCGGAATTCTCTGGTGAGAAACAGAATAGTTAATGACTTGGAAATATTAGATTGAAAATAGGAAATCAATAGAAAATGTTTTTAAGGGGCACCTGGGTGGCTCAGTCGGTGAAGTGTCTGCCATTGGCTCAGGTCATGATCCCAGGGTCCTGGGATCGAGCCCTCCCACCCTTGGGCTTCCTCCTCAGCAGGGAGCCTGCTTCTCCCTCTCCCTCTGCCTGCAGCTCCCCCTGCTTGTACTGTCTCCCTCTGTCATATAAATAACTAAAAAAAAAAAAGAAAAAATGTCTTTAAAACTCTTAAGCACCACATTTTCATATTATCTTAATGGAGGTTTCCAATAATTGACACGTTCACCATTTATAGAGTATTTCTGAACATCCCTTCCCTTTCACATGAGATTCCTACTTGGTCTGCTACTGAAGAATGGAATGGATTGGTCTCTACACTGCTACATCTGCACACTTAAGAACTCTCCTTAAACACAGCATCATGAAACCTAAATACCTTTAGATCAACCTCGTCAATTTTCTCCAAACCACCATCATGGAGTAAAGTTATAATATACCATATCAGAAATGGCAGTTTTAAAAGCCTTTAAGTCTAAGGAATCCGTTTAAACAAAATTGTATTAAGAAAGTGAACATGAGGGGCGCCTGGGTGGCTCAGTCGTTAAGCGTCTGCCTTCGGCCCAGGTCATGATCCCAGGGTCCTGGGATCGAGCCCCGCATTGGGCTCCCTGCTCCGCGGGAAGCCTGCTTCTCCCTCTCCCGCTCCCCCTGCTTGTGTTCCCTCTCTCTCTGTCAAATAAATAAAATCTTTAAAAAAAAAAAAGAAAGTGAACATGAAAACTAGGCTAAAGTAGAACTGCTCTGGTTAGATTTGGCCCTCTGGCTCTGAGTTCCACTCACTCACACACATGTAGGGAATTCAAAGGGCACCTTTTGGTAGAAGGTTCATGAAACAGTGGTCTTCAGGACTGTTTACAAATTGGCTTGAGAATTTGTCATTATAAAACCCATGGACATTTTTCTCTTAGAAAAGCATCCATGTAGAACTACCCTCCCACTGCCCACCCTCATTTCTCTCACTGCTCACCTGTTTTATTTATGATAGCATGATGTTGAGTAAAACAGATGATACCCTAGGCAATTTATTTTTTCTCAATTTATAGTTTATTTTAAAAATATATTTAAAATTCTCTCTTTGAACATAACAGAATTCATACCTCACAAGAATATTACAAGATTATATAGAATCACTGTGGAGTGAATGCTTTGTAATATTCTTAAGAGGAGAATATTTTTGTGATATTAATTGCATAGTTGACCTTAGAACCTAAGCCCTTTCCTCTAGAGCATGCTGCTGAGAATTCTACCACTTTATTTAACAGTGGGCCATGGAATATGTGGCAAGACCAAGTTCAGCTCTGAGAGTAAATGCAGCAGTCTCTGGAAGTCCTTAGGTAGTCACCATCTTTTTTTTTTTTAAAGTAGGCTCCATACCCAGTGTGGACCCCAGCATGAACTTAGCACCCTGAGATCAAGACCTGAGCTGAGATCGAGAGTCATATGCTTAAGCAACTGAGCCACCCAGGCGCCCCAAGTAGTCCCCATATTGAGTATTGGAAACAAATATTAGTTTTTGTCTATTATGTTCTTCTATATTTTACATTTGGCTGGAAGGCCTATAACACAAAAATTCAGATACGGTTTTATTTTTGTTAATTATATTGTAATGACATGCCTGGGTTTTAAATTTAAATTTTGAAGTCAAGGACCAATTTTGAAAAACTTACTTTAAAAATGCTATTTGGGCTTCTCCAATTCTGCATAGACAGCTTGTCAGTGGTTACTATTTTACTCACCTTTCCTTGTTCACTCTGTGCTCCTTAGAGAGCTGTGTCACTGAACCAGGTTGGTTGATGCTTCTTACTCATTTCAGGAACCATCAGTTAGATATATCACAAAAGCTGCAGGGAAAGATTTTACAGTTGTAGAAAACCACAGTGAACTAACTATAGTTCTTAAATGTAGCTCTTAATAGTTGAAGAATTTAAGGTATATCCTTGTGATAGAATACCATTCATAAATGAAACATGATTTTACAAATTAAATTTAGGAAATCTGTAGGAAAAGATAATCTTGTTGAATTGCCAGTTGAAAAACATTATTTTCTTTAAAATTCTTTTTCTATGTATCTATTTCATCTTTCTCTGTTTGAAATGAAAAAACCAATATCCCCGCCAGTAGGACAGTTGTTTTCTTTTTCTTGTTACTTTGTTTCGTTGTGTTAAACTTGTTCACAGAGCAACATCAGTGAAATTGGGATTAGGACCAGGCTAGTCTGCCCTTGCATATTTTGTGAGTGTTTGCTACTCTCATTGGCCTCTACATTTCTTCTTCACTTATGAAAGAGATGGTGCTTCAGAGATTAATCAATATTAACAGCTGTATGACAGGTTATTTACTTGCCTGACACTTTTACTAATTCTTAGGCCTGATAATAGCTTTTCTCCCTCATGACACAGAACAATTTTTAAATGATTGACACTAAATGTTATTATAGTGTTACAGGACTCAGAATTAATTTTAGTCAAATGTTGAAGCAAGGGCTTTAATTATGAATCAAGAGCATTGTTTAAATATTGAACCATATTTTTTGTAATACAAGAAACTAATAATTTAAATTTTAGTGTATAACCTATTATGTTCAGTTATATATCCCTCACAGCAAGAGATAATTGTTTATTGCATTTCAAAAAGCAGTTCATAGGAATGTTAGTATAAATATTTAAGAACATCACATAACTCCAGATGTAAAACAAATAGAAAATATAAGAACTTTTTAAATCCTACCATTCTCATTCTCCTCCTTCTCTTTTGTTTTATAAATAATCACCAGAACAGGCATCATCCAAACTTAAGAAATATATTCTACAATTTTGAATTTATTCTCATTTTTGACATGTATTGAAACTCATGTTTCCTGTCATCAATATACATTTTTTAAGAAATTTCTTTCAAACATGGTGCTATAATAATTCTTTATCATTTTATTTTCTTTAGATTTTACAAAAAGGTATGTATGCTTTTGTTATTTTATGTAGAAGTCAGTTTCCTCTGTCTTCTATATAAAATAATCACACTAGAATTAATAACAGTTAGAATAATGTAATTTTACCTTGCATAAGTATTAAGTAGTGCCGCTTGTAAACGAAAATACTATAGGAAAGCCTAGAGTCTCTTAGAATCCTAAAAATATTAAGAGGAAGTAATAGAGGTTTTTATTTATTTCAATTTGGCACATTTCTTAAAATCTAAAGCTCTTTTTTTCTTACATTTGGCACATGGTGCCCTATCATAAGATAAATTTAAACAGATTTTTAGTATTGAAAAGTAAGTATAAATGTCAAAATCAGTTTATTGTATTTTAAAATTATTTCTCTGTGGAAATCAAATGAATCATGGAATTCAATATTAAGATACTAATATTCAGTATTAATATTCAGTTTTTTAATCAGTAGGAATATAACAGGCAGCATGTAAAATATTTTCAAAGTTATCAAAAGCAAATTTGATTAAGCCAGATCTAGAGATTATTTACTTTGGATAATCATATTTTAACCAGAAAAACTCCAACCAAAACTCAATGTCTTTTGAAGTGCATACAAGAAAAATGATTTCTATTTATAATGTTTTGCCTTAAAATGAGCTTATAATTAGCTTAAAGTAAGTCTGTTTTCTGTGGAGTTTTTCTTTAGTAGCTCAACTTGGGAATATTTTTATGTTAGCTGAACTAGAAGACTAGATCAAACATTTGGATTATTTGCTTAGAATTCAGTTCTGTTCCAAGAAGACAAACCTCATTTGGGATGTTAAGAGAACACCAATTAAATAGGCAAAAGGGGAAAAAATATAGGTAAAAGGATTATTTGAGCCCTGCGGGTGAGTGAATTAGAAACAAAGTTGAAATCAAGGTATATCATAAGCCTCACCTGTCAAAGCTGAGGTATAGTAGACTCATTGCAGTGTATTCAGTTACTCTATTCAAAATTGCAACATGAACAGGAGTAGCCTCTGTTTGCTGTTTGGGTGCTAAAAAATTTTCCTTTCCTCTCCTTTCTTTTTTCCTTTTTTCCTTTTTTCTTTCCCTTCCCTTCCTTTTCCTTTCCTTTTCCCTTTCCCTTTCCCTTCCCTTCCCCTTCCCCTTCCCAAAAATCAATCTTTCTTTCATATTTCTGTGACTTACATATATCTTCGGTTGGTGACAGTTTCTTTTTTCTCTTCTGGTTGGGAAATATTATAGAACTTGACAAATGCAGTATTTTGAATGCTTTTAATCAGTTCGTTTACATGGCATTAAAAAGCATAAAGAGAAAATAAAATATAAAGGCAGAATCAAGCTTTCCCTGAATTATAAGCATATAGTAAGTAATGTGCATGAGAATTAAAATATCTGGACAATGATAAATGTATGTTATCTCCTTTGTTTAGAGCTGAGTTGCATCATAGATATCCATGAGCCTCCAGTGCTCACCACACTTGCACAAAGTGAGGTTTTAATACATGCTTATTTAATTAAGGTAATTAATGATTACAGTTCACTTGGCACTTTTTAAAAATGAATTCTAAATGGTACAACTTCAGTGAAGTACTGAATTTCAATGGAATTGTTTGCAGTGAGAGACACATGGAGACAGAGAGAGACAGAGAGACAGAGAAGACAAAGAGAACAGAGAAAAACACCAGAGGCAAGGGCAAGGAGTAAGAGGGAAAAAGAAGGGTAGGAATAAAAAAATGAGAAACTAAGATTTCATGTGCACAGAGAATATGCCTAGACTTTCATTTTTCTTTGCTGATTTTAAGATTGCTTCAGGCAAATAATAAACTCTACATTCATAAAACTATAAAAACCATGCTAAATTTATTTTCATTACTTTGTATTTAATGAAATGCTGATTTTTTTGGTA
Organism: Leptonychotes weddellii; assembly: GCF_054177405.1. NCBI lineage: Eukaryota > Metazoa > Chordata > Mammalia > Carnivora > Phocidae > Leptonychotes > Leptonychotes weddellii. Next base: position 35,760,093 of record NC_138380.1, on the reverse strand, counting down.
GCAGTTATTGAGAAATATTGGGCTTTTCCCCAGAAAACTTGAAAAATCATGGGTTAAAGTTTATGAACATTTTCTATGTATTGAGACCATATTAAATAGTGCCTGATGTACTTAAGCCTTGCCCTGAAAGTGAGCTTCAGTCCTGAAGTAATAAGCCTCAGCTTCATCATCTCAAAGGTACTTTTGAGCTTTCAAATTCTATTCCATGAGACCATGACAGTGTTAAAGCTGACATGCTTTTTAGAAAATAACTTCCTCTTTCGAGGATAGGTGTCAAATACTTCATCTATTGCTGACTAATTTACCACTTCACTAATCTTATTAGCTAATTACATTACATTTCTTAAGCGTATCATCTTCATAGTACTGGTAATCATTAAAAATTATTTTTAAAAGTTATACATATAAAATATATAAAATTAAATAAATCAAATAATAAAACAAAAAATACACATTGCTATAGGCATAATCTTTCTTTTTTTTTTGACATAATCTTTCAAATGAGAACCTTTAAATTAGTTGAGGCAAATTAATTGGGACAAATATTTTCCCACATATTGAATTATATTTATCAATCTCATAGACAGTAAGCTAAATGGATACTCTAGAGTATAGATAAAATCAGGGAACACTTAATGAGAGGACAGACTTTACTTCAGGAAATTACTTTATTCAAACATATGGCTTTAGATCTGGAAAATTGGAGCCTGAGTGTATAATTTGGGAGAACACAGGAAGGGGGGGGCAGGAAGGAAGTGGAGATTGCCAAACTGTTCTAGGTAAGGAATTATCAGGAGAGAATTGGGAGGTTGGGAAATTATAGGGAGGTTGGGAGATAAGTAAAGTACAGAAGAGTAAAGAGAAGGGAATTGGGCTAACAAGAACAAGACTCCATCTTTCAAGGGCAACAAAGGAAATACTTCAGGCAGGTTGTTTTACTTCTCTGAATCTTCAGTCTTTTAAAAATGGAATTAATAATATCTAATCTCCAGGAAGTATTTTGAATATTAAAAGAGATGTTCATAAAACATCTAGAATAGGACTTGACACACAATAACTACATATCATATATTAGGCCCCCCAAAATGCATGTTAATAACAATGAAACAACGTTGGTAATCATAATGGTTTTCAAAATGAAAACAAAATCATATACTTTATTTTCAATCGATGGGAGGCACACATCAGACAATATAGAAACAGACAATATAGAGAAGACCTAAATGGAAATTTTAGAACTGAAAAATAATATAATAAAATGAAAACTCACTGGAAGGACTCAATAGCAGAATTAGGTTTAGAGAAGAAAGACTCAGTAAAGTTGAAGATAGATCAACCTTAGAAACTATCAACTAATAGAAATTATACTATCTGAAAAAGAAAGATAAAATGAACAGAATTTCAGGGACATGTGGACAATAGCAGAAGATTGAACATTCATGTCATTGGAGTCCCAGAAGGAGAACAGAAAAAAAAGAGGGAGATAAATTAATTGGAAGACATAATGGCTGAAAATTTCTCAAATATAGCAAAACACATAAATCTACATACAGATTTAAGGAGCTCAGCAAGTACCAGCAAAATAAAACTAAGGAACTACACACCCAGACACATCATAATCAAATGTCTCAAAACTAAGGAGAAATAAATAATCTTATAAGCAACCAGAGAGAAATAAAACATTACCTATAAGGAAACATAATCCAAGTGACAGCAGATTTCTCTCCAGAAACCATGAAACCAGATGAAGCAGCACAAAAATTTTCTATTACTGCAAGGAAAAGTTACCCCACAATTTTTTATAGAGCAAAAATATCCTTCAGAAACAATGGCATTCTCAGATGAAGAGAATTAGTCACTAGCAGTCCTGCTATAAAAGTGGAAATATTACTACAGACCCTGAAGGCATTAGAAGGATAATAAGGGAATACTGCAAATAGCTCTGCACATATAAATTTGACAGCTTAGACACAATGGACCGAAATAATAAAACAAACTACCTAAAGAATGGTTAAAGAAACTTCTTCAGCAAGAAAGGAAATGACAAAAGAAAGAAACTTGAAATACCAGAACTAGAGAAATAACAATGATATAGGGAAAGATGTAGGTAAATATAAAGATACTTTTTAACATTTGAGTTTTCAAAATTATATTGCTTAAACGCAGAATTACTGTATTGTCTGTCTGACAGAGTCATCAATGCATGTAAATGATATATTTATGACAACTAATCATAAAGAGGATAAAAAGATCTAAATAGTGCTAAATTTCCTACATTTCACTTGAAATGCTAAAATATCAATATAAGTTAACAGTGTTTTGTGTTTAGAACAATCACCAAAAAAATTATACAGTTATATACTTAAAACACTATAGTAGAAGGACAGGAGACATTAAAAAGGATCAAGTAACTCACAGGAAGGCAGGAAAAGAAAAACAGAACAAATAAAGTGTATGAACAGAAAACAAATAATAAAATGGCATATTTAATTCCTAACATATCAGTAATTGCATTAAATGTAAATATAAATGGTCTAAATACAGAAAGATACCCACTGGTAGAATGGATTAAAAAAATATGACTTAGCTATATGTTTTACGAGAAACTCATTTCAAAGATAAAGACAAAGGTAAGCTAAAAGGAAAGGGATGAAAAAATATATCATGCAAACACCAATCAAACTCCAAAAGAAGGCTGGAGTGAGTATAGTACTATCAGATCATATAGATTTCAGACCAAAGAAAATTATTAGAGACAGGTAGAAATGCTACATGACACAAGGGTCAGTCCACTAAGTACAAGAGGACGTAATAATTCTAAATGTGTCTGCACCAAACAACAGAACTTCCAAATATATTAAGCAACAATCAGTAGAATGCAAAGGAAAAATGGACAAATCTACAATTATAAGGGAGATCCTCAGGGCCCTTCTTTCAAGATAGAAATGACCAGCTGGAAAATTAGCAAGGGTATAAGAGGATCTAATTGACATTTACAATACACTCCATCAAATATTTATAGAATATGTATTCTTGTCATATGCTTGTGGAACATTCACAAATAGGCCATACCCTTGGTTATAAAATAAACATCAACATATTTAAAATAATTAATATTATACATAGTATGTGCCATTTCCCTAATGGAGTCAAAGTAGAAATTAATAACAGAAAGACATCCAGTAAATCTTCAAACATGGAAATTAAGTGATGTACTATTATATAATTCCTGAATAAAAGAGTAGATCTCATGGAAAATAAACCACCAGCAAATTATATAGAAACAAAAAAACAACATACAAAAACTTGTGGGATGCACCAAAGCAGTGCTTACAGAGAAATTTATAGCACCAAATGCTCATTTTAAAGAGTGAGAGTGCCTAAAAACAATAATCTCAGCTTTAACCTCAAGAAAGTAAAAACAAAATAACTCTAAAGCAAGTTAAAGGAAGGAAATAAGAGCAGAGATGAATGAAATATAAAATAAAAAACAAATAAAATCAATGAAATTAAAAGCTAGTTCATTAAAAAAAATAAAATTTATGAATAGTTAACAAAATTGACAAAGGGAAAAAGAAGATACAAACTACCAATATGAGGAATAAAAGAGGATAATACTACCACAAACCCTGAGGTATTGGAAGGATATTAAGGGAATAGTACAAACAACTCTACACATATAAATTTAACAGCTTAGATGCAAGGGACCAATCCTTTGGGGGCGGGGTGGGGGGAACTACCAAAAGTAACTCAAAATGACGTAGATAACTTGTATAGATCCATAATTTTTTTAAAAAGTTCTGAAAAAGAAATTTCTAGGCCCAGATGGTGTCACTGGGTTTTACCCAGTGGGTTTCACCCAGTGGGTTTCTTATTTAAGTAAGAATGAAAACAAAATTTATACATCTGTCTTCAGAAAAAAAGAAGAATAGTACTTCCCAACTAATTTTATGAGGCCAACAGGACTTTGATGCCAAAACCACAGACAGTAGAAGAAAACTGCAGATGGCTGTCTCATGAACATAGTTGTAAAAATCCTCAGCAAAATAATAGAAAATCTTATCCAGCAACATATGAAAACATCTGTACCACGACAAAATGGAGTTCATTCCAGGAATACACTGTTGTTTCAATATTAAAAAAAAAAATCATCAATGTAATGCACCTTTGTTAACAGACTAAAGGAGAAAACGCTTCTGGTTTTAGCAATGCAGAAGAATCATTTGACAAAACCCATACTGATTCCTAATAATAACTTTCAGCAAATATGGAATGAAAGGAAATTTCTTCAATGTCATAGAAAACCTCTCTAAAAAACGTTTGGTTTACATCATACTTAACGGTGAAAATCTGAATGCTTTCTCCCCTAAAATCAGGAAGAAATGAATGATGTCCGTTCTTACCACTTTCATTTAATATAGTAATGGAAATCCAAGACAAGGTATTAATACAAAAGAAATAAAGAATGATTAGACAGAATGATATTTAAGCTATACTTAGAGATAAAGATTTAAATTATGTTGTGATTTTTATTAATGTATAATCACTACATTTTGTTTCAGCAGTTAAGCAGCTTCTTATAATTTAATTAATGAATTTGATTAAACAAATAATAGGTTTATATATTTTCCTTAAATTTGAAGGATGACCTTTAGCTTCCAAAATTTTATGATTGCACATTTATTTCTTTTTCTAGCTATAGTACAGACTTGAATTTTTTTTTTTTTTTTGGAGGCCCCAATGATAACAGACTTGAATTTTTAAATTTCCCTTCAAGGGTAGGGTGAACATTTTCTTTAAGTTGTATTTCTGCATCCTTCAGATTGGAGATTTTGGTGGTTCACATCAACTTTGAATATTCGCTGTAAATGTCCTTTGAGACTTAAGTGCCTGTTTCTTATTTGACCTAAGCAATTACAACAGTCTCTGTTTTAAAAATTTATGGTTAAATGAGGGAATAAAGTGCAATGTAAATATGAAAGTAAGGAAAAAATAGTTATGCACTAGATGTTTTAATGACTCCCTAAAAAAAGATACAAATTTAAGAGGAAGCCTCATTTATCATAGTATATCCCACAGTGACACATGAGGGTAATATAAGAAAACAACTTGGCTGTGTGTGGGTGAAGGTAAACATATAGTTTAAGAAAATGTAAATATTAAAATTTATTAGTTACTAAGAATGATCTCAAAACCATCTAAATTAAGAGTGGTTTGGGGCTTACTTTGTATCTACTTAATTTTTTGTTTGTTTCTGTTTCTCAGGGAGACAATAAACCAGCATTATAAAGGAAATGGATTTATCTTTAGACATAATTTCAATTTGTTAGGGGCATTACTTGGCAATTAAATAACATACTCTTTTATATTCTGAGAACGAGATTGTTTCATTTGATGCATTCAAGCCTACATTTAATAGTAATTTAGTGAAATGGACCAAAAAAACCAAACAAGAACAAAATAGATAAACTAGTTTTTTTGTAGGTGGTAAATTAACTTAACTAGTGAACTGCATTGTTTTATATTAATGTGTTTTTACTTTTCACATTTTCTTTTGATGTTGAATAGAAATAAAAGACAACAAAATTATCTTTAGAGTGAACTGTGGTATCATTTCATTTAAATTGCCAAAGTAAATTTTGCTATAGTCCAAACTTCATTTTTTCCCTTAATGATGCCTGTTTCTGTAAAACCAGCCTGATAGAGCTAGTAAATAATTCCCAATACTCTGGTGGGCAGTAGGCACTTTCTCCTGTTGGAGGAATGAATCGTTAAGGTAAATAAGAACTCATTCTTCCCACCTTTTGTTCACCCCCTAGCAAACTCACCTCTTTTCTGGGCTGCAGTTTTGCTCAGCATCTTTGGCATTGAATTTGCTTGGCCAATTTTCATTTGATACTGTGTTTGGGACTATTTGAGTTTCTGCCTCTGGGAAGTAAAGTCTGAAAATTGAAGCTATTCTCAAATAATGTTTTGAAAAATCTGGAATCATGGTCTTAAAAGTCTCTCATTGAATGTAAGTATAAAGCTATGGATTAGCACAAGAATCTGAAAAAAAAATTCCATTGAGCTAAAGTAAAATTCTCTCTGATTGAAGCAATGCTTTTTTTTTTCTTAAAAGGAAATGGAGATTATTAAAGTTGGGTTGAAAAAAATAGAGACCTCTTTACTTGTAGTCATTTTTTATTATGTCTGTGGCTGATTATGATTAGTACAATGGGTCTGAGTTAATGACCAGAAAATTGGTTACCAAAATGCCTCAAAAGCTGATGTTGGCTAATACTCACTTTCTGGATGTTGACTTACCATTCTTTATGAGGGACAACACATAAAAGCAGTTATGTCTGATGAGTACTTGTTTTCTATTATTTTCTTTGTGAATACATACAAATTTTGTATTCTGTTGTAAATGCAATATCTAAGTGAATTTGAAAATGTTACTTTATTGAGGATGATGACAAGATCACATATTTTAGTTTTCATCATTTTCATAGATCCCATATTTTAGCTGATGAAAATTATAGGAGAAAGTATCCAGAGTTTTTAAAGCCATATTTGGTTCAGTCCAGGGCAAGGGATTAGCAAATCAAAGGTACTATTAATAGCATATATTTTGTTTTGATTTAATCCTTGTGAACTAAGTGGACTATGCAACTGTGTTTGAAACCATCCTACCTCAAAGGGGTCTTTTCCTTACAGAAAAAGGACACATTAATGAATGAGGAACTTTGAGACAAATTTAGTTTGTGTATATATACATACATACATACATACAGATCAGTCATGGACTAAATCATTTTAAATACTTGGTTCCTCTCTTTTGTTTTTACATTCACTATACACCTATAAGTATTCATACATGTGAAAATGAGTATCCACATTTGTTAAATAATTTTTGAAAATATTTTAATGACTATAAAAGGAATGAGGAACATATAGGTGAATCACTCCTATACAATGAACTTCCAATGTCTTCATAATGACTCTGCTTCTGTACTCAATTGTTTTTCTTTTTTAAAATTTTTAAAATTTTTTATTTTTTAAAAGATTTTATTTATTCATTTTGCCAGAGTGTGTGGGGGGAGAGAAAGAGAGAGAGAGAGAGAACGTGCAGGCAGAGGGAGAAGCAGGCTCCCCGCTGAGCAAGGAGCCCGATGCGGACTCAATCCCAGGACCCTGGGATCATGACCTGAGCGGAAGGCAGATGCTTAACTGACTGAGCCACTTAGTCATCCCCACAACTGTTTTTCTTAAAGTAGGAAAAATTATATATATAGTATAAAATAGACACAGATTTATTTTTAAATAATTTTGAGATTTAATTTCCTTATTAGGCTCTATTTTTAGCATGTCACAAATTCTAAGTAGTGCACACTTTTATGTATATTAATTTTTTCCTGATTCCACCCATAAACATGATAAATTATTTTTTCATCATTCCATAGGGGAAGTAAATCCTTATCTCTCTAAACCAGTCCTCCTTGGCTTCAGGACAAAAACTTGGTTCTGTTGGCTTTTACTGAACCAGAATAGTCTTTTAGTAGTATAAGGCAGTCAGTGACTATGGGCATTGCTGGCAAGTATGGATTGTACCTACAAATCTTCCTTCATTGTTTTTCCCTTAGATTTAGAACTCAAATTCTGAGTTGATCTGTAACATCTTGGATTGCCTTGGCTGCACTCCAGGCATGCACTTCTCACAAATGAGTTCTTTAGTCTTCTGTCTTGAAGACTTTATCTGTTTCTGCCTCTATTGCTCTGTTTTCTCCCTTGCCTTTCTAATTTTTAAAAAAAATTTTTTGACTGATCATTTAAAACCCCTGCCTTTTCTCCTTTCCAAGAACCAACCAGAATGTTTGTAGATTTCATAAAGGTTTACCACCCTCTTCCCACAAGTGTCTTTTATGATCCTTATCGATGCCATACATTCCTTTGTTTTCTCCCTAATACCACTGTTATACACAACCAATATAATCTAAGCTTTACCTGTTGTGATAAGAAGAGGTCAAATTTATAGTATTATTTAAAATCTCAGTATGCCTAGTCTCTACATGCTTATCTATTCTGAAACCTCAGGCACTCTCCAAGATCACTCTATGCAACTACGCCCTATGCCACCAAAATTGTAATACATGGATGTTCTCCTACACTTAATGATGGAAGGGGTTTGTTTGTTTGTTTTCATTGTTTTTTTAATGATGGAATGTTTTTTAAGGTCCTTGAGCGTCTTTAAACTTCATTAGGGTAGGAATCATACCATTTTTTTCCTTAACTGCTGTATCACCAGTGCCCACCAGATTTCTGTTCTTAGTAATAATTCAGCAGATTCCTGATGAATATATGAGTATTTGTGTTACTAGGGTCTCGGCTATGTGGGTGGTCTTCATAGCTCTCTAGCTATGCATGTATGGGCATCCCTTGGCTCCCTGAGCTACGTTGTCATTTACTGTCATTTGCTACTCACATTGTGACTTCTCATGATGGCAGACAGCTGACATTCCGTGTGTGTGTGTGTGTGTGAGAAATGTCTTATTGGCTCTTACCTACATGTCTTGTACACTTCCTCTCTACCTCTATGCTTTTGTTTTATTTTTGCCTGAAGAGAGAGTCATTGTAGCACCACTGCCACTCCATAAATTTCTTCCCCACGGCCTTTGACTCTCAATGATTGTATTGCAAAAATACTAATTTTATTGTGTTGTTTTAGGAAGAATCTTGAAAGCCTATGGAGGGAGATGGGGTGAAATACTGCTTAGAAAATTGGAAACCTTTAGACAAAACTGCCGACTGAAAATTAAAAATGACTAGTATTCTAACTTTTCCTATTTAAATCCATCTCTTCCTCAAATTAAGATGCTTTAAGTTTCTTCTGTCAAATAAATAAAATCTTAAAAAAAAAAAAGATGCTTTAAGTTTCTAACAGTTGGTAACACTCTGCTATCAAAAAGAGAAAGGTAAATTAAACTCATTTATGTACTTCTTCAAAATTTTAACTTGCTTCTGCTTTAAGTTGACATCTAGGTGACTGTGACCTCTTTCTCTTCCTAGCTATTAATTGACTGGCTTCAGGTCCTTGTTCTATTGTATTCCCTCTTGTATTTGCCACAACCGTGACCTTTTCAGATTCTAACAATTATTTGTGTGATAGTTTCCACCTTTGACACTCTTGTCATCCGGAGACATCTTCCACTCTGCTCCCATTATTTATCAGCCACCCAGGCTGAGAAAGTCACTGGAAAAGATATAGCTCTGAAAGATCCTTTATTTGAAAAGAGTATCCAGATGACTGACTATGTCCTTTAGTGTTAAGCTTTCAATATTGCCTATTTAGAGGACATAAGTGTAGGTATAGCTCTCCTTATTTTAAAAACACTACAAAATAAAAATATACGCTTCAGTTGTGGTGGTATATAAATACCTACTTTAGAAATAAAGTGAATAATGATAGTCTTCCTGTCTGAATTTCACTTAAAAGATGAAAGCACTTATTGTTTTACTATCCCAAATTCATGGAATTGGAAACATACCATTGTTTCATATTGATGATTCTACAATGAGTTTGTTTCAATGCAGATGTTCTGCTGTTCATTCACTCTTTACTATCAAAACAGTGTTACTTGTGGAGGTGAGCAGCTGATTGAGGATTTGGAAAAAAACACAATAGATATATATATAATGAAACAATTTGAAATATCCTTTGAACAAATGAGACATTTCAGTTTTCTGTCCAGTATGTACAGTTTTAATCAATGCTAAATCTGGGTTACTACCACAAAAAATAACAACAAGCTATATTTTATTTTGAGGTTGAATCATAGACTAAAGGAATCTACCTCTAGTAAATTCTGTATTGTAGCGTTAGTCTCAGGTTACTGAAGAATACCCTCAGTGGACCATATGTTGAATGAACATATGTATTTTATAGTATAGTGTAGTGTAGTATAATATAAGATAATCAATGTGTATGCATGTATAAGTTATTTGTATTATTTCTAATATTGTATTGATTTCTTCTAACTACATTACTTAAACCAGTCAACTCTGGCTGTACATTAGAGTAACTTAAGAAGTTTTTCAAAACACCAAAGTTTGGCCTCGTGCAAGAATATTGAGCTGAATTCCTTAAGTGTAGGGCCCAGGCATCAGTATTTTAAAAATTCTCCAAAGTGATTCTAATATGAAGTCAGAGTTGAGAAGCACTAAACAAATAAGTGAGTAGAGAGCCTATCAAGCTCTGGAATATGTCAGTTTCTAGATTTCCTTAACTACAGGTTGGCAGTTTTCACATGATGTGAAGAAGCCACAGAGGAAAGGACATTTGAGTAATTAGCAATCCTAGAATTCATTCTTACGCATCCACCACATATACATCCTCTATAAAATGTACTGTAAATAACTTCATTCCACAGGGGCAGTGAAAGAAGCCAATTAGAAAACATTTGTTTTTATCTTCAATATGTGTGTATCTTTAAAAAGTTTTCTATGATGCATTCGAATGTGAGTGTCCTGTGGCCTCATTCCATGAGAAGGCGAGATTTTGCTTGAAGATAGAGATTATTTGGAAACCAGAATTTAAATCTTAGATGGACACAAGAGAGGAAAAGATCTATCTTGAAAAGATCTATCCTGAAGGAGTTGTCATAATTAGGAATGTTAATGAAGAATGTAGATCTAGATATAGATATGGGTATATGTAGATATGTATCTTCTTTATATATAACTACTTCTTGGTTTCCACATAAATCCAGGAAAGAATCAGTTATATTCTTACCACTATTCCTTGAACCTCTGAAAACAGGAGAATGGCAGAGACAATTAGAATTCATGTGTGACAGAGAAGGGATGTGAGAAGAGGTGATTTGAAAGGCAAAGTAGTCTCATATTTAACCAGATTTTCCTTCTTTAGCTTACTGTGGATATAGTTTTACTCCCATTATTGGAAAAGTGTATGTTGAAACATCAAAAGTGAATTTTAACTGGAAAGTTTTTAAAATTTTGGGATTACTTGACTCATGGGCTATTGAAATAAGGGACTCCGTAGCTGGAGAAGTTTAGAAATTCTGTAATATTTGAATTTTTAAAATTATGTGTAAAATATTAATTTCCTTATATATTTCGACTACTGTATGCTTTTTTTTTTTTTTGGTCTTTCAGTTTTTGCATTTTTATAATACATTTATAAAGAAAGAAATGTTTAATTGAGTGCTGACTTTGGTCAGGCATCTGTATGATTACTGTCAGCTATAAGCATGTCTTTAAATCCTATTCCAAGTTAGAAGATACATGCTTTCAAAATTACTGATTTTCAGTTTTGACCTTGGCAAAAAAGAATGAACAGATCATCTCATTCAAAACAGGGCCATAATATCACACAAATGTTTTCTTATGGTTTGATTTATAATTTCAGTTGAACATGAACTTGCCATCTATATAAACTTAACTCACTTTCAAGGACAGATGGGACTACAGTTGGCTTTGAGTGACTTTCATTTTTTTGTCCAAAAATTTATTAGAAGTTCTGCATGACCCTTATGAGTCACATGAACCTATCTGTGAGGGGCATTGTTGGCAGATACGGACTGTAGCATCATTAAAATAGAAAATAGAGGGAAAGGCTTTTGCTATAGTCTCCAAGAAATTAGTTTACCTTCATCAGTAGGTGATTAGCATCGTGAAGCCTCCAGTAGTGAAAAAGATCTCTAATCACTTTCCCTGTTGAAGTTGGCTTCAAGAGAAAAAGGGTTGTTTTTTTTTGCCTAGAAAGTACTTAATAATTGTTTGGATAAAATATTTTAAAATGGTTGTGTAAAATGCTGTTTCTTGGGTGCCTGGGTGGCTCAGGTGGTTAAGCGTCTGCCTTCGGCTCAGGTCATGATCCCAGGGTCCTGGGATCGAGTCCCGCATCGGGCTCCCTGCTCAGCGGGGAGCCTGCTGCTCCCTCTGCCTCTCTCTCTCTCTGTCTCTTATGAATAAATAAAATCTTTAAAAAAAAAAATGCTGTTTCTTTTAAAAAATCTTACCATCAGATCTATTTTCAATTTAAATGTTTTTTTTTTAAGATTTTATTTATTTATTTGACAGAGAGAGAATGAGAGAGAGAGCACATGAGAGTGGGGAGGGTCAGAGGGAGAAGCAGGCTCCCTGCTGAGCAGGGAGTCCGATGCGGGACTCGATCCAGGGACTCCAGGATCATGACCTGAGCCGAAGGCAGTCGCTTAACCAACTGAGCCACCCAGGCACCCTCTATTTTCAATTTAAAGCAATAAATAATAGAGTTAAGTAATTTAGGTCAGATGTGTTAGGTTACAATTTTGGCCAAAGGCCATCACAAAACTATTCGTATAAAATAGGTAGAATGCATTCTCAGAAAAACGGTATAAGGTATAAAACAGAGCAGAATGAGCTGACTTTGAGAATATGTGAATACTTAACTTGGTTGCATTTGCATAGGGGCTAGAGCTTGTTTAACAGTTTATATTTAGGGCATTTGTTTTAAATTTAAAGGTTTTTTGTTTTTGTTTATTTCATTTTTTTTGTCATGGGAGGGCGGCTTTTGCTTTAAGTCAAAAAAGGAAAGAAGTGGTAATGTATTTATTCTATGGTAAAAATAAACAGCTTCCAAAGCAGAGAAGTCGTTGAAATTGGAAATGATAATAATTAGCTTAAACAGCATAGTTAAGAGTATATTTAGCATCAAAAGAGTCATTGAAGCTTTTATAATTTAACTTAAATATTTAGGTTTTGTAGAGGTTATTTTCTAAGTATCTATCTATCTATCTATCTATCTATCTATCTATCTATCTATCTATCTATCTATGTAGTTGCAATATTTATTCTGTAGCTAAATGTGTCAGTTATCCTGAAGACAAATGGAAGGGTGTTGCTCAGATGAGCCAGGTTAGTTTCAAATATCTTAAGTTAAATGGTTAGTATAAAAAAATCATGCTGAATTTGCTTATGAAATTGAAGATTAGTTAGGTATCTATAACTCAAAAAAGGAAATATATTTTTTAAAGTAAAAATGCCTCTAGAGCTTTCTATTTCTACTTCAATATCAAGGCTTTTCTGTAGTCCTTTCCTTTTTTTTTTTTTATAAAGATTTTATTTATTTATTTGACAGAGAAAGACACAGCGGGAGAGGGAACACAAACGGGGAGTGGGAGAGGGAGAAGCAGACTCCCCGCCAAGCAGAGAGCCCGATGCGGGACTCGATCCCGGGACTCCAGGATCATGACCTGAGCCGAAGGCAGTCGCTTAACCAACTGAGCCACCTAGGCGCCCGTCCTTTCCTTTTTTTTCTTTTAAATTCAGTTAGCCAACATACAGTACATAGTACTATAGTACATGTAGTGTTCAATAATTTATCAGTTGCGTATAACACCCAGTGCTCATCACATCACGTGCCCTCCTTAATGCCCATCACCCAATGACATCCCTCTACTCCCCTCCCCTCCAGCAACCCTCAGTTTGTTTCCTATAGTTAAGTCTCTCATGGTTTGTCTCCCTCTCTGATGACTTCCCATTCAGTTTTCCCTCCTTTTCCCTATGATCTTCTGCTCTGTTTCTTATATTCCACATGTGAGTGAAACTATATAATTATCTTTCTCTCATTGACATATTTCGCTCAGCATAATACCCTCCAGTTCCATCCACGTTGATGTAAATGGTAAATATTCATCCTTTCTGATGGCTGAGTAATATTCCATTGTATCTACATACACATCTTCTTTATCCATTCATCTGTCGATGGACATCTCGGCTCTTTCCACAGTTTGGCTATTGTGGACACTGCTGCTATAAACATTGGGGTGCAGGTGCCCCTTTGGATCACTACATTTGTATCTTTGGGATAAATACCTAGTAGTGCAATTGCTGTAGTCCTTTTCTTAAATAAGGTTTTCTTTCTGGTAAAAAAGAGTGATGGGGGGTGGGAGGGATGGGGTGGC
>NC_138380.1:35708523-35745647 GCF_054177405.1 Leptonychotes weddellii | reverse complement strand
CCCCCCCCCAACTCCAGCAACCCTCAGTTTGTTTCCTGAGATTAAGTCACTTTTGAATCTTAAGTCTTTATAATAGTAAGGCTGACTTTGTGCTATGAAATTATAATTTATCTGACTCATTATCAGTAGCAGTTAACACAGTTCATGAAACTTCTTTCTACCTGTGTTTCACTTCATTTTTCTCTTGATACTCTTTTTCCATCACTTTTCCATTTTCCATTATTTCATTATTTCTAACTGGAAATCTAGTTAGATCCTGAAAATAACAAAACTTGGTTTTGTAGTCTGATTGGTCAGTATACTTTCCTGATGGTGGTTTTAGGAAATGTGTATATCTTCAAGAACGGAGAAAATAAACTCTATAGTTTATTTTTAAAGCCCAAACTCAAGGAGCTATTGTTCTGCTTACTCTCTTCTGATTATTCTTCCCCAGGATTTCCATATAATCCCTAAAAACTGTTACAACTAAACTTTGAGTACCACTTACAGAAGATATTTTCTTTTTTCCAGTGAACTTCAAAAGTAAATCATTTTTACCTCAGAAAGAAAGATAACTGTTTTGAAGATAAGACTAATCACATTAGGCCTTCAACAGTTTCTTTTCTATTCCACAGTTATATTTATCTTCAAAAGGTCTAATCCAGTTCAAGGAAAAGATGTATGAAATCAGTTTGATTCCCTAAGGCAAACCCAGAGAGTCTCTTATATTTATTTCTTTTGGTAAACTTATGGCTGCTGTCTAAGCCAAAATTAAAAGCATAAATAACAAATAGGAATGGACCACGAAGCTAAATAAATTGACTTCACAACTAGATTTACATGTTGGATCATCAAAACTTTACGTATTAGATCATCAAAACCCAACCATTAATTTATAAATGCTATCTTCAGTTTGAACTTTCCCATCCTTTCCTACTGTTCCCCAGTCTTCTACATTAAAGTTCCTTGGCTTTCCCCTGAAATATAAATCCTTCTCTGACAATAATGTGATATATAGAAAGGCACCATTTATTAAATTTTTTCTGCTAGGGCGCCTGGGTGGCTCAGTTGGTTAAGCGACTGCCTTCGGCTCAGGTCATGATCCTGGAGTTCCGGGATCGAGTCCCACATCAGGCTCCCTGCTCAGCAGAGAGTCTGCTTCTCCCTCTGACCCTCCTCCCTCTCATGCTCTCTGTCTCTCATTCTCTGTCTCGCAAATAAATAAAATCTAAAAAAAAAAAAAAAAAAAATTTCTTCTGCTAAAAATCTTCTCTGGTGTGTATTCCGCATCTCCCCTCCTTACAGTACATTCTAGGAAAACCCTCCTTAGCGCTAATGAGAAAAAATAACTATGTATTTAGTTTCATATACATGCTGATAAGATTTTTGACACTGTATTTCTGAAATGGACGTGGCCAATGGGAAATGATACTTAATAGATATATAATGTTAAGAGTAACTTTTTAAATGAAAATTTCCAATTGTATATCTATATTGGCTCCTCTGAGAGTTAATAATTGTTCATATCTAGCGAAAATCACAGAATAATTATTGTACATATTAATATTATCATTAATAATCTGGGTTTCTGATGCTGAATTTTGATTAGTTTTAATAGTATCCAGCCATACTTGCTGTCTTTGATTCTGTGTGATACCTCTTTAGCATCACCAGAAATTGGTTTTTTTCCTTAAACTGCCTTGAGTAAACTTATAAACTGACAATTTATGTGGAACAATAGACCAGTATGATCAGGAATGAAATATATCCATTTGTTTAAAACTCAAGCTCTTTAGTGAAAAAAATTATTCAATTTGGAAGGTGAATAGACAAATTATAAAGAAAAAACAAAGTACATAGTTAGAGAAATGGAACCCATTGTAACATTGTACCACAATAAAGAGTGAAGATATAATCACATTCTCTCCCTCTCTCCCTTTCTCTGTCTCTCTCTTTATATATATATTCTTTAAAAAAAAATCACTTGACGAGTATTGAGCTCTTACTCTGAGGTAGGGACAATGCTGAGTGCTTTAAATTGATTTGATCTTCACAGGCATCTACTTTAATTATGTATACACAATAATGTGAATGATGCAGTGTAAAAATATTTGATATGCACATATGCTTCTTATAAGGTCCACAAAGACTTTTACAGTCTTGCTAATGTTTAGTTTTTAGCAATCACTCTCTTCCAGCATTATCCAAGACAATCTATATTCTTTTTATTGTATTCTATTTTTTTGACAAGACTGCTGTTTCTTCTACCATGATAATATTGACACCCAATGTCAAAGTCCTCCTTGTTTCATCTATCAGAATAAAAGGGTATTATCTTTAAATTGGTACTATTGGTAACAAATAAATACCCAAATTAAATAGGTAGACACTAAGATAAATTTTCCAAGTGATTGTTTTTTTTTTAATATCACATATTTATGGTCTCAATCTCTCACTCTCTCTCTCTTTCTGTTTCTGTCTCTCCTCTCTTTTTTTCCTTCTTTCCTTCCACCTCTCTTGCCTCTCTGGTAGATGTTAGAATACTTGAATTCTAGTCTCTGCTAAATTGATTTAGAGCATTATAACTCTGGGCAAATGACAAAAGGTACTTGGGATTCTAAGTTTCTGTCCTTTAAAATGATAACATAAAAATAGATGATATCTAGCATCACTATTGTAGACCTAAAATTCTGTGGTTCAAAGACATAATGAAATACTACCTGAGGTTATATACCATGGACAGTGATAAGTTTCAAATGAAGACTTTTTGAAAGTCCCACAATTGCTTGAAAAGATGCATTTTACTTTGAGCTGAAATGCCACATTGACCATGTGTCTTCTGTAGATATTTTTGTTTCCGGGAAGAAAGGACCAGAGAAGCTAGGTTTAGCTAAGTGTTATTTATCATGAAGATATAAGTAGAATATAATAGAAATCCACAAAGAAGAGACTTTATGAAGCCAACTCTCATGAAGCTTAGCCTGGATATTAATGCTGAACTTTGAGCTATGCTAAGGACCCAGCCATAGCAGTCTCAACTTGGATCCCCTACCATGGACATGAACCAGGACATGCCTAATATGGCACATGAGCTTTTTTTCTAATTTATTTTCTTCCTGTGTTTACTTATAGTTTCTGTCTTCTCATGCCTTCTCTGTATACTTGACTTTGATTTACCCTAACCCTTAATCTACCTTCAAGTCAGTCTTTCATCTCCAACACCCATTGCTAATCTGCTAATTTGTTTTCTGTTCAAATTAATGAGAGAGAATCTCATAAGTGTAGTTTATTTTTTCAAACCAAGCTTTTTGGAAGGGATAAACTTTGGCCCAATTAGCTGTGGTAGGGATTGCACTTAGGTCTATGTAATAAAAAATACGACCTTCAGTAAGGTATGTGGGTTTCATACTTTGCCTTGAATCAGGTGTGGCCATATAGGTAACAAGATACATGTTAATTCACACGATGGACTGGGCATAAGATCATGAGCAGCCGCAGCTGCTGCATACCTAAGTACTCCTGTCTGAAGCAGGTACATACCTGCTTTCAGGGGGGACATGAAAAGTCATTTTGAGTAAGGAATGTTTGAGGAGATTTAATGTGTATCTCCAAAAGAAGGTGGACATTGACTTTTCTTAATTAAAGCAGCTACTATAAAGGAAATCAAACTAAGAAATGAAAATTCCTGTATCTCTCTGCTGACTGTAGCAGCATAAAACCTCAAAAGCTCATGTGAAAGCAAAGGCTAACTGTTGTACTTAAGTCAAGATTTTTTTCAGTGTTACATTTTTAAAAAATTATTTTTCCACTTAATTACCTCCTTTCCTTATTTACTTTCTTAGTAAAAGTACAAGTTCAAAAATTGAAAATGATCTATGCATTTGACAGAGGAAAAAAGACTTATTAGAAGAGAAATAGGAATTTGTTGTACTTGGGTTTATACTCTAGAAGTGATGACTATTTCAAAATTCTCTTATGTGAATAATACAATGAATATGTGAGGCATTCTGAAACAGCTACTAACAATAATTATTTTATGTTAATATTTTGTTTATAAATGGGGCCTTTTAACTGGTACGAAACAATAACCAATTTTTATATCCCATAAAGGGTATACTGTGCCACCAAATGCTGAAAATGAGCTGAAATTTATAACTCATTTATCTGAGGCATTTTTTTTTTTTTTAAGTACACACAGCATACAGGAACATGTATTATTCATCTAAACTGTTAACTCATTTGCATTTTCATTAAACTGTAAAGACTATATCACTGCAATGTGAGCAGAATTTTAATTTGATTCTGTTTTGTACATAACAAACCCAAATTTCTTGTGTTTAAAACTCAATGCATTTACTAATAGACATCTATACAAATATACATACAGACATGTGCATATCTGTAATTAAGGGAAAAAACATGCAAATAAAACATCTAATACCCAATTTATTTTTTTATTTGAAATCAGATATTTTCCCATTGAAGTGAATCTTCCAAATAAATGAGACATTCTCTTTAGCACTGAAACTTTAAAAATATTACTGTTGCTTGAAGTATGTTACAGCTTCTTTTAAAGCCAAGTATACTGAATGTTATTCTATTATTGATGATCCAAAGACATAAATTTCATAAGCTATTAAAACTTGAAGGTTTTTTCCCTAAAAATAAATGGCTACAAAGGCATGCTTTTCAAGTTTCATATATATTTTTGTATATTTATATTTTTATAAATATTTATAAAATATGGCCTCTTATGGCCTCTTACTAACAGGCTGCGAAAAAGAAAGCAGAGGAAACAGCTCCCTTTTAATAATGTTTGTCATCCTGTAGTTTGTTTCTTAAAATTTACTTAATCAGTAAATAAATATTAATTGGTGTTTATGAGAAGGCACTGGAGGGGCGCCTGGGTGGCTCAGTTGGTTAAGCGACTGCCTTCGGCTCAGGTCATGATCCTGGAGTCCCAGGATCGAGTCCCGCATCGGGCTCCCTGCTCGGCAGGGAATCTGCTTCTCCCTCTGACCCTCCCCCCTCTCATGCTCTCTCTCTCTCATTCTCTCTCTCAAATAAATAAATAAAATCTTTAAAAAAAAAGAAAAAAAAAGAGAAGGCACTGGAAACAGAAGGAGAAATAGTCAAAGCTTTGTTGAGGAAGGAGACATATAATAAACTGGTGAACATTAAAAAGGAATAAAGAGGGGCGCCTGGGTGGCTCAGATGGTTAAGCGTCTGCCTTCGGCTCAGGTCATGATCCCAGGGTGGTGAGATCAAGCCCCACATCAGGCTCTGCGCTCAGCGTGGAGTCTGCTTGTTCCCCTCCTCTGCTCCTCTGCTCGCTTGTGTTCTTTCTCTCTCTCTCTCAAATAAATAAATAAACTTTAAAAAAAACAAAAAAAGGAATAAAGACTTCTCGTATTGCTCAGGCTTGTATTATGCTGTTAGAATAGTAACAATACTTAATAATTATCAACCACACTTTCATTGTACCAGATACTCTTCTTTACATGATTTAATTAATTTGTCTTCCTAAAGGAACTTTAGGAGGTGGTGTTATTACTCCTTATTACTCCTCTTTTCCTTATATTTCATATGAGAATAGTGGGGCAGAAATGTTAGGTAACTTGCTAGTTCATAGCTAGCAAGTGTTGAGAAAATAATTTAAAACAAAATCTCCTAACCCAGATAACCTCTCCACAAAAGTAGAAGAGAAAGAAAACAGTTTTGTTATTGAGTAAGTATTAAACCAAAATGCATCACAGGCAATCTTTTAAGAGATTGCGAAGACAGAAAGAAATCTCACCTTGTATATAGCTAAGCAGAATACGACCTGTTACATGACATGTTTTCAAGACAAACAATAGTCCTTGAGTAAGAGACTTGATGGCACCATTTGTCATGCATACTTCACTATAGATTCACCTGGTAATTGAGGTGACCATCTGTTTTAGCTTATTAGCTTTATCCAAAGGAAAAATAAATATATATTTATGACAGGAGTTAGTTTTAGGTCTTGGAGTGTGGCACCTGTCAAAATTAGGCTCCTAACTTTCCAAAGAAACTGGAAGATAAGAGCACTGTCTTCCTTAATGATTGCCTATCAACAAGATGGTCCCCAGATTCTTGAGAAAGACATACCTAGGTTGTAAAACTGGCAAAGGCTTATTTAGCTTTTTTTAAAAAAAGTACATAGGTTTTAAGAAACAGAGAAAGAACTTACAAGTTTAAATTTTCTAAAGTAAATGCGCTAAGAAAAGGGAAAGGTTGCTTCCCCTTTTATTCAACAGGAAGAGTTAAGCTTCTTATTTTTAATTTCTATATGCCTTTACATAAGTAAATAATAGAATTAAGATTTGAGTCCAGGAAATGTTGGCAAAGCCCAAGCCCTTAAATATATCTCTATATAAAATTCTGCTAAGTGTATGCTTGGCTTGGAGATGACTGTCTTCACTTGCTTTGATACTTGTATCATGAGAAGGATGCAGCCATATAAGCTCTAGGGAAGGAACATTCCAAGTAGATGAAACAATAAGTCAAAAGACCTTGAGACCAAAAGAGGTTTGATGTGTCTAAGGGACACAATAAAAACCAGTGTGGCTGGATATAGTGAATGGGGGGGGGGGTGTACAATAAGCTTAGACATTTAGGTAAGGGTTAAATCTTATAGGCAGGCACTGCAGGCCATAGTAAGAAGTTTGGATTTTATTTTAGTGGCAATAGAGAGCAATTTGAAGGCTCTCTTAAGCAGAGAAGTATAATGATCTCATTTTTGATTAAGAAATTATTTTTCTGTTTTATGAAGAAGTTGTGTTATGTTAGGGAGTTGACAATGGAGGCGGAGTAGCCAATATAAGGCTATTGCAGTAGTCTCAGTCTATGATTACAGCATAGAGATTTGAGTTAAATTTTGCCTATTTTTGGAGGTAAAGCTACAAAACTCTGTTGATGTTCTGGTTTTGAGGTGGGAAGAAAGAGAAGAATCACGGGTGATTCCAAGAATTTAGTTCTAAAATAAATGGTGGTAGTTCTCTACTGGCATAAGGAAGACTTCAAGCCTAGAACAGATTTAAGAAGGTGTGGGGAATCAGTACTAGTTTTAGCCATCTTAATGTTGTAATGTCTTTTAGACATAGGTCCAAATGGTGATGTCAAGTTAGCAGTTGGATTTGGGAGTCTGTGGTTCAGGGTAAATAGTCTAAGATGCAGATGCAAATTTGAGGGTCATGGGCATATGAAAAGTATGCATATAACTGTGGGATCAAGAATGAAAGAAATTACCTATCCTGTGAGGGCAAATAGAGAAAAGTGCTGAGGACAGGAAATTTCTTGGATATACATGTTAACCAAAGTAATACCCTCTAAAAGAGTATTTGTCCTAGGGATTATTTGTTGGAAAATTGAAGGGAAAAAAATCTTTGTAGTTATATAAAGAAATAAGTAGAAATCCAAGAAACAGTGTTTCTATGGAAGTAAACGAAGAGGATAAATCCTACAGAAAAGTCCAGTTTGGTAAGGATGAATGATCTCCAGTGGGATTAAGAACTAAAATAAATTGAGTACCTACTATGTTTCAGGGACCTGTCAAAGTGCTTTACATATATTAACTCATTTAATCCTCACAATTACTTTCCTCCCCCAGAGATAAAGACAAATACTACTGAAATTTCACAAATAAAAGTAGAAGTTAATTAACTTCTTTAAGGGCATACAGCTTGTAAATGATGCAGTTGTGTTCAGACTCAGGAAGTAGGACTCAAGAGCCTATGCTCCTAATAATTACGATTATTGGTGACTTTTTTGGAAGCAATTACAGAGGAATTTACTGTTCTCTCTGCTAGGAAACTCCTCCCCAATATCTAAATATGCCTCTCTCTCACACTTAAGATCTCTTATCAGAGACCCTTTTCCTAATATTCAACCCAAATGTCTCCTTGCACCACTTAATTTTTCTTCTTGGAACTTGCCAATTCCTGTAATTATTATATATTTGTCTGGTATCTCTATCTCCATCTGGCTATCTATTAGTAAGGACTTAAATTTGTTCACCATAATGTCACCAGTGCCTAGTCAGTGGTTATGTCTAAATAATGATTTATTGGCCAAAGAGTGATGGTAAGTTAATGATGAGTTTAATGAATAAGTGAATGAATGAATATAGCTTTGGTTGCAATTTTGACTGTCCAGCTGATTTTTGAGACTGTGCATCTTTAGTTTCACTAATTCTGGGGGTCATGTCCTTTTCTCCAACAGGGCTCTGTCACCAAGAGGAAAGATGATTGTGGGAGTGAGTCAGGATCTGAGTAGCCAGAAAGGAAGAGAATTGGAGAACCTTAAATAGAGGGAAAAGAACAGTTGAGATAGAAGGAAGAGAGTAGTGTTGGTATAGAGAGTGTTAGGGGACAAATAAGGCTTGGGAGGGAAAAGTCAGAGACCAAGGCATGGGAAGAATTGAAGGATGCAAGAAACAATTGGAGTAGAGTAAGGGATGTAAAGAATTGAAATGATGGGAAGTTGTAGTCCTTTTGTGGAATTTAGAATTTTAGATTTTTGTAGATTATTAACTATGATTATGCAAAGGAGGTAAGGTGTAAAAATAATGTCTAAAACTCATAAAAATGTTTCCTTAGAATTTTCCACTAGCATTAACATCAGTAAAGTTTTATTTAATCATTTGTTTATTAGAGTGTGCACGGAGGCATGCAGGGGGAGGGGCAAAGGGAGAGGGAGAAGGAGAGAAGCAGACTACCTGCTGAGGGTAGAGTCTGACATGCGGCTTGATCCCAGGCCCCTGAGATCATGACCTGACTGGAAATTAACAGTCAGATGCTTAATTGACTGAGCCACCCACATGGTCCAAAGTTTTATTTTTTTTAAACTGTATCTTCTTAGGAGCACAATAATAGCTATATTTTTTAAAATAATATTTTCTCAATTTAATGAAAACATGCATATGCATATACAGTCGTAGACATTTCACAACTTAAACGTTTAGATTTTATTTTATTTTATTTTTTTAAGATTTTATTTGACAGAGAGAGAGAATAAGCAGGGGGATCAGCAGAGGCAGAGGGAGAAGCTGGCTCCCCATTGAGCAAGGAGCCCGATGCGGGGCTTGATCCCAGGACCCTGGAATCATGACCTGAGCCAAAGGCAGCCGCTTAACCAACTGAGCCACCCAGGCACCTCAAACGTTTAGATTTTAAAATGCCAATAATTAGACATTCTAATTAGAGCCATCTCTATTGTAGTCGTGGGCCACTAGGTAGGAATATTGGTTTTGAGGTATTCTTTCATAAATGATTATTTGAAAAATCTTTATTCAGTATATTCCCTTCTAATCAGCAGAATTATTCTATTAGATAGCTGGCTGGAGCAATGGATAAAATATATGCTATTGATCCCTGCTTCTTTCCGCATGAGCCTATATAGGCCTTCATGAAAAGCAGCAACAACTAGCAAAAAACAGAGCAAAACAAACAAATGTCTTGAACTTCATTGTCAGTGTGAACAACTGTCCAATACATCCTTACAAACTACCTCTGAGGTGTACATATGTAATTTCAAAATAGTTAATATAACTACATTTGATGAAGGGTTTGGGGCAATATGATCTTTAAAAAGCCCATTTACTTGTTCTGGAAATGTTCAATTTTTGTATTTGAAAAAAATTTTCAATTACATTATATTTTTTCAATTACATTTTTCTGAGATCATAAAAGGGAGCAAAAGTTACCTTCAATTCCTCAAATTGAGAGGATCGTTTAAAGCAATTTTATAACGTTAATAAATAGGAAAACCCATTAACATCTGATTTACTAGGGTGGTCAGGATTTGTAGCATGGTTTATTGCAGTTCATTTAACAAATAAGGCATGCATATTGTTTTCAATTTCCTTATACTCCCAGCTGAGTGGTAAAACTATTCTAAGTAGTATATTAGTAATAATAATAGAGTAAAAGCTGGAGGGGTTTCTGGAATATCTTAAGAAATTTATTTCTACTTCTGCTGTAACAATCATTGAAGGCATAAAGTTCTTAATGTGGCACTTACAGACTTCAAGGATCATTTAAAATAAAATCTAAAACAATAAAACCACATTGTTGTAAAGCAGGAAATCACGTTAAAAATCTCTATTCCTGTATATGTAGACATTTGTATGTGTCACCCTCCTTTGCCACAATCATCCCTCTTTTATCTCAAATGGGGATATTTTTATTGAAATCAGAGGGAATTCACAGTTAAAATAGTAATTGTGATTTTACATTTCAATTATAGTTTAAAGGTTTTAATTCAATAATATTCAACTTTAAATTAGGTCTTCACAAGAGCATTGATCTGAGAGCTTTGTTGCATGTTGAAAGAGGCTTCACTCAGGAGTTATCCTGACAGTCTGTCCTTTGGACTCTCCAAAGCTTCACATACATGTAGGCAAACAGCTTAACAGGGGAGTAGGCCATGAGAAGAAGATTGTATATTCCTTTACTGTCATGGAATAATGTGGAATGTGGATAATTTACTTGGATCATGTCTGATATAGATTCTTAAATCATTAATTCAGGGCAAAAAAAGGGGGTCTTGAAATAAAATGGTGTTGGTACACTCTGAAAAGTCAAGATGGGTAAGTGATTGCAGATTTTATTTATCCACTTAACTAAGTTTTATAGGTTATCTCTTTAAGCTAAGATTTGTGCTGGGCTCAGAGCACTCAGTGCTGTACAAGGCAGACTTGGTTCCTGTATTCCTGGTATTTACATTCCAGTTTAGAGAATGGACAAACACAGTAGTGGAAACAAATACACACCCATCCTTCTGACCACTGTAAAGAAACCAGTAGGGACTTGAGGTAGTGACTTTTGGTTGTGATACATTTGCTGCTATTGAGATCAGTGGAGGCCTCTTTGAGAAGGATTTAGCCATGATGCTAACAGGGGGAAAAGTAGTAAGGGGGAGAAAAAGAACAGGAACAGCAAAAGAGAAAGCTCTAGGAATAAGAAATGTTTAAGTTGCAGAGTTACAGAAAGGAAAGCAATTTGATGGCAGTCTAATTAGAGCAGGATCAGGGTATATTGTGCTGTGAAGTTGGAGAGAAGACAAGGCAACCTCATGAGGGACATTATAGGTCAAGAATTTTTTAGTTTTAGTATAGATGTAGTGGGAAGCCAGTGAAGTGTTTGGACCAGAGAAGTGATGTGATTTGATTCATGTTTTTTGGTCCCTAGATTGTGGGGAGATGGCAGTGGATTCAAGAAGACCAGCTAAAGAGCTGCTTGCAATTTTTCAGGAGACTGATAATAGTATCTTGGCCCAGACACTAGTGAAGATGAAAAAAGGGTAAAAATTCAATGTATATTTTGGAGATAAAACCTACCTGAGCAACTGATACATTTATTGGGGAAGATAAGTGAAAAGGGAAGAATCGTGTGATTTCCTCTCTTTGGCATGAACAACAGGCTGGGGAGGGGGGCATTGATGGTGCTATTTGTTTAGATGAGAAAGATACAATCACTTGTTTGTTTGAAGGTACTCTGATATTTGAGAATTATTTCTATAGCAGGATTGAAATTCTTAAGATGTATCTTCAGAAAGTTGACTGTTTCCTGCAAGCCTGTCAGGAAGAAAGACATTGTTTGCTTGATTATCATTAGTACAATTTTATCTCAGTGATAGGCCAGTGAAGTATTACCAGCCAGATGAATGCCAGGGAACTTAATTTTCTGTTTTCCTTATCTTGATACCATGTTGAGACACGATCTAGTTTAGAAAAACAAGACATTTCCCTCTCCTTTTGCATTTTACTCAGTGGAACTTTTATGAAATTTGGTCACATTTTTATTTTTTTTAAGATTTTATTTATTTATTTGTCAGAGAGAGAGAGGGAGAGAAAGCACAAGCAGGGGGAGCGGCAGGCAGAGGGAGAAGCAGGCTCCCCGCTGGGCAAGGAGCCCGATGCGGGGCTCGATCCCAGGACCCTGGGATCATGACCTGAGCTGAAGGCAGACGCTTAAGCAACTGAGCCACCCAGCTGTCCCTACATTTTTATTTTCATTTAGTAAAATATACTCCTTTTCATATATAGTTCCGTGAGATCAGACGAATGAGTAAGTTGTATAAATACTATGACAATCAAAATACAAAATAGTACTATCACCCAAAAACTTTCCAAACCCTGGCAGCAGCTGATATTTTTTTTTGTCTTAGCATTGTGCCTTTTTCTGAATTGTCATATAAATGGACTCATTCAATAGCTTTATGATTTTGATTCATACATGTTATTGCATTAATCAATAGTTCCTGTTCCTTGCCGACTAGAGTTTCATTGTTTGGATATATTAGGTAGTCAGATTTGGTGATTATGAATGAAGCTACTGTAAACATAAGTTTTCATTTCTCTTGGGTAATACCAAGGAGTGGGATTGCTGGATCATATGGTGAGTGTATATTTAACTCTCCTAGGAACCACCGAAGTGGCTCTAGCATTTTGCCTTCCCACCAGCAATGAAGGACAGTTCCAGCTTCTCCATGTCCTCAGCAGTTCTTGGTATCATCAGGTGTTTTGTTTGTTTAGGCATTCTAGTAAGTGTGAAGTGGTATCTCTTGTACTTTTAATTTGCATTTAGTTAATGGCCGCTGATATTGAGAATCTTTTCATGTTCTTTTGTGCCATCTATATATCTTCTTCGGTTAAATGGCCAAATATTGCCCATTTTTTTAAATTAGGTTGTTGTTTTCTTACTGAAATGGAGAGTTCTTTATATATTTCCTGGTATGTGATTAGCAAGTATTTTCTCCCAGTCTATGGCTCTTCTTTCATTTTATTAACAATGTTATATATATATAGCATAAGGTTTCTTTGATGAATTCTAATTTAGCATTTCTTTGCTTTTACGGATTTTGTCTCCAGTGTTATACACAAGAACTCTTTGCTCAACCCGAGATCGAACATTTTTCTCTTCTAATTTTTCTTGTAGAAGTTTTGTACTTTTAGGTTTTATATTTAGATCTATGATCTGTTTTTTTGCATATAGATGTCCAAGTGTTGTAGCATATTTTCTTGAAAAGATTATCATTAGTCCATGGAATTGTCTTTATACTTTTGACCAAAAAAATGACGGATTATATATATGAAAGTCTATTTCTGGCCTCTCTGTTCCATTGATTTCCATGTACATCCATTCACCAATACCATGCTGTCTTGACTATTGAGATTTTATTCTAAGCCTTAATATCAGATAGTCCTTAAATTTTGTTCTTTTTTAAATTGCTTGAAGGGAAAGTTCAGGAATCCTTATAAGTGATATGGAGTTTCATATCCAGACCTCATCAAAGTCCTAATCTAAACTCTCATCCTTTCCCACCAGAGTTAATAGCTTCCTGACTTTCTGCATTTTCTTCTATTTATTCTTTATGATGCTGCTCTATTGCTTTTCCAAAAGCCTGCTATCATTGTCCTGTAACTTGAACGTATACCTTAATCCCTATGAAATAATGAAGTAGGGTTCCCCTTTCCAAGACATTTCTTATCAGCCATAATTAACTTCACAGTATCCCTCATTCTAACCACCTCTTTCACTGTTTTATTATAATTTTCCCAGTTATTTTGATACCATATTAAGCATTATATTTATAATATTTAGGTGAAATATTATATATAAAACTACTAAATACATAATTATTATTAAACACTGCTTCACTTTATGTATATTAAATGGATCGCAGTCTCATACAATATATATTATTGCCCCTATGTAAAATCTTTTGAGTAACTCGGGGCTCAGAATGGTTGAATAAACTGGTAAAAAAAAATCAGTATGACAAATATTAGACATAATTAGATTTTCAGTTTCATTTTGCCTCTGTGTTTATATCACAGTTCCCTGTTTGTCTCAGGACTCCCTAACGTACACAATCTATAACAGCAGGGATGACTCCAGTTCCTTGGTATACACAGAAATCTTACTGTTCCCCTTATTTTGAATGTGCTTCCTCCTGCTCTGTATATATTTAAAACCTGGTGATCCTTCAAGCTCATTAATGCTGCTGCTTCTTCCATAAGTCCCTCAGCAATATCTAAAGTTAACTCTGAATTTCTACTTATCTGGAATTATTTTTCAGCCTTATACAATGTCTTTCATTTAAAATTTGACTTTGTGATGATTTTCTCCATATTATGTTTGTATCTTAATCTAAGTTATAAGCTTCTTGAGGACATGACTTTATCATGTACTACTTCCATGTACTTCATAATATCACATATTCTAAGTGAAATATTCTAGCTTCATTGAGATTTTCTGCTCTACTAAGGGCTTCTTACTTCACCAATATTACTTCATTTCATTACTTTAATATTGGGAACATAATACTCTTTTCAGCTTCTCCTATTACCATATAATATCACATCGTGCACACAGATAGACATATACATCTGTATGTATATGTGAAGTTCTCTGTTTGAATACTGGTTAATATATTTTGCATTAGAGATTATAAAACAGCTCAAAGCCTACTACCATAAAAGGTATAACAATGATACTTAACCGTGGTAGTACATTAGAATCATCTAAAGAATTAAATATTAATGCTCATTCAATTGGTCCAAGCTTGGGTCTGGAATTTACATTTAAAATTTCCTTGTTAAAAAAATTTAAAAGATTCTAAGGTGCAGCCAGAGTTGAGAATCCTTGGTCTGTCAGGCATGTAGAAAACACCAGGGGTACACAATAGAACTACGGTTGGATTTGATAGTAGTGAATTAAGGATTAGTGAGAAAGACTCCAAAATATACCTAGGTCATTGTGACTCCCATGTTTCTAATGGATTTAGTATGCTATTCTTTTTTTATTACTCTGATTAGAGATTTTATTTATTTTTAAATTTTATTTTTAAAAATTTATTTATTTATTTGACAGAGAGAGACACAGAGAGAGAGTACAAGCATGGGGAAAGGGAGAGGGAGAAGCAGGCCTCCTGCAGATTAGAGAGCCCGATGCGGGGCTCGATCCCAGGACCCTGGGATCATGACCTGAGCTGAAGGCAGACACTTAACGACTGAGCCCCCCAGGCGCCCCGAGATTTTATTTATTTTTGAATAATGTATATTAAATAAAAAATTGTATTTGTGATCTGGTCTCACATAAAGTATATACCTTTGTTTTGTACAATGGATTTTGTAGCCTTCTGAAAATTAGTTACACAGAGCCAAACATTAAATATTAAAGTACCAAAGCAATGCCATAGCATAAATGACAGTTTTGGAAATATTTGGAGCTTATAAGACAATTTATTTGTGACTGTCCATTGTATCTGTATTCCTAATGCTAAGACATAGAATGGACTGATTACAATACTGTGTCTAAATATTTAGTCATGCCAAATGAGATAATTTTTCAAACATTAATGTAATACAATAGACATCGGGACTATATTTCTGATGTGACTGAAAATAAATTGATGGTGAAACATGTTTTCCTTGACTTTATAATAATAAGGATGTGTTCAGCAGTGATTACAGAATAAGAGGGGACATGATCAGAGGTAAATGTTAGCAACAAATGCATTCATTACTAAAAAAGGCAGCAGGCAAATAAATGGACTAATCGTAACTTTCAACATTAGGAAATAATAAAAAATTAATACATTAATAAAAACTAAAACAGTAATTAATATATTGTGAAACATCCCAGCAGTTGAATGGAAATGATTAAAAAATGCCTTCTGCTATTCTTCAAACACAAGAGAATAAAAAAGAAATTTCTAGGTAGCCCAACATAGCAAAATAAACACCCCAACACAAAACTAGTTATGAGAAAAAGGACATAACCACAGATTCAGGAAAAACATAAGAAAATCATATGTGAATACTATATACAAGTCTATGTTGCTGGGGATAGAATAAGAAGGGAAAGCAGATGACAGTATTCAAATATTTCAAACTAGTATTTGGCCTTCTTACAGTTACTTTTCAGAAATATCAGAGGAAATTAGATGTCTAGAAAACAGAAAAACAATCAAAGGAATAATCTGAGATTTTTACAATGAGATTTTTTTCTTGAATATAATCTCTTAATAAGCTAAGTAAACTAAACATACTCATTTGGATTTTTGTTCTATTTTGCCTAGGTAGAAGCAGAACAATATTATAGAGACAAAGCAAACCACGAAGCCACTTTTTTCTTTCACCTTAACTCCTCTAACACAGATAATATGTATAAGGTGCTTTTGTTGTCTTTACAACAGTGGGAAAAGGCCAATGAAAGAACATATCAGGCAACAAGAGGAAGCAAGTACAGGAAAATGGATTGTGAGCAAAAACAATTATTTCAATTTGCAAACAAGAGAAGGAAGTCTAAAGAAAAACAGTTATTTCAATTTTTAATTGAATTAATTTAATTTTTAATAAACTCTAGAAAGTTTTACAGTCCTTAAGCCTCTAAGTCTTTCTAGGGTTTTCTGCATTAATTCTGGCTTTTGGCTCCTTTGCACTTTGTTCTTCACCACACACACACACACACACCACACACACACACGCACCACACACACACCACACACACACACACACACCGACTGCCACTTACCACAGTTACTTAGATTTCTACTTTTTTTCTAGTTTGCTTCATCAGTTACCACTTTTCCATCAGCTTCCAAAAATGTGTTGATATCTCCCATGCAAGGAGAATACAGATACACACGTACGTTCAATCTGCTAGGTTTAACTAAAATCTGTTTTTTTCTTATGGTTTTGTTAACAAGAGATATAAATGAGAAAACAACAACAACAACAACAGAGTAGACATTGCATAGTAAGTGTGATGACGCCAGGGGTGTTGGAGGATATGTGTGAGATGCCTTCTGAGACATACTGGGAAACATTTGCAGAAAGGTGCACACCTGGCCACTCCAAGAGTGATGGCTTGGGGTCCCTGGGTGGCTCATTCGGTTAAGCGGCTGCCTTCGGCTCAGGTCATGATCCCAGGGTCCTGGGATCGAGCCCCTACATCGGGCTCCCTGCTCAGCGGGGAGCCGCCTTCTCCCTCTCCCGTTCCCCCTGCTTGTGCTCTCTCTCTCTCTGCCAACGAAATAAATAAAATTGTTAAAAAAAAAAAAAAAAGAGTGATGGCTTAGCTCCCTGATACTTGGGCAATGAAAATTAAAAATAGAATGAGATTTTAAAGATCTCAAGTTATAGAATAATGTGATTAACTGAAATTTCACCTGTACGATTTGCCAGGTGAGTGAAATTGGGGAAGATTCTTAACCACTTGAGCTTTGGTTTGCTCAGCATTAAAGTAGGAAATATAATAGTCCCAAATTCATAGGAATGTTGTAGAAATTAAACAACATGAGTGTGAAAATACTTGGAAGAATGCTTGGGCTATGGAAAAGATTTAGTATTTCCTATGATTATCATTATTATTAACAAGTTTTGTGTATTTGCTGGATGGTGATGCCAGTACAAACAGCGAGTAAGGAAGGTTCAATAAGAATATGTAAAACTTTATTCACTTTATATAAACCAAATCCATGTGATTATCTTACTGCTCAAAATATGTATGGGATAAGGTGAATTTCAACATCCCTTTTGGTATGTATGAATATAAGTTAAACACACTTTACAAACTAGGCATAAAGATGTGATTATAATATCTATTTCAAAATAAGAATGAGCATCATACTCAACAGTGAAAAATTAGAGTCATCGTAATTAAAATCAGGAGCAAAACAAATATGTTCTTAATTATCATCTCTATTAAGCAGTGTTCTGAAGTTTTAATTATTTCAACATCCAGGACAAAGAAGTAAGACCTAAGAATTAGAAGAAAGGAGATTATTATTGTTTGCATATTATATAATTGCTTGCCGAGGAAACTTAAGGAATTCAACAGGAAAACTATTAGAAATAAGGGTTTAGGAAGGGCTAATTATACATTCATTTTATATAGATCAGAAATAACCGGTTTGAAAATGGAGTTTTAATAAGATAATTTTCACAATGGCAATGAAAATTAAATTTATCCAGGAGCCAAAGTAAAAGATGAAACATAACTGCAAGTGGTTAAATATGAGAATTTGACATGCAGACCTGGATTTGAATCTCCAGTATACCACCAATAGTTAACATTTCTTGATACTTTCTCGAGGCAGATGCTATTATAAGCACTTATGTGAATGATTTAATCTTCTCAAGAACTCTACGAATTGGGTAATAGAATACCCGCTTTACAAATGAGGAAAACTGAAGTACAGAAAAATTAAAATAACATACCTAAGATCATAGCTAATAACTTGTGGAGGCTAGATGCAAAGAAAAACATGGTTGCAAAGTCCATGCTTTTAGGCATCTCAGATGTCCGTATTCTTTTAGATTCATCTGTAAAATGGAAATAATTATACATCATTACATCGATCGCATATATTATCTTTAGCATACTGCGTGATATACCTGGTATATCAAGTACAGAAAATGGCAACGCCAGTTTCTATTAAAATATATATGTATATATTTTTCTGGATACTATTTTTCTGGATGGGAAGATTTATTGTGTGATAACTCTTAATTTCATCTCCTAAGTTAAGGTACAATACTTAGTACAATTTAAGTTAAAAAATATATTTAATATTCATTTTGAAGTACAAAGGCCTTTTGCTCCTGGCAATGACAGAGGAATTGCCACCAGCCTAGCCATTTCAATGTAAAGAACCATAAAACCGATACAGTGTATGAGCCCCCAGTTTTCAGGTTTTGAACAACATCCTGTGAATGCAATCTATGAGAGAAGGGGAACTCATGTAGTAAGCCCCATAGTGACCGGAGCTTCTTCCTTGAGGACAGTATCCTGACCATGGATCAGCAGGCTGGAGCCCAGGCAGATCACAGCCACCCCACAGAGCTGAGGACACAGACATGGCAGTCCAGGGCAGTAGAGGCAAGCTGGAATCTGTGGAATGGGCAGGGTAGAGGAGGAAGCTGTGCATATGGCCAGAAGTCTCTGTAGGGGACTTCTGAACAACCTTGGCTCGGGATGAGCTACCTAAGGTGCTTAGGATAAGACTGTCACATGTTTACAGAGAATGAATGCTTTCAGAGTGGAAGTTGAACTGGACATCGAACAGCGCTGGAAGACATGGAATTCTGGCCCAACAGGCCAGGGACATTAAGAGATTTAGAATTCACAAACTCAGCCAGCCAGTGTCTCCATCCCTAGTATCAGCATCACACTATTTCCCTAACAGGGCCTGCCATTAACAGAAGAGACCTATTATGCTACCGTATTAGAATGTAATACAGGGGCCTGCATATTAACTCTCCCTTGCAGTTTTGCCACCTTTATAATCAGATCGAGGTGCTGTCAGCTGTCAGCCCTGGAATCTCATGTAAACTGTGTGTTTTCGTCTACAGTAGCTCCCATCCCCTGCCCCCCACCTGTGGTTTTGCTTTCTGTGGTTTGTTGGAAGCAGGTGATTCTCCTGACATATCATTAGAGGGTCAGTGGTAGCCTAATGCTACAACATAATGCCTACACCGTTCACTTCACTTCATCTCATCATGTAGACATTATCACAGAAGAAAAAGGGTGACTACAAGTAAAATAGGATATTTTGAGAGAGAAAGCATATTCTCATAATCCTTATAAAGTATATTGTTACAATTGTATTTTGTTAGTAGTTATTTTTAATCTCTTACTATGCCTAATTTTTATTTTTTTATTTTATTATTTTTTTAAAGATTTTATTTATTTATTTGACAGAGAGAGACACAGCGAGAGAGGGAACACAAGCAGGGGGAGTGGGAGAGGGAGAAGCAGGCTTCCCGCGGAGCAGGGAGCCCGATGCGGGGGCTCGATCCCAGGACCCTGGGACCATGACCTGAGCCGAAGGCAGACGCTTAACAACTGAGCCACCCAGGCGCCCCTATGCCTAATTTTTAAATTAAACTTTATCATAGGTATGTATGTGTAGGAAAAAAATAGTATGTATTGGGTTCAGTACTATTCACACTTTCAGGTACCCAGTGGTGGTCTTGGAATGTATCCCTCACAGATAAGAGGGGACTACTGTAATTTTATTTATTTTTTTTCTGTTAAACTAATCTCTGTTGACTAGGGAGGTTACTTCATTAGAATTTATTTCAGTGATAATATATCATACTTTATTTCTATCCTTTATACTGTCTCTCTCTTATTTTCTATCTTCCTTTGGATTGAATGAACTATTTTTTTAAATTCCATTTTTCTCTTATTCTTATCCTTCCCTTCTCTTTTTCCATGGCATTTTGTTCAGCATGTTAATTCAATAGTAATTTATTTTTATTCTGCCACATTTATTATTATTGTTAATTTCATGTATTTATTGGTTCATATTTAGCTACATGCATACCAATATCTGTGTTCATAATTTCATATTGTATCTTAATCATTCCTTCTGGTTTCAGTGTTCTTCTCAAAATACATCTTTTAGCAATTCTTTAGTGGGATTTAACTGGTGATAGACTCCTTCAGTTTTTATTTGTCTGGAATGGCTTTGATTTTGCTTTTTTAAGACTTGACTGGACATAAAATTCTAGGGTTGCAGTTATTTTCTCTCTGCACTTTTAAGATATTTTTCAACTATCTTAAGCTTACAGCTTGACTGTTGAGAAATCTATTCTCAGTGTATTTCTCAATCCATTATGCAGTCCATTTTTTGCTCTGGATCCTTTTAAGATTTCCTCTTTATTTTTGTTGTTTCATAGTGATATTGTGTTGTTTCTTTATGTATGTTATTTATTCAAACTTGCTTGACTGCTTGCATTTCAAAAGTAAGGATATTTAGGTATTTTATTAATTCTGGAGTTTCTGATTCACTGTATATACAAATAATGGTTCTATTTCATTATCTAATTATATGCATGTTAGACCATCTTACTCTTTTAACTCTCTTATTTTCCACCTGTTCTGCATTCTTTGTAATTTCTTTATGCTTATTTTCTTATTCATTCAGTCTCTGTTCAAGTGTGTACTGTTTCTTTTGTCTTTCATAATAGGTTTGAACAACCTTTGCTCTCTCCATAATCTAGGTTTAATTCATATTTTGTTTTATTTTAAGCATTATTTCTTCTGAAAGTTCTTCTTGATTAGGTATGCCTCCTCTGGTTGCTCATAGGCCTTTGTATATACCTCTATATAAGTTTAGGTACTAACTAATGAAATAACGAAATAAGGAAAGAATGGCTTTCTCTCCTGTTAATCTTTAATTTTTATAATATCTTAGGTAAAACTTTACCCACTTAGTATTTGATATCTTACTTGTTTATAAAGGGAAAGAAAGCTTAATATTAATCTTCAATAAATTATAATGTGGTGATTTATTAAAGTCTTATAATACAATGAAATGTTCTGGTTATATATGGTTGTGTAATGAACCAATCCTAAATTCGGTAATTTAAAATAATTCATTATTATATCTCAATGTTCTATGTGTAGTAAAATAATTCATTATTATATCTCAACGTTCTATGTGTAGCCTGAACTTAATTGGTAAGTTCTCATTTAGTATCTTTCATGTGCTTGTAGATAGTGGCTAGGGCTGCAGTCGTTAGAGGCTTGGTTAATCTGGACATCCATGATGGCTTACTTGTATGTCGTACATTTGATGGATGACATCAAATATGCATGTTAACCAGAGTACCTACACATGGCCTCTCTACATGCCTTGGTTTCCTCAAAGCATGGGTTGGGTTCTGAGAGAAATCATCCCAAGAGTGAACATTCCAAGAGACCCAAGCAGAAGCTGTAAAACCTCTTATAAAAATCACACAGGCTCACTTCCACTGTATTCTCTTGGTCAAAAAGAGTCACAACCAGGACAGACTCAAGAAGTATGGACTACACAAAGACACACGTACCAGAAATTGTAGTTTACTGAGGCCATCTTTGGAGAACAGGTGGTACTGATTTCCCCCAGTCCCTGATCATATCCATTCTATTTGCAATACATTCTCATCCCCCTCCCAAGATACCCAGAGAGTGATTCCATTATAGTATTAGTTTTAAGCAGGATATAATAATACAAATAATATTCAGATGGCAATAATGCAATTCCTTAGAGTAGGAGGATTGGTTTCCTATTGCTGCTATAACAAATTACTACACATTTAGTGGCTTAAAACAATACAAGTTTATTTTCTTATGGTTATGATGGTCAGAAATCTATAATCAAGGTGTTGGAAGGGCTGCATGCATCCTCAAGGCTTTAAGGGAGAATTTGTTTCCTTGTCTTTTCCAGCTTCTAGAGACCACCTGCATTCCTTGGCTTGAGGGTTCCTTGCTCCAACTTTAAAGTCAGCAGCATAATGTCTTTTCTTTTCTCTGCCTTCCAGATTCCTTGTGATTACTTTGGGCTCTATCTGATGTCAGGATAATTTCTCCACGTCAAAATTCTCATGCTCATTTTTGAAGTTGCTTTTGCCATGTGAGGTAATGTATTCACAGGTTCTGGGGATTAGGGCATAGTCATCTTTGAGAGACATTACTCAGCCTAATGCAAATGGTTTCTGGCATGTTATTTCTAGAATAGTATTTCTCTCAATCTGAATTCATCTCAATGAAAAGACATGTCCCAACAAACAATGGTGATACAGAGATAGGATACTGTTATTCAAGAGTGGTTGGAATTAGAGCACAGAGCAAATAACCTGTGCTTAGCAATTCTCAAATCCAGCCAGACATGGTACCATTTCCTTGATTATATCTCAGTACTGTTTCCTGGAAGTTATCCTCCATGGCTCTTAGCTGGTTATTATCTATATATAGGCTCTTAATTTTACTGTCTGGACTCTTGACTCCACTTTCTCAATCAACCTTCTTTTTTTACAAGAAATGGTAGCTTCCTCAGCCTGATTCCTTTCTATAAATGGTTCAGGGCCCAAAGGATTTATTTAATTTTTAATTATCTCTGTCCATTTTGGTGCAGGCTAACAGTGTTTTCTCAAATACTATATTCTTAAAACCTTTGTGATTTCCCTGTGAATTTCATAGATTTACTCATTAAACAAAAGCCATGGCTAACAATCTCTTTATGACAGAGCCTTTCCTTGTCAGAATGTATTGGAGCAATTCTTTAAAAATTCTTAGAAGCATTTTTTCCTGCTTTCCTAAATGAATTAATTTAGTACAAGTACAGAGATGGCTTTTGCTCATGGGTTGTGCCACTGATTAGCAGGCTCAACTTTACAGGGAGACTGGGGAAAATGAAGGCTGTTAGGTTGTTATAGAGGAAGCACATTCAGCCTTCTTTTTTTTTTTTAAAGCTTTATTAAGATATCATTGACATAAAAATCATATATATTTAAGGCATACAACTTTATGTTTTGATATATGCAAGCACTGTGAAATGATCACCACGGTCAGGTTAGTTGACATATCCATTTCTTCTCCAGTTACCATTTTGTGTGTGTGTGTGTGTGTGTGTGTGTGTGTGTGTGGAGAAGATTTAATTTAAGATCTATCCTCCTAGTAAATTACAAGTATACAATATATACAATATTGTTAACTTTGTTACCATGCTGTACTTTAGATTTGCAGGACTGTTCCGCTTGTGTAACTAAAATGTTGTACCCTTTGACCAACATCACTCCATTTCCCTCACCCTCCAACCATGACATCCATCATCCTATACTCTACTTCTTACTTCTTATGAATTTGGCTACTTTAGATTACACATATGGGTGAGATCATACAGTATGTCTTTTTCTGTGTCTTGCTTATTTTCCTTATTCCAGTGTCCTCCATATTATTGCAAATGGCAAGATTTCCTTCTTTTTTAAGGCTGAATAATATTCCATATTTTGTGTGTGTGTGTGTGTGTGTGTGTGTGTATTAGAAGTATTTATGACTACTTAGGAGGGCCTGTGGGATGGCCCTTAAATCTTTTTAAAGTCTTAATAAGTATTTCTACAGCCATGCTGTTAAAATGGTCCATAGCCTCAGGACATTTCTTACTCTGAGAACCTTCCTTTTCCATTTAGAGAGGCTGAGAGAATATAATGCCTTTCTGAAAATATTCAGAAACTCCTGACTTCTTTTTATTTCTTCTAAATTTTTATTGAAAATGAAACTATTTTTTGCTTATTCCTCTCTATCCATACCTTATCATATACAGCTACAGAAAACCAGGTGGTACTTGCAACCAGGTGGAAATCTTGGCCAAATGTACCAGTTTATTTAGTACATTTTGTTTTCCTTGTTATCATAGGCAACAGTTTATAGAGGTCATATATACTGTTATATAAAAGAGATCATCTTTCCTCCAGATTCCAAGAAAAATTTTCTTACTGTTCTTGCAGCTTCCATTAATAATCTTCTTGATACTCTTCAGGCCTTCACTAGCCACCCAATCCTAAAGCTAATGTCATTTAGTTTAAGTTTTTTTTCTTTTGTAATACCCCATTCTAGGCACTGATTTATCTTCCCCTTAATTCTGCTTCATAACAAATCATCTGAAACCTTAACTGCTAAAAACAATATTAAGAAAGTAATTACCTATCATGACTGTGTGGCTTGACTGGGTTCAGCTAAGTAAGCACTTGGGTTTTCTTATGCAGTTGCCATTAAATAAACAGTTGGGGACATGATAGGCTTAATTAAGCTGACTGTCCCAAGATGCATCACACACATAGCTACTACTGGTTCTTGGCTCTGATCTCAGCACGTACTATAGACTGAAGTGATTCTGTTGGACTATAGACTGTGATCTCTCTTTCACCTGAGCTTTGCACAGAATCATGGTTGGGGTCCTAGAGGCTGCATCACAAGTGTTCCAAGAGATCGAATTAGAAACTGTGAGTCTTCTTATGACCTAGCTTCACTGTGTTCTGTTGGTCAAGACTAAGTCCTAGGGCCAGCCCA
The DNA here is from genome assembly GCF_054177405.1 of Leptonychotes weddellii. NCBI lineage: Eukaryota > Metazoa > Chordata > Mammalia > Carnivora > Phocidae > Leptonychotes > Leptonychotes weddellii. The sequence goes on along the minus strand of NC_138380.1, from coordinate 35,720,796 downwards.
GAATATAGGAAAAAATACTACTCTAGGACATGATCACTAGGAGATGTGGTCAATAGGAAGATCATATTGGGAGACTAGCCACCACATGAAAATTGTTAGTAAACTTTATTGAGTGATTTAAAATTCTCCAGAGCTAGATGTATGAATTGTGATGTAATTTTATTGGGTTATTTCTAGGTTTCCAGAAAAAAGAGCAGAAATTGTGTGATAATTTTCACCTGAATATTTTTTTTCCACCTGAATATTTTTGATATTTTCTTTGTTTAGAAGGTCATGTCAACTTTGCCTTTTTATTTTCAACTATAGCTTTAAAAATTGTAAGAGTTATTATCGGTTTCATAGTATCCTTAGAATAATATCAGTTTTCTTAAGTTTTTCTCAGATAATATTTATGGTTATATCTTGTTAAATAAAAAAGTAGGAAATTGAAATAACGTATATGAAAACATGTACATGGTTAGGCACATAGTAAGAACCAATAATTTTTAGCTTAAGTAAATGATTTTTTTTCCATTTTTTGAATGTTTTATACTCTTTTCCAATTTTTCTCCATCATTCACTATTACCTCATAAATATGTTGTAAGGATTAATAACTTAATTAACAGCACATGGAGGGCATTTTTAAGTTCTCAAAGAAATGTGCTCTAAATGATAATGATAATGTGTAATGATTATTTTCAAAGGGAGTTGACCTTTTTTTGAGGTAACTGATTAATTGTGCCTAAATTTAGTCAATTAAACTTATTTCTGAAAAGATAATTCCATTCTTAATAGTATCAAGGTCTATCTTATTCATATCTTCTTAGCAATTTTTACTTTACTTTTTTTTGATGAATCTTGGTGATTTGCAAATCTTTCTTTTCTGAGGTCTAAACTAACAGAGAAATTAGAGAAGTAATGTAAACGGAAAGTAACATATCTGCTTTATTAGGCCACAGTTTCTTTTTGTTCATGTATAAATTGAAATCACCCACTCCATCCTGCATGCTCTTCACCTTGCAGATGAAGGGTCTCTCACAGATCAAATAGAGGAGCATGGAATGCCAATGTTCTGTGTCCTGAATACTGATTCTCTAAAAGAAAGAGAAAAGGCTAAGCCATACATGCTCAGTTTTTTTCCCTAAAATCAACAGCTAAGTCTTTCCAATATCATAAGTGAATGAGGAAGAGGAGAGAGGTTGAAAGTTATTCTTTCCAGTCCTTCCAAAATGTCCAGATATAATAGAATAGGAATGCTAGAAGAAAATGATTTCCTCTATCAAAATTATGTAAAAGATTTCATTATCTGTTTAGATTTTCTAGATATTTAATTGTAAATAATTTATTAGTAGTTAAAAACTCAGAGAAGGCAAAAACTGTGAAAATAGAATATGTATTTACATATACAAATTATTAGGCTAAAGTTTATCCATGAAAAGAAAAATTGTGTGTAATACATAAATTGGAATGTTTAGTGTTATTCTAAGAAAGTAAACACTTAAAAATTCCTGATTATTGAAAATTTATGTTTTACTAGATGCAGATTGTCTTCCTATCTCTGTAGTATAAAGAGTCGATAAAATATCCTTGACTATAGAGCTAATTCACAATTTAAAAAAAATTAAAGTTCTCTTATGATTGCATTCAAAGTGGTAACTTTGGTGTTTCTAAACCTTTTTCCTATACAAGTTGTCATATTATCAGTATAACTTGCTCTTACTGTAAGGATGTCAGAACATAAAATGAATATATGCAGAAGAATTCTCCAGCCATGATCATTAAAATTATTTTATAACCATGTAAAACTGTCTCTTTTACATTATTTGTGTTGTGACCAAAGGAAAAAATTCAGCTAATAGACAAAAATTAGGAGGACCAGAGGGAATTTCATCATCTTTGGGTATTCTTTCCTTGCAAATGGATTTTTTCAAAAATTTTAACCAAAAAATTAATATATTCTGAATAAATGGATTTTTGACTGTAGATACACCTTGCTTATATCAGTTTCATTACATGCATCTCTTACCCCTTTAAATAAAGAAGCTTTATTTAAAAATCTGTAACAAATGAACTTAGGTTAGTCCTGGGTCAAAGTATTCTATTCTTTTAGCACATTTCTGCCCAAAGCATTTAGATTCAGTGTATTTCTCTACTTGGTTTATCCCACAAAGTATAGTAAATTTTAGACATCTAAATCTAATGGTCGGATGTTAACTTGGTGAAGATTTACCAATCATTTGGCTTTAGACCTTTGAATGATCTCATTTGACAAGATAAATATAATTATTGGACAGGACAAATAGGGAATTAAATCACAATATCTTTAATATTAAATATATTAAATATATCTAATAAATCATTTAGGAGACTCCTTTTACTTTGTAAAACTTATGTGACTTTTCCAATATCTACGAGAGAATAAGTTTTCAAAATGTTTTACTCTAGGGTATTTTTCCCACCCTGTACAATGCTCTTTTGAGCATTACCCAGTGGTAAGGGCTTATCAAGTATTTTATTTTATTTATTTTATTTTTTTATTTTTTTAAGATTTTATTTATTTGCAAGAGAGACAATGAGAGACAGAGAGCATGAGAGGGAGGAGGGTCAGAGGGAGAAGCAGACTCCCTGCTGAGCAGGGAGCCTGATGTGGGACTCGATCCTGGGACTCCAGGATCATGACCTCAGCCGAAGGCAGTTGCTTAACCAACTGAGCCACCCAGGCGCCTGCTTATCAAGTATTTTAAATGTGCATTGGAAGAGAGGAGGTGTGAAAATCAAGCTGAAACACAAAATGTAAGCGTAGAGAAGATGGATTACTCATCTATGATTTAGGAAATGTAGGCTCATTCAGCTTCTCATGAATCATGGATGTTAATAGTTTCCAAAAGATTAATGTTAGGTTTTCATTAAGAATTTCAGCATATTCTTGATTATTTGGACTTTGAAATTTAATGACACAGTTGAGAAAGAAAATCAGCTAAATTTCAGCTTAAATGTCCTTTTCTCTAATTTGACCTCTGTCACAAGTATAAAGAACTCATGATGCTTTGAGGATCTGGAAACCTGTACCTATGAGGGTAGATTTCAATTTATAAGGATTATGCTCCCAAATGCCAGAGCTGCCAGCAGCTATGTACGGGAAGCTGTTTTGGGACATTGTTCCTAAAATTACTGCTTCTAGCAGATGGCTTATCCACAAGTGAGGATGATTCAGTACTTAAAATGATGAAAAAGATGGGACTTTTGGGGGTGAAAGACACAACACCCAGCTTGTTGAACACCTTATATTGATATAAAATCCCAACATTAAGACACTAATGGGAAAATACTTCCTCCACCTCTTCTCAATGCTTCTTCTTCTTCTTCTTTTTTTTTTTTTTACAAATATATATATTGAAAATCACTGAGGTTATTGTGAACCACCATCGAAATAATTTTCTGACTTTTTCAAACACTAGACTTTCTGTTCTCATATGGGCACTAATTTATTAATTTGAGATTGTAATATATTCCATGACAAATGCTTTTGAGATAGTGGTTTGTTCTCTGCTGAATTCTGGGTAGCTTATTGAGACAGTATCATGCTAATTAAAATGCACCTAGGAAAGTATCACTGTGGTCCGACTTCAAAGATGGTTAAGACAAATTAATATTGTTGAACCCCAGAGATATATTATAAATTCCTCTTTATGCTTCCTTTATTTCTTTCAAGTACAATTTACCCCCTACAGACATAACTGATCTTTTAAGTTTCTTATTGTCTCCTCCTGAAGAGTACTTTAATTCTCTGCTTAGCAACTGCAGACTTGTTTTTTGCTGCATTTTAATTTTTTGAACTCAAACCCATACCTCAATTTACACAATTATGTTGGGAATTAGAAATTAAGATGAATTTAAAAGGAGGTCAGCTGTATTTTAGAAAAATGTGGCAAGCAAACTAAAACTATGACTCGATCATTACATTTACCAAATGAATTTAAAGCATATTACATATAAATATGATTACTTATGTTAGAAATACTCATCAGAAGAAGATAGTTAACTTACAATTCCTTGATTTTTATTCATATTCTTGAGGTTTTTTTATGTTTAATATAGGTATAAACATGGTTATGAAATTATGAATACATATTATTCTTTGGGAAAAATATAGCTGATGACAAATACATGTTTCTCACTCTCAGGACTGGTCATATAGAATAATTCATAGTCCCTGATTTGAGTAGAGATTGAAGAAAGTATATAAATGGGAAAGAAAAGATAGTAAGAACTGAGTTATAGGAGAATATGGCTATGTTATTAATTCAAACAAGTGAGGCAATATTGTCTAATGGGTATATGCTTAGTCTCTGGAATCGAACTGCCTTGCTTTCTCTATCCTTTCCAGTCGGTATAGGAGTTAATCCCTTAAACGTCATTTCCCCACTGGTAAAATGGAGAAAAGAACAGTAACTGGTTTGCAGGGTTCAATGGCAATTAAGTAAAATCTGTGATACAAAGGGCTTAGCTTAACTTTGGTGACTGGCACAAAGTGAAGGCTTAGTAAATATTTGCTTTATTATAAATACTCGTCATTTTTTATTGAGATGTAATTGACATATAACATTATGTTATTAATTTCAGGTGTACATCATGACTTTTTCTCCTGTGATATGAGAACTTTTAAGATCTATACTCTCAGCACCTTTTAAATGTACAATATAATATTGTTAACTATAGTCATGGTGACATATGTTACATACCCAGGACTTTATTTAATAACTTGAAGTTTATACCTTTTGACTGCATTTACCCAGTTCGCTCACCCTGCCCCCTACTCCCTGCTTTGGCAACCACCAGCATGTTTTCTGTATCTGTAAGGAGGTTTTTTGTTTTGTTTTTTTTTAATTGTTTTTTGTTCTTTTTGCTTTTTAGAGTATACATATAGTGAGATCATACTATATTTGTCTTTGTCTGACTTACTTCGCTAGCACAGTGCCCTCAAGATCCATCAGTGTTGTCATAAATGTCGGGATTGCCTTTTTTTATGGCTGAATAATATATCCCATTGTATGTATATGCCACATTATTTTATCCATTCATCCATCTATGGACACTTAGGTTGTTTTCATGTCTTGGCTATTTTCAATAATGCTGCAGTGAACATGGGGTACAGATACTTTTTGAGTTAGTGTTTTCATGGAAATGAATACCCAGATGTGGAATTGCTAGATCATAAGGTGCTTCCATTGCTGTTTTCCATAGTGCCCGCTCCATTCTGCATTCCTTGCATGCTGTTTTCCACAGTGACTGCCCAAGCTGTTTTCCTCTGTGACTGCCCCAGTTTGCATTCCCACCAACAGTGCACAAAGGTTTCCTTTTCTTCATATTCTCAACAACACTTGTTATTTCTTATTTTTTGATAATAAACATCATAACACATAAGAGGTGATAATCTCATTTGGATTTGATTTGCATTTCCCTGATGATTAGTGATTTCGAGCACCTTTTCATGTATCTACCTGTTAGCCATCTCTGTCTTTTTTTGGAAAAATGCCTATTCGGATCCTGTGTCCACTTTGTAATTGGATTATGGGTTGTTGTTGTGTTGCTGTTGAGTTGTATGATCATGAGTTATTTTATATTCTTAAATATGTCCATGATAAGTTCTCCTGAAGGATGCATCTGTTTTATTGTTCTCTACAGAACATTAATTTTGAAAGCTTTTCCTTAAAAAATTGGAGCTCAAAATCATGTAAATATTAATAACCTGATGATTTTGTTGTGTTTTCATATCTGATGTACTACAGATCTGTGGAAGTGTAATGCTAAGGGGCAGGGTGTTTTTTGTAACAACTAGTACCTTAGCAGGTGTGCAGGAAAGAGTTAACTTGGAAGCGCTGATTCTTAGAAGAGCCTGCTTGCGGGGGTGACCCTTGGCTGGCTTTTGAAATGGTCTCCAAGCAATAAGTTGTTCTGTATGCCTGGGACAGTGAATTCTGTTGTCCAGCTTGTCTAGACTGTATACAAACAGTGTGATCAATGGTGAGCTCTTACTTTCCTTCTGAGAGTCTGGGATTTCAATGATTGTGGCTGATCACAAAGGCAGAGTATATCTGTGTTATCAGTTCACAGTAACAACCTCGGAGTTTTAAGTGGCCTTACTTGGGCAGGAATACTTAACAAGTGCTGTTACATTTTGCTGCTGGAGTAAGGAGAACGTAGGAAGCCTGTGCACGATTTCCTCTGGATTCTACCTAATGTGTCTTTTTCCCTTGCAGACAGCTGTAATAAACTATAGCTGTGAATGCCACTGAATTTGAGTCCTGCGAATCTTTTTAGAGAATTGCTGAAATTGTGTGTTTGTAAGGACCTCAAAATAGAGGTCCTCAATTACCTTCTATAAAATATCATGCAGTCGGGGATTATGTTAGGAAAGGTTATCAGAATTTATCTAGGACAGGATAATAATTAATAGTTGGTTTAGAGTGTGAGAAGGTAGCCGTTCCTCTGGGCTTAGTTTTAAAGAAGTCAGTGATGAAGCGAATTCCAGTAGAGGGACATTTTTTGTTTCCTCCTTCTCTTTTGGTAACCCATATACATGTGTGGTTAGTGTCTACCTTCCTGAACAGTGCAGATCTAGAAGTTTCAGATTTTTCCTGGTAGACACATTAGGAGACAATGCTTGTTAGCTCTTAACTCGGAATGAGATTTTCCTGTTACTTGGTGGATGACATCATGCCTAACTTTTTTCTCAAGCTGAAAGCATCTCTGCTGTTCTCAAAGGCAACATTCTATAAAATTTTTTGATTAAGAACTTAAATCAGTTAATTTTTTAGCATATCCCCTAATATATGTTTTGTTTGTTCCTTATATGCATGCATCATTGTACTACTAATATATTAAATGTTAGAAAAAATACACCAAAAGTAGAAGTTTTTAAAGAATAGCTAAAATAAATGTAATGTCAAATAAATATTAGGTCTAATATTATTCCCTCACATTCTGATGGTTGCTTTGAGTACCTCTGAAGTATGTGCACATTAGGAAAACCTGAACCCATATTTATATAAATAAATAACGAATACCTAAATAAATTCAGTAGAAAGGAAGCTCTACCTTACAGTATCTCCACATAGAATAATTACTCGCTGATTACCTAATATAAAATACCACTAATTACCTTTCAATGGAGAAGCTTGGCAGGTATGATCTTAAGCAAGTGATAAAACTTAACATCATTGGTAATGAGAGGGAGCAACGTCGTGTACCCTGTGATATGATACATTGGGAAGAAAACAGTGTATCCTTGAATTCCAAAAAAAGGGGAATGATCTATTCATGAGGAAAATCAGAAGAACCCCAAATGAGCGACGTTCTATAAAATTACTGACCTGTATTCAATAAAAATGTCAAAGTCATGAAATACAAGGAAACAATGAAAAGCTGTTCCAATTTAAGTAGACTAAAGAAGCATGATAGCTAAATTCAACATGTGATCCTAGATGTATAAAAAATCTTACTGGGATCATTAGCAAAATTGAGTGGGTTCTATGATTGAATGATAATTTAGTGCATCAGCATTAATTTTATGATTTTGATGGTTATAATTTGGTTTTGTAGGAAAAAGTTGTTATTTTTAGTATATGCAAACCAAAGTACTAAGGAATAATGGGATCATTCTGTTTTTAATTCATTAAGTGGTAGATAAAAATGTATTAAATGATATATATGACCACACATATATTTATATAGACAGGTGTATTTTTATATATACAAATACACAAAGAGAGCAAATAATAAAGTGAAAGGTGAATGCAGATGACGTGTATACTGACATTCTTCTCTTTCTTTTTAACTGTATTTTTTAGAGCAGTTTTAGGTTCACAGCTTAGAAGGAAGGAAGATACAGAAATTTTTCATATTCCCTGTATCCATGATATCCATGATATCCATGCATAGCCTCTACCCACTGCCCATTGTCAACATCCCCCACCAAAATGGGACTTTTGTTACAATTGATGAACCTACATTGGCACATCATAATTGCCAAAAAAATCCATAATTTACATTACAGTTCACTCCTGTTGATTCTATAGGTTTGGACAAATGTATAATGACATGTATTCATTATTATTATGAGTTGGGTTTCTTTTACTATTTCTGCAACATCTGAAAATTTTAAATCCTTTCGAAATAAAAATTTCAAAACCCTGAAGATATTATATTAGAATTTAGGAAATATGATATTTGTGTCACTAAAACGTCTTATTGCCTTGGCCAGGTATGATAAACTGGCACCTCCAGTATTGAAAAATCATATGGATATATTTCATTGACAAGCGTGTTTTTTAAATAGTATGTGAACGTGAATATCTTTGAGTGGTACATGCATTCTCTAGTTCCAAGAGGATCTAGCTTTCCCTATGGCATTATAGTCACAGATAAGAATGAAATCTAGTACATAATGCTCTATATCCAAGTACTGTTCTAGGCACTTTTTTTTTTTTTTAAAGATTTTATTTATTTATTTGACAGAGAGAGACACATTGAGAGAGGAGCACAGGCAGGGGGAGTGGAGGGGGGAGAGGCAGGCTTCCCGCCGAGCGGGGAGCCCGATGCGGGGCTCAATCCCAGGACCCTGGGACCATGACCTGAGCCGAAGGCAGACGCTTAACGACTGAGCCACCCAGGCGCCCCTGTTCTAGGCACTTTATATACTGTATTGGCTCATTGAATTTCCAACAAGTTCTTTAAGGCAGTATGATAGGCAATCTCTAAGATAACCCCCAATCATCTCCACCTCTTGATATATTCCTGTGTAATGCCCAACCCTTGAGTGTTGGTTAGACCTAGGAACTCACTGACAACAAATAGAATAAAGCATGAGTGATGGAATATTTGTCCTAAGATTAGGCAACATGAAACTGGGACATCTTTCTTGGTTGCTTGCTCACACTCACCTGTTTGAGAGAAGTCAGCTACATGTTGTGAGCTGCCCTGAGCAGAGCTCTTCCTATGTGGCTGATAACTGAGGGCAGCCTCTGGGCAGCAGGGAGAAACTGAGGCTCTCACTCCAGTAACCCACAGGAACTGAATTCTACCAACAACCACCTGAGTGACCTCAGAAGCAGATGCTTCTGCAGTCAAATCATAGTCTCAGCCATTACCTTGATAGAGGCCTTGAGAGAAAAAGAGACTGTGAGCCAGAGAATAGAGGATCCAGCTAAGCCACATCCAGATTCCCCACCCACAGGAACTGAGCCATAATAAATGTTGCCTTAAGCCACTAAGTTTTGGAGTAATTTGTTACTCCACAAGAGGTAACTCTCATAGGTAGGCACTGTTACGATTCTCACTTCAAAGTTGAGGACACTGAAATTAAATTTCTAGGCCAATGCTGGGACATTCTTTGATTTATTAAACACTCACAGTAAGTATACTGGTCCTGCCAGTTAAGTTACCTGCCTCACTCATGAAGACATTTGTTTTATTGTTATCCCCAAAAATATCTTTTGCTTATAACAAAGCCCAAGAACAAAGGTTCAGGGATTGTATTCTGAGAATACGCTGACCTTGGGCGCCTGGGTGGCTCAGCCGTTAAGCGTCTGCCTTCGGCTCAGGTCCTGATCCCAGGGTCCTGGGATCGAGCCCCGCATCGGGCTCCCGGCTCAGCAGGAAGCCTGCTTCTCCCTCTCCAGCTCCCCCTGCTTGTGTTCCTGCCCTGGCTATCTCTGTCTCTATCAAATAAATAAATAAAATCTTAAAAAAAAAAAAAAAAGAATACGCTGACCAAATCCTTCAGCCAAATCTGTGTGGGACCCATTTGACCCATTTGCATGCTAGTTAAGCATATTATACTTCCAATAAATGTTTCAGACTCAAGACTTTCTAGTTGGACTCTGGAACATTTCCCAGAGTTCATAGATTTTTAATAATCCCTTGGTGAAACTATACTAGTTTATATTATTTTAAGTGGATCTAGAGTCCTGTGAATTCTTTATATTGTATACTTTAGATTAGGGATTCTGATGGGAGTAGCCTTAAGTATTAAAGGTCACAAGGGTGTGCTTAATTCTAATCTATTTACATAAATATCAATAAAAGGACCTCCCTAGAGTTTGTGTGTGTGCATGTGTGTGTTTGTGTGTATGTGTGTTTCTAAACTAGATGCTCCTTACAGTTCTCTTTCCAATATTTTCATAGTAAAATCTATTTAAATTTTTTATAAGGGTATTTTGTAGAATTTATTTTTCATTATTCAACAAGCAAAAATAAGAGATAGAATAAGGGATAAAATTGCAATAATGTGTTCTCAGTTAAAGGTTACAGAGGCACCGAGTTATTTATCTTCTCAACCCTTATGTAAAGTGTATGGACTCCCCGGACCTGTCACTGCCAGATATGAGCGGCCTTGCCTCAAGTCCTAGTCTGCAATACAAATTTTAACATTTTCTGGGGTCATGCCAAAAGAAAGAGCAGGAGACAGCTTAGTAAAATCTTTAGTAATGTACTTTTATTCTCATTCCTGCCCTCTTATTCAATCGCAAATATATTGGGCAGGGCTCTTAATATTGATAACAGAAATCAATTGTCGCTAATATGAATGGAAAAGCACTTTAAAGAGAAGTTATAAAAAGAATTCTGTGGATGGTAACAGGAACCTCTGGAGATTTGGAGAGCTGGAATTTAAGGGTAATTAGCAAGAAACAATTTCCAATTTGATGAGGCCCTAAGACTGATCTTGCAGCTGGATTCGGATACCGCAGCCTATCCCAACAGTGCCTCTGATACCCCCAATGACATTTGCCTCTGGATTCTGGATGCCGTATCAACTGCTACACTCTTAACATTGAGCAAAGAGGATGCACCTGCCACTGTCACCTTCTCTCCTAGAATGGATTCTGTGTGACTCTTCTTCACGTCACTGGCTTCCGATTAAAGCTCAGAAGTAAGTGCTTCAATCCAAGCTTCTGGCAAGGTGAGACATTATTTGACTTCTGTATGGGAGGAAGTTTTGCCTCCTAAGTTGAAGGAGTCCTTACACATAGGACTTTCATTTGAATGCAGGTAACGTGACAAGGTGGCAAATGTGCATGCCACCAGCCCTCATCACAAATTCATTTGAGACAACAGCTAAAATGAGTCATTTAAGAATGATGGCAGTTTAAATGACTAAAAAACCAGGGAAGTATTTTCAAGGGTTGTTTCGAAGATTTTAATACACTGCTTAAACATTGAAGAAAAAATTTAGTCTGTTTGAAAGCCAACCTTCTGAGCTAAGTTCTTTTGGTTCTAAATTTGGAATGGTAAGTGTGATTATTAATCTAATAATAACCAAGGCTTTCATTTGCTGTTGTGGATTACTACTCAGCAATGTTTCAGATTCATTCATGATGATAGGAAAAAATGAAAGTGAATGAAATGCAGTAAATTAATACTTTTTCTCCCTTTACTTTAGACATTCTTCAGAAATAAACATGTTTGTTAATTGATTTTTTATTACTCCTATTAACACAGGAATCCTATTTTAGTCATTTTGTTACTCATGTAAATACAAATCATCTAAAGGAATGTGATAATGAGATTATGAAGTTTGGTATCTAAAAAATGAAATGCTTGTGCTCAAAAAAGTTACCATTCCCAGACTTTCAAAGCAATATATGGTTTAGGTTAAAAATGTTTATTCTGGACCAGCATAAATGATGGGATAGCATTTAAAGAAATTCTCAACCCCTGGGATCAGTGAGCTCTCTAAATTGGATGATTCAGCCAACAAGCCATGGAACTTCCCTATAACATGAACTGCAAGGTGTGACTGAATATAACCATGTTCTAATGTATCAGGCTATCAGAATCTTCTAAAAAAAACCTCTGTCTTACATTCGGTAATTAATTTGCACAATTCAGTTATAAAATATTTTAAATTTATCTTTCCTCTCCTGTCCACCTGTACACACATGTGCACGTGCACACACACACACACACACACACAGTTAGACACACATACCTAACTGGGACCCAGAATAGTCAACCTATATTTTACTATCAGTTCTCTCATATTTAATTCTTTGAAAAACCAGACTTCAAATAATAATAAGTCCAAATAATAAGTCCAAATGCTTGATATTGTAGCTGACCTCGTCTTGAGTAGTAGATAGGTGAGCTTATAATAACTGCTAATCAGTTTTTAAAACTAGTCAATCTAATTATAAGAAAAGCAATATGTGGCAAGGAGGTAATGGAAGGATGGTGGGAAGTGGTCAGTAAAAGCAATGAACTTGTCAAATGGTATAATTTACTTATTTTTTTTT
>NC_138380.1:35688518-35708023 GCF_054177405.1 Leptonychotes weddellii | reverse complement strand
ATTTCTTATAATCACAATATCACAGGGCCAGAGTCAATAACTTATTTATCAAAATAGATCTCAAATTGGTTTCTTAAAACCAAATATAAGAAGTATGGGGCGGGCGCCTGGGTGGCTCAGTTGGTTAAGCGACTGCCTTCGGCTCAGGTCATGATCCTGGAGTCCCTGGATCGAGTCCCGCATCGGGCTTCCTGCTCGGCAGGGAGTCTGCTTCTCCCTCTGACCCTCCCCTCTCTCATGTGCTCTCTCTCATTCTCTCTCTCTCAAATAAATAAATAAAATCTTTAAAAAAAAAAAAAAAAGAAGTGGGGCACCTGGGTGGCTCAGTCAGTTAAGTGATCTCAGTTCCTGTCTCACAGCTCCCAAAACCATAGGAATTTTTAATTTGGAAAGTGATAAGTGTCTTTTGTTATGTTAATAGGGTATCTTTTGGAAAGCACCTAAAGACCTAGGCTAGTTGCCAAGGGAGCCAACCATGTGATTAGAAGGTTGGAATTTTCGGGGCGCCTGAGTGGCTCAGTCAGTTAAGTGATCTCAGAATCCTGGGATTGAGCCCTGTGTCGGGCTCCCTGCTCAGGGGAGAGCCTGCTTTTCCGTCTCCTCCCCGTTCCTGCTCTGTCTCTGGCTAGCTCTGTCGCTATCTCTGTCTCTCTCTCTCTCTCAAATAAATAAATAAAATCTTTAAAAAAAAGAAGCAGCAGCTTGGAATTTTCAGTCCCACCCCTCCGACCCCTGGGCGGGGGGAGAGGAGATGAAGATTGAGTTCATTTGCCAATGGCCAGTGATTTAATCAATGGTGCTTATGTAATGAAGCCTCTATAAAACCCAAAAGAACAGATTTGGAGAGCTTCTAGGTTGGTGCATATGTGGATATTCAGTGAGAGAGGTGCCCTGGAGAGGGCATAGAGCCTTTGTGCCCTTTCTCCACACCTTGTCCTGGGTAGCTCTTCCATCTGCCTATTCCTGAGTTATACCCTTTCATAATAAACTGGTAATCTAGTAAGAAAAATGTTTTCCTCAGTTGTGTGAGCCACTCTACCAAGTTAATTGAACCCAAGGAGATCCTGGGCCAGGATTTACAGCCAGTCCATCAGAAGTACAGGTGACAAGCAGGCCTTGAAACTGGCATCTGAAGTGTGTGTGTGTGTGTGTGTAGGGCCAATCATTTACCTGTGGAAATCTGATGCTATCTCTGGGTAGCTAGTATAAGGAATGAGTTGAGTTCTCCAACTCAGCCCTGCTGATGTCAGAATTATTTGTTGATGTGAGGGGACCCCCCCTTTCCACATTGGAAATTGAGTCTCAGAATACCAAAAAAGGCCCCTTTAATATTTATTCTAAACATTTTTATTGTATTTGTATTGGCACTCCTCTTGCCTTTAAGGTACATATAATCTGAAACAATATTTATAATTGTATACTTATAAGATACAGAAGTAATAGAATAAAAATGGAATTAATACAAAAGTACCTAGTACACTTTACTCATTAGGGAAAAAACAACATTATTCTTCCCTAATATAGAATCTTCTTTCTATGGCCTGGATATTATTATAGAGAAATCTAATATTATATAATAGTAATTAGAACTTCTTTAAATTTTAACAAAGAAAATCTAAATTATCAGATAGCAGTTACCAAAGGAAATATTGTCTTTCTACACTCTGAAAAATATATATATGTTATAAACCTGATACAATCTTCATAATTTTCAGACTTTTTTGAATCACACTGATAAGACAGATCATGACATTGTCTTATGAATGTGTGTGATGTAGAGTTGGTGGCTGTTAACCACACAGTGACAGGATGGTTAGGGTGATTAATGAGGAATGGGGGTAGGAGGCATTTGCAGAATGTAACATTTTCATAAATTGTATGCTCCCCAAGGAGCTGTTTATTATGACTCCTCAGTACCAATCCCATCATTTCTTGTGGAACATGCCACATTCCAAATTAGTGCTCCATTCCCAAGACAACTCTCGTCAAAGCAGCCCTTTGCTGTGCTGTGGATTCTTCAGACAAACTATTTCAGCAAGTGACAGTTGTCCTCTGGTTCCTCCTTCATCTCATCCTAATCTGGCTCATGAATTTTCAGTTCATGTTCTCTTACATTTGGGGGGAATTCTAGAGCAGTTAGATCACCGCTAGCTGGACAAGTACTTAATTTCAACTCTGGCCATCAAACAAGCCTTTTTCAGGGTCTTAACATTTTTTTCCACTTCTTCCTTTCCTCATATTCTTATACTCAAACCTATGTTATTTCTATGATTTTACCTAAGCACTATGAAAATAGTCATAAAATTGATAAATCTAGTTTCAATACCTTTGTGGAAAGAGGTGGCATATAAATTAACGTTGTCTGACCTGTGCTTCCAGGGATGTGGTGTTCCAGGAGCCTGGGCTGGGGGAGAGCCGCAGAAAGGGTTTTCATATGGGCTGTGGTACACGTCAATAAAGGGAGGATAAGAGGGATATCATCTTGCGGAGAAACCAGAATTGAATGCCAAACAGAACAAATAACTGAGGAAAAATCCAGATACTATCAAGGAAACAAATGTATAATTCTGACGAGAGCTCTTGTCCAAGGAAAGGATAATGTGGAGGAATTCTCTGTGTCAAAAGAATTTTATCAGAGGTTCTCTTTACAGACTTCTGTGCCTTCTGCCTTCAGCAAAATATGTTTTTAAGGGCAGTAAACATACTTGAAATGCTACCCCTTCTTCAGGAACCCCTAATCTCAAGTAAGGTGGGGATGGATTTTTTTCAGGTTGTCTTAGTGGGTGGTTTAAATATGCCTTCATATATTCCACTTTGGAGAAGTGAGTTCTGACCAGTGCTCCTGTAGGGATGGACTTTCCAACTAGCGAACTATAGAAATGATCCCTGAGGAGTGCAGTTGCCAAGGCATTAACGAAAGCCTCTCCACTCACTTCGTTTACCACTTTATTAAAATTTTTAAAAATGATTAAAAATGAGTGTTTATCAAATGCCAAGGGCTGTACTAGATGTTGAGGACAAGCCAGAATAGAAACGGTCCATGTCATCCTGGGGCTCACAGGTTGGACATCTTACAAGCTCACTCCCTTCCAATCCTGGGTCATCAATTTACAACTTGAGGTGCGGAGTGGGCAGTTAGTATCCCTTTGCTGCATAAGCAGAGAGCAGAGTAAGGCAAGGGGGATATTCATTGGTAGAATTTCGTGAAGCAGAGGTTTTTCTAGAGATCCTCAGGGAACTTACAAGGATTGTGTTTTTTTCTCCAAAAGACTGTCAGGAACTGGAAGGGAATCCATTGTTATTATGAAAAAGGATATTTTTGATGAGGGACAGTGAAAAATCATTATAGATGGATATGAGGAGCAGTTGTGTTTTTGGTTAGGCATAACAACAGTTTATCATTAACTTGACCAGTATGTGTCTATTACCCATTCTCTGAACGGCATTGGAGATACAGCCTGCAAGAAGCAAATATGATTCTTTCTCTCATGAATCTCACATATTAATTGGAGAGACAAATTTTAATAACTTAATTACACAATTACACAGCTTATTATATGAATATAATTGTCAAGATTACTACAAAGAGAATTTTCAGAGTGTAAAAAGAGCACATCAGAGGGGGTATCTAATTTAGTTTAGGGCATTTGGAAATGTATCTTTGAGGAAATTATACAAAGGGTATGTAGAAGTTTCTAGAAAATGTATGGGAGAAGGATAGATAAATAGAAAGAGCTGTCTTTGTGGATATCTCTGGCAGAATGATGAACCTGATGAACGTGAGTAACTGAGTTATGAATGGGAGTCTCTGAGACTGGAAGGCAGAGAGTGGTAGACGGGTCAATTCCTGTGACTCCTATTTGACCATATTAAAGATTTCATGTTTTATCCTACTAGAATGAGCATTCCATTGAAAGTCTTTGATCAGTGAAATGTCACAAATAGATTTATCTTTAAAGAGTACTATGAAGAATGTGTTGGGTTGAGGACAAGAATGAATTTAAAGAAAGTAGTGTGGAAACTACTTCAGTATTGAGGAAAGTGGCAGTGTAGATACAGGATATAGTGTTTGGATGGATATAAGGAGTAAGCAAGAGGGAGAAATCAAGTTTCTCTCTTATATAACTGGATAATAATAGTTCCAGTCATTCAAATAGAGGATATAAAATTATTGATCTTTTTTTTTTGGAAGAAATAATGATCTAAGTTTGTTTTTTTGTTTTTAATTTTTCAACAGAGAGAGAGACAGTGAGAGAGGGAACCCAAGCAGGGGGAGTGGGACAGGGAGAAGCAGGCTTCCCATGGAGCAGGGAGCCCGATGCGGGGCTCGATCCCAGGACCCTGGGATCATGACCTGAGCTGAAGGCAGATGCTTAATGACTGAGCCACCCAGGCGCCCAATGATCTAAGTTTTATATAGAGAAGGATAGCAGTGCCTCTACAAATAGAGATGTCAAACAGGGAGATGGCTCTAAGACTCTGCAACTTGAAGATGAGGTTAAAGCTAAAGGCATCAATGTGTGAGTCATTATATGTCAGAGGGTAATTGAAGTTATGGAAGTGGATGAGTTTGCCTGGGAAAAAGTGTAGAGTGAACAGAGACTAGCACATACGGTCAAACGTAGAAGAACCATTTAAAGATTAGATGAAAAAAAAGAGTCTGCAAAGGAGGCTGAGCTTTGGCCAGAGGTATATAAGGAAAAGAAAGGGACTATCTTGAGATATCTGTCTTTAAGTATCTCACTGGGCTTCGGGAATCAGGCTTCTAATCAGGACGTGGCTACTATGAACCTTCTATGAACTCATTCTATGAATCCTCTATACCTCAATTGCCTCATCCATAAAGTAGAGGATAAGAATACTTACCTGCCTATCTCAGGAGCATTTGAAGATCAAATATGATAATGTCCAAAAATAAATTCAAAATAGATTAAAGACCTACATGTGAGACCTGAAACCATAAAATTTCTATAAGAAAACATAGGCAGTTAATCTCTTTGACATCAGCCATAGAAACATTTTGTTGTTGTTGTTCTGTTTTCTATGGCAAGGGAAACAAAAGCAAAATTGAACTATTGAGAGTACATCGAAATAAAAAGCTTTTGCACAGCAGAGGAAACCATCAACAAAACAAAAAGAACCTCCTGAATGAGAGAAGTTACTTGCAAATGATATATCCAATAAGGAGCTAATATCCAAAATATATGAAGAACTTATACAACTCAACACCAGAAAAACACAATCCAATTAAAAATGAGATGACATGAATAGACATTTTTCAAAGAATACATACAGATGGCCAAAAGACATGAAAAGATGCTCAGCATCACTAATCATCAGGGAATGCAAATCAAAACCACAATAAGATACCACCTCACACCTATCAGAATGACTAAAATCAACAACACACCAAACAACAGGTATTAGCAAGGATGTGAAAGAAAGGAACCCTTGTGTACTGTTGGTGGGAATACAAACTGGTATAGCCACTGTGGAAAACAGTATGGAGGTTTTGCAAAAATTAAAAATGGAATTACCATATGATCCTGTAATTCCACTACTCAGTATTTATCCAAAGAATATGAAAACACTAATTTGAGAAGGTATTTGCACCCCTATGTTTATTGCAGCATTATTTACAATAGCCAAGATGTGGAAGCAATTCAAGTGTCCATTCATAGATGAATGAACAAAGAAAGCATACACACACACACACACACACACACACACACAGGAATATTACTCAGCCATAAAAAAGTCATTTGCAGCAACATCGACGGATCTAGAGGGTATAATGGTAAGTGAAATAAATCAGAGAAAAACAAATACCGTATGATTTCACTCCTCTGTGGAATTTAAGAAACAAAACAAACAAGAGAGAAACAAAAAAACAAACTCAACTATAGAGAACAAACTGATGGTTACCAGAGGGGAGGTGATGGGGGATGGGTGAAATAGGTGAAGGGGATTAAGAGTACTTACCTTGATGAGCACTCAGTAATGTATAGATTATTGAATCATTGTATTGTACATCTTAAACTAATATAACACTATGTTAATTATACTTGAATTAAAAAAAAAGAAAAAATGATAATGTCTGAAAGGTCCCTGGGTATAAAAAAGCCCTAAAACAGCTTAAATTATAATTATGCATCATTGTTTTCCCTCTGAAGCATTTTATTACCTCCCATTGTGTTCCTGAGGGTAAATGTACACAAAAATATGACCCTGCCACAAAACCTTTTACTCAGCATACCTGTCCCCTCACCTCTTTATATAGTTTCACTCATCTTTCAGATCTTGTTCAAGACTCGCTTCTTTTTTTTTTTTTTAAAGATTTTATTTATTTATTTGAGAGAGAGGATGAGAGGAGAGAGAGAGCACATGAGAGGGGGGAGGGTCAGAGGGAGAAGCAGACTCCCCGCTGAGCAGGGAGCCCGATGCGGGACTCGATCCAGGACTCCAGGATCATGACCTGAGCTGAAGGCAGTCGCTTAACCAACTGAGCCACCCAGGCACCCCAAGACTCGCTTCTTTAAGAATTCTTGGCCTCAACTTCCAGTGTAGGCCAGACTCCATTGTTATAGAACTGAGTTTCTTTCCTTTAGAGGACTTAATTTAGATTTTTAATTAAACATAAGTTTGTGGTTAAGAGCATTCTCCAATACTTGAAAATAGTTCAGAGATGGAAGTTAGACATGAGTGACATGGCATCCCATAGAGACAGCATTGTTTATGGATATATGGACAGTTGCTCATATGGAGAGGGGCCAGCACAGAGGATGAAGTGCATCCGTTTTTGGAGGATATCTGTCTTTTTCTTGTTAGGGTATCATTGAAATGGGCACTTGAACATAATTCTGTAGTGCAGAGAGGAAAGTGTCTCTCAGTAGGTAGGAGGACAGCTGATGTGAGATGGTGCAGGGCTCAGAAGAAGGTATTTTGGTCCTTCAGGCTGATTTAGTACAGGTGGAGCACATACTCCTATATCACATATCCCACATCCTTGAGGATGCTGTGCATTGCTTTGACCAGGCTGCATACATCCTTGAGGATGCTGTGCATTGCTTTGACCAGGCTGCATTAGCACACGGAGGCAGTGTAGTACCTCACCAGACTGGATGAACGTTCATATCCCAGGTCTTACCAACATCTCAGGGACTCCTGTCAATCAATCTGAGTTAGTTTCTGACTAGATTGGATCACTGCAAATTTTCCCTTAAGAAATAATTCCCAAAGGTGATATCCCATTATACTTTAGAATCCAGAAGATTAAAACATCTTCTTTAATATTTTCCCTGTTTGATACATAAGAAGTAGAACTGTCAAAGTCCTCAAAAAAGGGCTGCTTCTCTATCTCCAGTTTGGCTGAAATGAAACTTTCAAGTTTTTCTTTGGACTGCTGTCACCTGTTGCCAGACAGCTGACCTCTTAGATAAAATCTCTAAGGCTTGGAGGACCATTTGATGGTTAGAAACTTCCTTTCCCAAAGAAAAAGATCAACTTTCCGGAGAAGGCCCCAGGGAGGCAGCCATTGAGGATAAAGTCATTTTTAGGCTCAGTGACTTACACTAATTGCCAGAGGCTTTGGTTGTAATATAAAGGAAGGGAGGGGCATTTTAAAATGGGAAGCTCCATCTCAAGGCTAGTTAGTCTCCTGCAATCAAAATAAAGTCAGTTTCCACATTGACCCAGTTTTCACCCAGTATGTATTAGTCTAATAAATTTCAATATCTAAAAGTAATCTTACAAACATGTAGATGTTCAGAAAACAACAACGCAATACAAAAGTTCCTAATGCAAAGGAAAAGTTCCAAAAAATTCTATTTCCTTATGTACCTCTTTCTCTTGGCGTCTGACAGATACTTCTTTGAAACTTCTCCTTTCTTCTGCTAAAATTCCAGAAAATTCTTCATCCACTTAGGCTGAGTCAAATTTTCTCTTCACTCCTTCCCCCAGTCCCTTTTTGGACACCAACCCCACCAGTGGCTTTCCATACTTTGCAAAAAAACCAAAATGAAGTTGATTGTGTGCCTCTAAAATTTCCCAGTCAATCATCACCCTGATTCAAAACAATGAAGAAACAGAAATTGTGCAGGGATTCAGAATTCTCCTTAGTCGACAAAGAGGAGAAGTGTGAATTCTTTATTTTCTTGTCACACAAGCTAACCCCCAGATTTCTCATTTCTTCAGCAAATGAATATATTGTGTACCTATTCACTCTGAAGTTGCACCAGCCTCATTTGAATTCAAAGCTGCTAATACTGGATATTTGACTTTGGGCAAGTCAGGCAATTTTCTCTTCTCTCAGTGGAGTTATTAGTAGCTGCTACCCAGGGATTTTGAGAGGATTACATGGAAAATATAGGAAAAGGTTCTGTTGGAAATGGCACACAGTTCGCTTGCAACAAGAGCTGGTTCCCTTGGAACAGGGCTCTCTGCTTGTGACAGTTGGAACTGGCACAGTAATAATTATTATGAGGATTAATTTTAACACACATTTGTTTGGGCATATAAGGCAAGTTCAAAAATGTGTCCAAAGGGATTATTCAACTTTTACATTTGACCTTGAATTGTATAATGTTCATGCTGTAAATAATTTAAAAATGTTTAATATTCATATACCCGAAAAAAAAAAACATGGAGAGAATAGATTTTAACATAGTTTTTGGCAAATTGCTTACCACATGTGAAGCTGGATATTTTAATGAGGTGTTTTCTCTTGTTTCATTACAGTTACTTATGTTGACAAGAATCCCTTGAACAAGATCAATGCTAAAATCTCACTTTGAATACTATTTAATATTCTCATGTTCTAACATTAAAAATTACCTCTGTCTCTACTGATATTCATTTGCCTTTACTTCTTTTTGCAGTTAATTGTAAAAGAGTGATTCTCATAAATGTGACATTACCATTAAGATTATTTCAAAACATTTGTATTAGTATTTACCTTTGCTTCAAAGATAACAGTCAACTAATTTTGGTGTCAGCCTAATCCTCAAGTAGAGCAGTTCCAGTGAATTTTGCATTGAGTGTTTATGTCTGAAAAACAACAACATGCTGAATCAGTTAAGAAGAAAAGGAGTCTTAAGCCTTTGGAAGTCTTTTTACTGAACTGAAGAATTTACTTTCATTGAATCAGTGTTTTACTAGAATAACTAATTGAATACATAACCCAGAAATTCTTTTAAATCAAGATGTTTGTATTTTTCTCAAAGAATCATATAGCTCATGTCATGGTAATTCTAAATTACATTGGATTATCAATTGGGGTCAGATGGATTGAATCAGTTTTAGTATATGTTTCATTCAACAAGAACCAATGGCATTCTTTCATATTCTTTCACTCAGAGATTTAGGGAATAAAGTTGTTTATTGAATCAAAATAGCAAAAATATCTCAGAATAAATACAAGCCAAACTGAAAAGTGGCCTTTGGAATTGAAAATGGAAAGTTACTAATAACTTTTTTCTTTCTTCCTTTTTTTTTTTTTTTTTAAATAATGTGAGGGACCAGCAGGAGTGATCAGCTATCCACAGGGAGTTGAGGATGGGAAAGTAAGAGGAAAGAGGAAGCATATGCAGGCATCTCTTTGCAAATTGTTCTCAGTGGTGGCTCCAGGAGGGGCAGACAGGGACAAGGAAGATTGTATTAGAATGTCCTTGAATATGTTTGTAGGCTAAAGGGAAGAAAGAAAAATTATATTGGTTGATTCACACAGGTTAAACACCTGCCTGACATTTGACATTTAGCTGGAGACACAAATGGATTTAAACCTATTTCCCTTTGACTACAGGCCTACATTGTAATCCGCCCTCCGCAAACTCCTGTCTTGCCTGTAGGTGAAGGACTGAGGGGAGAGAGAAAGGGGAAACTAGAGTAGCACCTGCAGAAAATGGTGCCTGAATCAGGTACCATAGTCCTAAAGGGATATACCTTTCTCAGAAATAGGAAAATGCAACAACAAACCCCTCCCCCCCAAAAAAAAACATTGGTAAATCTATAGATAAGATTTAAGAGGAAAAATTTTTTGGCAGATGCTAAAATAAACACAATAGTTTTAAACTCCTACCAGTGGTTTTTCAATTTATTCATTATTTATTTGCTATTCACTCTTTCCTACTTCAAAAGTGGATTTTGGTCAACTTATAATGAAAAGTGCAGTCACAGCATTTGCTTTTTTTTCTGTGATTCAGCCTCCTAAAATTCGGTGGGATTAAATCACACCTCTTCTATCACTTGGCTCCCACAATCCATTAATCTATGCCTATTCTTTTGCAATACCATGCTACCTTGATTACTGTAGCCTTATAGTAACTCTTAAAATTGGGCATTGCAAGGGGTGACTGGATGGCTCAGTCCGTTAAATGTCTCTTGATTTTGGCTCAGGTCATGATCTCAGGGTAGTGAGATCGAGTCCTGAGTCCAGCCCTGTGCTGGGTGTGGAGTGTGCTTGATTCTCTCTCTCCCTCTCCCCTTCCCCTGCCCACCCCCATCTCCACCCTGAGCTCTCTATCTCTAAAAAGAAATTAAAAAAAAAATTGGGCATTGTTGGGGCGCCTGGGTGGCTCAGATGGTTAAGCGTCTGCCTTTGGCTCAGGTCATGATCCCAGGGTCCTGGGATCGGGCCCCGCATTGGGCTCCCTGCTCCTTGGGAGCCTGCTTCTCCTTCTGCCTCTCTCCCTCTCTCTCTCTCTCTCTCTGTCTCTCATGAATAAATTAAAAATAAATTAATTAATTTAAAAAAATTGGGCATTGTGAGTCCTCCAACTTCATACATCTTTTATAGTATTATATTTGCTATTCTAGGAACTTTGTCTTTCTATGTAAGCTTTAGAATTCATATGTTGATATCTATAGAATAGCTTCCTTAGATTTTAATGGGATTGTGTTGAATACATAGATCAATTTCAGAAGAATTCACACGGTAAAAATACTGAGTCTTCAATCTGTGACCACAAAATATCTTCGTTTATTTATGTCTTCTTTTTTTTTTCAGTGTTTTGAGGTTTTCTGCATACAGATTTTGCATATATTTTATTAGATTTATACCTAAGTATTTTATTTTTTGATGTGCTATAATATAAATACAATAATATACAATATATTATATACTATATTGTATAATACAGTAATATACAATATAATATATAGACATAACCTGCAGCTTTGATATGCTTGCTTTTTTAAAAAAAAAGTTCTGGGAAGATTTTTGTAGTTGTTAAGAGGAACGGATTCTATGGAATTTTCTAAATAGGCAGTTGTATCCTCTGTATATAGAGACAGTTTTATTTCTTCTATTTCAATCTGTGTATCTTTTATTTCTTTTTTGTCTTCTTGTATTATTCTTTTCCTTGTGTTATTGTTTTTTGACTTCCAATACAATGTTTATTAGGAATGGAGAGAAAAAACATTCTTCTCGTGTTCCTGATCTTAGGAGGAAAGTGTACACATAATTTAGTATGATGTTAGCTGTAGGTTTTATGTAGATGTTCTTTATCAAATTGAAGAATTTCTCTTGATTCCTAGTCTTTATGTGGGTTTTTATCATGAGTGGACATTGGATTTTGTTAAATGCTTTTCTGAATTGATTGATATGATTATATGATTTTTCATTTTATGTTGATTATATTGATTAATTCTCAAATGTTGAGCTAGCCTTACACCCTTGGAATAAGTTTCACTTGGTTATGGTGTATGACACTTTTTATACATCCATGCATTCAATTTGATGATTTTTTTTTTTTTGAGAATTTCTGTGTCTGTGTTCATGAGAGACATTGATCTGTCATTTTCCTTTCCTGTGAAGTCTTTATTTGTTTTGGTTTTGGGGCAATGCTATGCTCATAGAAATTGTTAGGAAGTGTCCCTTCTACACCTTTTTTTTTGGAAGAGATTTTAGAGAATTGGTGCCGTTTTTTCCTTAAATGTTTGTTAGACTTACCAGTGAAATAATCTGGATCTGGTGATTTATTGGTTTGGAAGTCTATTGGTTATGATTCAACTTTAATAGATATAGAATTATTCAGGTAATTTGTTTCTTTTTGTGTGAATTTTGGTAGTTTGTGTCTTACAAGGAATTGGTCCATTTTATTTAAATTTGCACATTTGTGGCCATAGAACTGTTCCTTTATTATCATTTTAATTCATGGAATCAGCATGATTCAATTCTCATATTAATAATTTGTGTCTTCTTTCTTTTTTTTTATTGGTTAGCCTGGATAGAAGTTTGTCGATTTTATGGCTATTTTCAAAGAACTACCTTTTAGTTTTATTTATTTTCTCTGTTGTTTTCAATTTTATGGTTAGTGCTCTAATTTCATTTTTTTCCCTCTACTTGCTTTAGAGTTAAACGGATAATCTTTTTCTAGTCTTTTAAAGTGGAAGCTTAAGTTATTGATTTTAAATCTTGCTTTTATATCATATTCAGTAAATGTTATACATTTCCCTTTAGGTACTGCACTGTTTTCACAGCATGAAAGTAATTCTGATAAGTTGTATTTTCATTTTCATTTTCATTTAGTTGAAAATATATTTTAATTCCTCTTGAGACATCTTATTTGACCCATGTGTTATTTAGAAATTTACTATTTAATTTCCAAATACTTAGTGATTTTCCAGCTAAGTTGCTGTTATTGATTTCTAGTTTAATACCATGTAGTTGGAGAACATACTTTGTATTGTTTATGTTCCTTTTAATTTGTTAAAGGTTTTTTATGGTCCAAAATGTGGTCTATTTTGGTGACTATTCCATATGAACTTGAGAAGAATGAATAGTCAGCTGTTATATTTTAGATCAATTAAGAATAAGAAAAATAGGGTTCTTATCTTACAATATTCACAAAAATTAACTCAAAATGGATTAACGATTTAAATGTAAGACCTGAAACTGTTAAACTCCTAGAAGACACCCCTGTCTTCTTGTCAAGCTCCTTGTCATTGGACATCAACAAGTCAGACTACGTCTAACTAAAAAATTTCTGCACAGCAAAAGAAATGATCAACAAGATGAAAAGGAAACCCATAAAATGGGAGAAAATATTTACAAAACATACATGTGATAAGAGGTTAATATACAAAATATATAAGGAACTCAAATAATTCAATAGTGAAAAAACTCCCCAAACAAACCAAATAATCCAATTAAAAATGGGCAAAGGACCTGAATGGACATTTTTCCAGAGTAGATATACAAATGGCCAGTGGTACATGAAAAGGTGCTCAGGGTTGTTAATCATCAGGGAAAGGCAGATCAGAACCTCAATGAGATATCATCTCACACCTGTTAGAATGGCCAATCATCAAAAAGACAAAAGGTAACAAGTGCTAATGAGGATGTGGAGAAAAGAGAGCCCTGTGCACTGTTTGTGGGAATGTAAATTGGTACAGCCACTATGGAAAACAGTATGAAGGTTCCTCAAAATATTAAAAATACCATATGACTCAGCAATTCCACTTCTAGGTATTATCTGAAGGAAATGAAATCACTATCTTAAAGAGATATCTACACCCCTAGTTCATTGCAGTACTGTTTTAATAGCTAAGACAGAAACAACTTAAGGGTTCATCAGTGGATGAATGGATGAATGAAATGTGGCATACACACACACACACACACACACACACACAATGGATGATTATTCAGCTATTAAAAGGAAGAAAATCTTGCCACTTCTGACAACGTAGATAAATCCTGAAGGCATTAAGTTAATTGAAATACATTAGACAGTGAAAGACAAATACTGTATGATCTCACTTATATGTGGAATCTAATAAAACCAAACATACAGAAACAGTAGATCAGTGCTTGCCAAAACCAGGCAGATGGAGGTAATGTATGAAAGTGGTCAAAGGATACAAACTTTTAGTCGTAGGATAAATAAGTTCTGGGGATACAGTGTACTAAATGATAACTATAGTTAACTGTATGGTATACTTGAAAAGTTGCTAAGAATGTAGATCTTAAAAGTTTTCACCACATACACACACACACACACACAAAGGGTAACTGAGCTGATGGATGTGTTAACTAACCTTATTATGCTAATCCTTTCACAATATTGTAATATCAAATTACCCCATTATACACCTTAAACTAATCCAATGTTCTGTGTCAATCATATCTCAATAAAGCTAGAAAAAAAGAATGAGAAAAATAAATTATTTTACTTTCATTTATTCCTTTCCCACTATTCTTTTTTTCTTTATGTACATCTCAGCCTCTGACCTAATTTTCCTTCTTTCCAAATAACTTCTTTGAATAGATCTTACAAGGCAAGTCTGCTAGTGATAAATTCTCTGCTTTTGTTTGCCTGAGAGTCTTTATTTTTCCTTCACCTTTGAGGATAATTTTGCCCAATACAGACTTATAAATTAGTTTTTTTTAAACTTTAAATATTTCACTCCACTGTCCTCATGCTTGCATGTTTTCAGAGAAGTCTGCTGTAATTCTTTTTTTTTTTTTTTTTTAAGATTTTATTTGAGAGTGAGAGAGAGAGAGAGCACATGAGAGGCAAGAGGGTCAGAGGAAGAAGCAGACTCCCCACTGAGCAGGGAGCCTGATGTGGGGCTTGATCCCTAGACTCCAGGATCATGACCTGAGCTGAAGGCAGTAGCTTAACCAACTGAGCCACCCAGGTGCCCAAGTCTGCTGTAATTGTTAAACTTGTTTTTCTGTAGGTAATCCCTCCACCCCCTACTTTTAAAGTGGTCCCTTTGTCTTTGGTGTTCTGTTATTTGAATATGATATATCCAGCTTTTTTTTTTTTCTATTTATCTGCTTGGTGTTCTCTGGTTTTCTGTATTATGGTTTGATGTGCATCATTAATTTTAGAAAGCTCTTAACCATTGCTACTTCAAATATTTCTTCTGCTTTGTACGTTTTGTCTTCTCCTTCTGGTTTTCCAAATATTTATATGGTACATCTTTTGAAATTGTCTTCAATGTTCTTGGATTTTTTTTTATTCTTTTTCCCTCTATTTCCATTTCAGCTTTGGATATTTCTATTGCTGTATTTTTAAGCTCACTGATTCTTTCCTCAGCCATTTCAAGTTTATTGGTGAATCCATTAAAGATTTCTTCATTTCTAGATCATGTTTTTAAATTTTTTTTGTTTCAGTATTTTCTTTCGATTCTAAATTCAAATTCCCATACCTCTCCTTACAATATCCATATGTTATTGTATGTTTATCTGTTTTTTTTTAAAGATTTTATTTATTATTTGACAGAGAGAGAATGAGAGAGAGAGAGCACATGAGAGGGGGGAGGGGCAGAGGGAGAAGCAGACTCCCCGCCCAGCAGGGAGCCCGATGCGGGACTCAATCCAGGGACTCCAGGATCATGACCTGAGCCGAAGGCAGTCGCTCAACCGACTGAGCCACCCAGGCGCCCCTCACATGTTTTCTTTATATACAGTTTGTAGACAATGTTACCTGGCTTGAGAAGCCCCGCATCATCTTTCTTATACAACGCCTATACAAGTAGTTATACTGCCTCCAAACAATCCAGTTCCTGTCACATAAGGCAATCAAAAATAATAGGTAGCACTTTCATAACTCTTACTCTGTACCAGAAACTGGTCTTAGCACCTTATATATTTTATTTGTTCCCCATAAATAACCTATGAAGGGGTACTATAATAATCTGCATTTTGTAGTTGGGGATACCAAGAGGATACCAGGAGACAGTTAAATAATTGGCCCTGGGTCAGTAGTGAATAAGTGGCAGATCAGGAGTTTGTCATTGAGAAGACTATGTCTTGAGTAATTAGAAATTTGGATGGATGGATGTTGGATAAATGAACCTTTGTTTTGCCAAATAAAAGCATGATTTTAACTTGTTATTACTTTCTCATGCCCTCATCAAAGGGCATAAATAGCACAGTGTTTTTACAACCACTTAGTATATTGTTTACCAGCTATTTGTGTGATTGCTACCTGATAGCAAGTCAATACTTGTTACCTGTGAATGTTTTCATTTCTTTAGTGATCCCCAAATTTATATTCCTCCAGTACCAATTATTGAAGTATAATCCAGTCTTCACTATTAAGTGAATTAGCTAGGTGAATCTGTAAATGTTTCTGATAAAATTAGGTTTCATTTTCTGTGGAGTCTGGTAGAGGAAATTAAGCACTTAATTCAATGAATTGTGAGGACATAGTCTGAGCTTCATTGATTTATTTACCACTTTTCCTTTAGTGTGGACTTTGAAGATGTAGTTATAACTATTATATTTCCAATAAAATAGGAAACTGAATTTTCACTATGGAATGGTGGCATATATTTGGGCTAGTTTCTTTTTAAATGTTCCTTATATTTCATACTTAAAATTGTTTATACTTTGTACCCTGTTTTATGTATTTATTGACATGATCTAATATACACTACACTTTAGGCTGAAAGGTTGAGACATTTGGCTGCCAGACATTTCATCTTGCTCATATTATATTGGCCCACATTATATAAATTTTAACATTTTATGGAATATCAATAAGGAAAAAGAAGCAGGATACAAACGGTGTCTTCTGTAAGCTTAAACTGTGAATTTACCAGATATCTTTATTTTCTTTAAGTTCCTGAGTAAGGCTTAGATATGAGAATTTGTCTCATTAAAAAATGTATTTTTATGAATATAGTCAATTTGGTCAAACAGTTGGGCCCACTGGTCAGCTGACATGAAGAAACAGTAATTTTTAGGTAAATATGATGGTATGTAATACCACAGGGAATCCACTTTATGCCTCAAACATATGGAACATATAGCTGAATAAATGCATAGCTAAGCTTGAAATAAAAAATGGAAGAATCCACAAGCATTTGAAATGAAGCAGAAAAGCAAAGAAAGAACACTGAATAGACACCAAGCCAAGATGCCCATAGGGAAATTGGAACGAGATATGGGCTATAACTGAGGGCTCTGTACTCCTGATTTATGATACTAATCCTGACCACTGATTCGAGAAGTATAGGAAGCAGGAGTTGAGTTGCCATGAGAAGACCAGGAACCACAAAGGTATATACTGTGAAATGTAACCCACAAAAACTCCACCCCAGCTGCCACAGGGAAATAGCAAAGGAATGTTCTGTCTACCATCTCTCAGAACTCTATCATCTCAATTTCATCCTTGTAAACCTTTGTTCTACTTGAAAGGTGAATAAACTAGGCCTTCTCCTTGAATCTATTGTTCTTTCTGCTTTGGATGTTCTTCCAGAAAGCCATTGGTCTCATCACTTTTCTTTGATCAGGTCATTGGTCAAAGGTCATTTTGCCAGAGGCCTTCCTAATCAGTGTGTATAAAACAGCATCTGTCCTTCTCCAGCCAAGAATACTGTCTGTCCCCTTTACCCTACTTTAGATTATATCACAGCACTCATCATCATCTAAAAGATGACAAATTCATTTGTTTACTAGCAGTCTTTCTCTAGTAGAATTAAATGCTCTGCTTACAGAGACAAGTTCAACCTCTTAGTACTTAGAAAGTCATTTAGCATGCAGAAGATGCTCAGTAGTAGTTATGATTAAGAATGAGGGAGGGAAAGAAGGAAGGGAAGGAGGAGGGAAGAATGGAAGGAGGGAGGGAGGGAGGAAAGAAAGACATGCCTACTGACAGGTGAAGCAGATAAAAGTTTGCCTCTCTATAGAGGTGACACCATAGTTTGGGTGTTATTGCTCACTGAGTTAACAAGCTGTTCTCATTTAAATAAAAAGTTGCTGAAATTATGAAGTCATCAGTGATAATGTGTGAGGGAGCAGAGATGTACGTTTGATATTACAAAGACCTAAGACTGAATGTGTTGAAATGCCAATTTAGTAATCATCAGTGTATTACTTCCCTATAATCTGAGATCTAGTCTATGGCAAGAACCATTAATTGTTAATCCTGCTTAGTATAGGACATTTGTCAAGATTGTGCTGCTACAAAGATACCAAAGAATTTATACCCACATTTCTTTCTCAGTTCATAATCTCTCTTCATGTGTTGTATATTCTACTCATCTTCACCAATAGACACAATGCTTTCAAACTTTAGTTCATTATGTGTCTGATGTCAAGTGGATTTTGAATAAGCTCAGAGGGCAAATATGATCCAATGGCCATGTCTTGTTGGCAGAACTCTCCATGTTATATTGGACAAATACCAAATTTCTAAATCTTTCATTGCCTTTTCATGATTTTGGTGTGTAACTTTGTGCTATTCAGGTTAGAAATGCTCCAATCTAAAAGCTTTAATTTCCTGGTTTTGTTGATTGTTTCCTTTGTTGTGCAGAAGCTTTTTATCTTTTTTTTTTTAAAGATTTTATTTATTTATTTGACAGAGACAAAGCGAGAGACGGAACACAAGCAGGGGGAGTGGGAGAGGGAGAAGCAGGCTTCCCGCCGAGCAGGGAGCCCGACGCGGGGCTTGATCCCAGGACCCTGGGACCATGACCTGAGCCGAAGGCAGATGCCTAACGACTGAGCCACCCAGGAGCCCCAAGAAGCTTTTTATCTTGATGAAGTCCCAAAAGTTCATTTTTGCTTTTGTTTCCCTTGCCTTTGGAGACAAGTCCTGAAAGAAGTTGCTATGGCTATGATGTCAAAGAGGTTACTGCCTATGTTCTCCTCTAGGATTTTGGTGGTTTCCTGTCTCACATTGAGGTTATCTTTGTGTATGGCGTAAGAATGGTCAAGTTTCTTTCTTCTATATATAGCTGTCCAGTTGTCCCAGCACCATTTATTGACAAGACTGTCTTTTTTCCATTGGATATTTTTTTCTACTTTGTTGAAGATTAGTTGACCATAGAGTTTGACGGTCCATATCTGGGCTCTCTATTCTGTTCCATTGGTCTATGTGTCTGTTTTTGTGCCAGTACCATACTGTCTTGATGATGACAGCTTTGTAATATAGCTTGAAATCAGGGAACGTGATGCCCCCAGCTTTGTTTTTCTTTTTCAATATTTACTTGGCGATTCCGGGTCTTTTCTGGTTCCATAGAAATTTTAGGATTGTTTGTTCCAGCACTTTGAAAAATGCCATTGGTATTTTGATCAGGATGGCGTTGAGAGTATAGATTGCTCTTGGGTAGCATAGACATTTTCACAATGTTTATTTTTCCAATCCATGAGCATGGAATGTTTTTCCATCTCTTTGTGTCTTCTTCAATTTCTTTCATAAGTGTTCTGTAGTTCCTAGAGTATAGATCCTTTACCTCTTTGGTTAGGTTTATTCCAAGGTATCTTATGGTTTTTGGTGCTGTTGTAAATGGAATCGATTCCCTAATTTCTCTTTCTAAGGTTACATTGTTAGTGTATAGGAAAGCAACTGATTTCTGTGCATTGATTTTGTATCCTGCCACATTACTGAATTGCTGTATGAGTTCTAGTAATTTGGGGGTGGAGTCTTTTGGGTTTTCCACATAAAGTATCATGTCATCTGCAAAGAGAGAGAGTTTGACTTCTTCTTTGCCAGTTTGAATACCTTTTATTTCTTTTTGTTTTCTGATTGCTGATGCTAGAACTTCTT
>NC_138380.1:35677965-35688018 GCF_054177405.1 Leptonychotes weddellii | reverse complement strand
GAGCACTGGGTGTTATACACAAACAATGAATCATGGAACCCTACATCAAAAACTAATGACGTACTGTGTGGTGACTAACGTAACATAAAAAAAAAATCTGATTAAAAAATTGACAGAGGTGAGCGCTGTGAATTGTGTAAGACTGTTGAATCACAGACCTGTACCTCTGAAACTAATACAGTATATGTTAAAAAAAAAAAAGAAGAAGATAGCATGAAGGGAAAAATGAAGGGGGGGAATCGGAGGGGGAGACAAACCATGAGAGACTATGGACTCTAAGAAACAAACTAGGGTTCTAGAGGGGAGGGAGGTGGGGGGATGGGTTAGCCTGGTGATGGGTATTAAAGAGGGCACATATTGCATGGAGCACTGGGTGGTATATGCAAACAATGAATCATGGAACACTACATCAAAAACTAAAGATGTAATGTATGGTGATAACATAACATAATAAAAGCAAAAAGAAAGGAAAAAAAATGGGCAGAGGACCTGAATAGACATTTTCCCAAAGAAGACATATAGATGGCCAACAGACACAATGAAAAGATGCTCAACATCAACAATCATCAGGGAAACACAAATCAAAATCACAACGGCGGTATCACCAGTCACACCACTCAGAATGGCTAGAATCAAAAGGACAAAAAAATAACAAGTCTTGGCAAGTATGTGGAGAAATGGGGACCCTCCTGCACTCTTGGGAATGTAAATTGGTGCAACCACTGTGGAAAACAACACGAGGGTTCCTTAAAACATTAAAAATAGAAGTATCATATGATCCAGTAATTCATCTGCTGGGTTTTTACTCAAAGAAAACAAAAACACTTGAAAATATATATGGACCCCTAAAAACAATAAAAGCTTTAATTTCCTACAACATAGGCTGTAAATCTTCACCTAAGTCTTGAAAGATGTATAATACTATGCCTTCCTTGGATCCATCCTGAAGGAAAATCTAAAAATCACAACTTTTGTCACGTTACCTCCTGACTTTTAAGCAATATCCATCAGAATTGCCCTTGGTTATGAATATTTGAAATCTACAGGGCAAACATGAATGACAGGAAAGAGAAAACAGGGTCAAATGGTCAAAAATTTGTCAGACTGAAGGAGAAGCTGTTTTAAGAAAGGTGAAAAAGAAGTTTCTTTGAGAGACCTAAAAATGAAATCTAGCATTCTTTTTTTATGTTATGTTAATCACCATATAATACGTCATTAGTTCTTGATGTAGTGTTCCATGATTCATTGTTTGCATATAACACCCAGTGCTCCATTCAGTACGTGCCCTCTTTAATACCCATCACCAGGCTAACCCATCCCCCCACCCCTCTCCCCTCTGGAACCCTCAGTTTTTTTCTCAGAGTCCATAGTCTCTCATGGTTCATCTCCCCCTCTGATTACCCCCCTTCATTCTTCCCTTCCTGCTATCTTCTTCTTCTTTTTTTTTTTAACATATAATGAAATTTGGCATTCTTAAAACATTTTATTTATTAACTCAATTCAATATCATGAATATTGGATTTGATTCTTTGAGGCAACCTCTCTTTACATTCCTGTCTTGAATCCAGAAGACTAGCTTAAAGTATAGTGTGGTTCCTTATACATCATTATAGGTTTTATATTGTTTTAATCATTTATTCTTTCAGTAAGCATTTATTGTTTGTGACTACATGCATAAGCATTTAAGTTGTGGGGGGAAATCTATCCCACTTAGTGAATTGATTTGGCATTCTACTATTGTGATCCACATTTATCATCTTGGGGTCTGAACATCTGGGTAGGCTGAGTTAACAACTAGGAAAGTTAAGACATTCCTCTTTCTTTGCTCTTCATAATAATTCGCAGGAGAAATAAGGTAGTCACTTCAGTAATTTTTGTTTATTTGTGTGTGCAAGTGGCAGATGGGGGAATGGTGGAGAACTGTGACCATATCTGGATAGTCCCCAATGTGAAAGCAGCAGGAACAGAGCTGAAAGGAAGGCAGAAAGAAGCTCTGTTTCCATAATCTCCCAGAGGAATGTTTGATTGGCTAAAAATTTAATTCATTGGCTTGATATAATTATAATTCAAGCCAGTCTATAAGAACTGTTTACATTTTAATGATGATGGAGCTCTAAAATAATTATTATTTATAGAAGACATAACTATAATTAACACATATTAAACTGCCTCTTTGTTATTATCTTAGCCAAAAGTCGCACTTGGATGCATTTTCCTCCTTTATATTGAGCAACATATGATGGAATGAACCCTTTAAAAGATTCTTTCTGGGCATAATTTAAGACAGAGTTTGCTATGAATCATTACCAATGGTGGTATGACCATAGTACTTATTTTTTATAGTTTTTAAATTTAAGTAGTCTGTCGATACAGAGGAATAAATTATTTATTAATATATAGTAGGATCCAGAGAAGGAAGGGTTGAGGAAAAGAAAGATTACTCACCTTTAAAATGAATTATTATGTTGTGGTTTCTGTTATGGTGTACTGCTAATTTCTGTAAGAGGAGAATAAAAACTTAAAATTTAATATCTGTGGATATATAGTTGGATAAATTGTTGGCTCTATGATATTGGGAATCTATGGCTAAGCTGTAACTTTGTTTACCCAATTATAAAATAAATTCTCTGTGATAGAAATGCTTAAAGATTAAACAGAGATTTTGATTAAGCTAGAGATTTGATGATAATTAGACATACTATAATGATCACCAGGTCAAGTTGAAAGTAGAATTTCTAGAGATTGTCTAAATACAGAGCCATAGGAAATTTTTCCAGATGTAATGAGAAAATTTCTGAAATAAAAAGTGAGTCTTTAGATTATATCTGTTTATCCTTCAGAGGGGTCATATTTTTTCTAAACTTGGAGAGAAAGTAGAAGTTCACTCTTTCTCTTCCTTTCTGTATCGTCCAGACTGGACTCTATATTTCAGGAGATTCAAAAGTCCCTGATATACAGTCCTCTTCTCTCTTTGAGGTAGCACAGCAGGACTTGGGCTGGGAAGAAAGTCATTGAAATTTGACTTGTGAAGGTATGAAATGTGCATGTCAAAAAGAGTCACATAAAATTAAATTATTTCTATAGAAAGAGAGAACACGAGGATAAGGAGTAAAACTAAATGGGCTCCAGGAAGTGAGGAAAAGATGGAGAAATGAGGGAGATTCACACGAATCATACATTGAAAGCCTAGGGAGCATCTGTGTAAAGCTCTCCCCTTAAACTACCAAGATTCCCAGCAGGCATGGGTAGTGAGGGGCATCGTTAGTATAATAGTACAAGGACGGATGACCAGAAACACCAGGCCAGATAACAAGTCCAGTTCTGTCAGGCTTTAGAACAGTGCAGAAATCCCTCCCCAGAGAATAGCTTGATCTTAAATTACTGTTTCAAGAAAAAGGATGAGGTGATCACTGGAACAGGCAGGAAAGGAGAAATCCCCTCCTCACTGATACCTACATGTAGCTGTAGCTTCCTAATTGGCCAACTACTGTGTGATAGGAAATATTTATCCAAAGAAAATAATTGAGATAGAGAAAAAATAAATTTCACTTCCCTAACTCTCCTTTCCTAGAAGATAGTCAAAGAACCTACTATGAAGATTAAATGTACCTTTGCTATTATAGACCAGAAAGATGGAGCGACAGGGTTGGAGCAATAATTTCTTAATGTAAATCTGAGTCACTGATCAGAATTCACCCAAGTTACAGAGAGCAAGCAAATAAGTGAGAAATTGTAGAGATGTCAGTAACAGGAATTTGATGACAGTGGATAAAAGAAAATACTGTCTCTCATATGAAAGAAATCTAGATACAGATAGTCCACGTCTAGCGTGGTGATTCAACAGTGTTATTAGGGTCCCATCCTGCTTCTGAGTTTATAATTTTCTTCATGTTTAGTGTATGGCTTCTATTTCTGAGGTTTTCCTATGGCCCAACATAGCTTCTGATGCTCTAGCCAACATGGTTGTATCCTAAGCAACATAAGGGATGAAGATGGAAAGAGAAGAGGTCGGATACCTCAGGGGAGTCAGTTCCCTTTAAGGAGCATTCTCAGGATCCCCACTCATATACCATTAGTATGTAAGAACTTAGTAATGTGAACACACCTACTGGGAGGCTAAGAAATTGATCTTGGCTAAAGATCTCTCCTGAGCAAAAGGTAGGATTCTTCTGTGAAAGAAGAGGTAAATGGATACCTGGTATGCAACTAGAGGCTCTGCCACAGAAAGTAAGGTGACCACAAGGAATAAAATGTGTGCAAGGCTTGAAGTAACTAGGATTGAGAGGTTGTGTATGTAAATGAGGGCCAGAAAAATCCTGATTCATTCATCCCTCCCTCCCTCCCTTCCTTCCTCCCTCCCTCCCTTCCTGCCTACCTACCTTCCTTCCTTCTTTCCGATTTCTTTATTTCAGAGAGAGGGCAAGTGTGAACAGGGGGAGGGGCAGAGGGAGAGAGAGATAAGCAGACTCCCTGCTGAGTGGGGAGTCCCTGAGATCATGACCTGAGCTGAAACCCACAGTGAGACGCTTAACCAACTGAGCCACCTAGGTGCTCCGATCCTGATTCTTTCATGTCAGACATCAAGAATTCTGTATGAGAAAGATAAAACATACATAAACAGGGAGGCAATGG
The DNA here is from genome assembly GCF_054177405.1 of Leptonychotes weddellii. Taxonomy (NCBI): domain Eukaryota; kingdom Metazoa; phylum Chordata; class Mammalia; order Carnivora; family Phocidae; genus Leptonychotes; species Leptonychotes weddellii. Next base: position 35,683,386 of record NC_138380.1, on the reverse strand, counting down.
ACTATCATTAAAATCCAATTGGGGATTAAAACAGACTTCCTTTCTGGACTTGATGATTTTATAGTCTTCCTCCTTAAGGAAAATGTATTTTCTACATGGTTAAAAACTGAAGACTTTTGGAAGATTGGCCAGGAAAGAATGAGAATAAAAGGAAGCTCAGCTACAGGGCTTAAAAAAATATTCGTTTTTTTTTCTATTTCTTTGATATAGTAGTCAATGAGTCAATGATTATGTCCTGTCAAATCTAATTATATAATTGTCCTGACAATGAGTTTCTTCATATTTTAAAGAACAGTGGTTAAAAACATGGCTCATATCATTTGAGGAACTTAATCCTGAGTTTAATAATGCTGATTGCTGAGCCCGCTCTAGAGATTCGGAGACTGCACAGCTGTGATTTGGTCCAGAACTCGCTAGTTAGCAAAACCTAAAGGTGGTTCCATTGCCAGTGTAGAGAATTTTCTGTTCTTGGTTATTGGATTTTTGGGGGGGGGTTAGGAGGGGAGAGAATAGGTAATTGTGGTAGAGTAGACACATGAGAAGAGTAAAAAGCAACATTGGAAAATCTGTCTTCAGAGGCATACTGTAATTTGTTTTACTCAAAGGAGCATGAACCAGTAACAGCCTGAACAACTTTTAAACCACATACCTTCGTAAACACCTGTTACTCAATTATAATTTTTACTGCTTATACTTTCTTTTTGCCTAGCTTTCTTCATTTATTCAAAAGCTTTTTTAGTTGCATGAGTTTTAAAATATTTTATATCCGTGAAGTGGTAAAAAGTTGCCCATTAAAAAAAAGTATTTGAAATTGGCTAATTTTTTGTCTTACATAGTTATTTGATTTTTCTTTGCCAACCAGTATTTCCTACTTCTGGACTTACTGAAGAAAGTCAGTAGCTTTCTGTGATTTATTGATAGATCTGTTGTAATTATTGGCTCATTCAGTTATCATCATCCCACATTTAGTCTATTATACATTATTTGTTTATTGTTTCCCCTGACCTCCTCCCCATATCATATAACATATCCTCAGTGGATCATAAGCCACATGAAGGCAGCAGTTTATATCCATGCAGTGCTTTTCTCTTACATATTATAATATTCTGTTATTTTGGAAAAAAAGGAAAAATACATATCTTAACTGTGGCTGAATTTCATTTTTGCAGTAAGCTACGTAATAATTTTTAAGTATTCTTCACAGTGGCCTTATAGGGTTGGCTGCTATTTATTTAAGTTACTTATTTTTCCCCAAGAGATGATATTTGAAAGGGAAGGGCAGATTCTTAAGTTAAAATTGTGTTTCCTGACCAAAGGCATAGGGCTTATGTGGTTGCTTTGCTAAAATAATTGTTGCGGCTTTTTATTTCATTCCCAGGTTATTGGATAAATAGAAACTAATAATAATAATTTCAGAAGTTTATGAGGTTGAAAGCATGAGCTATATTTCTCTGAGTCCAACAATATATATTTTTAGTAGAAATGGAATAAACAGATTCAAAGTACAAATGAACTGTTGTTATTAAAGGTTCCTGTTACTATAGAATTAAAAGCTGTTGTAGATTAGAAATGTGGGTTATTTTTAAAAACAACTTTACTCTTAATTAATCAAAGAGATCCATAATTAAAAAGTTAATACATTTATGTTTATAAAATAAGTTGCCTCAGCTTATTGATCAGCTTACATAATCATTTTAGAAATGTGTTCATCGGGAAACAATTAGCTTTCCTTCCCCAGAATAGATATTTCCCTTCTCTCAAAATGTCTTTAGAAGAACATTACGAATTTTAAATTCTCCATACTTGCTCTTGTCTATATTTCTTAGTTTACTTTTTTTTTTTAAAGTTTTTGTTTATTTATTTGACAGAGAGAGCACAAGCAAGGGGAGCGGCAGGCTGAGGGAGAGGGAGAAGCAGGCTTCCCACTGAGCAGGGAGCCCGATGCGGGGCTCCATCCCAGGACTCTGGGATCATGACCTGAGCCGAAGGCAGCAGCTTAATGACTGAGCCACCCAGGCGCCCCGTAGTTTACTTTTTTCTAATGAGTATGTGATTTAGAGAAATTTTATTTCTACAACACTTAAAACTCAAAACATTTTCCTCAACTATTCAGATAAAGCAAAAAAATACATTTTCAGACTAATTCAAATAATTATTCTAATTTTCACTTCATTTTGTGTATACCTCCCCTTTTCATAGACCTTTTAGACTGAATTTGTTCGATTCTACTCCCTGCTATTTACAGTTGACCCTGCCTTGAACAACAGGAGTTTGAACTGCATGGGTCCACTTATCTGCAGATTTTTTACAGTACCCTACTGTAAATGTATTTTCTTTATGATTTTCTTAATAAGATTTTTTCCCTAGCTTACTTCACTGTAAGAATTCAATATATAATTCATATAACATACAAAAAATACATGTTAATTTGCTGTTTATGTTATCCGTAAGGCTTCCAGTCAAGAGTAGGCTATTAGTAGTTACTGTACTGGGGGAGTCAGAAGTTATACATGAATTTTTGACTGCATAGGGGTCATTGCCCTGAATCCCATGTTGTTCTAGGGTCAACTGTGTTTTCAATTTTCACAACATTATCTAAGATTTAAGCAAGTATAGGAAGAAAGAATGTAGGTAATGAGTAAGCTGGAGAGTATAGCTAATGAATATGATGATACATAAATAACTTTTGAAACATGGATATTTCTGAAAATGAAAGGAGGTACTAACCAGGCCAGACACAAGGATAACTATATAAAATAACTAGGCAAAGAGAGACAAATATTCATGCTAGTGATAAATAATTCACCACAAACACAGATCCTGTAAATGTATTGCAAAATGCACTAGCTAAAAGGTCCTATATTCTGATGCATGTATTTTCACTTTTTGGGGGGGAACTTTTGTCATTATTTCATTCAGTTACACTTAATTGAGTTCTGGGATGGGAGCTAGGTTGCTGGGGCTCAGCACTGAAGGAAACAGTCCCACCAGGTCAGTTTTTTGAGCATTCCTCTCAAGCTTTCTTTTTAATAGATGTATTAACATTTTATGGCATTTCAAATGTTTTAGAATGTAACACATATAAACTGTAACTAAGCTGTTCTATTTAGGTAGGACTTTGTAGTAAAACTGATTTTAAAAATAACAGAATTTAAAGGAAAATCTGTGCTTTCAAATGCATGATTCTTTTCAACTGATTCCTTTTAGAACTTCTCTTCAGAGAAGAACTAGTAAAGTGTAAGAACATCTTTAAAGAGAAAACAAGTAATTAATAAAATCATTAATCTGTGGGAATCTCTTTGAAAGACAAAATGTTTATCATAGCAAGTAAAGAAAAAATGTAGCTGGACAGTGATAGAAACATAAGAGACTCTTCCTCAGAATCACTTCATATAATATTCTACGTGGTTCCTGATGTACTCTAAATTGACAGGAATGATCATTTTCTTTTTTCTTAAAGATTTCATTTATTTATTCGTGAAAAACAGAGAGAGAGAAAGGCAGAGGCAGAGGGAGAAGCAGGCCCCCTGTGGAACAGGGAGCCCAATGTGGGACTCGATCCCAGCATCCTGGGATCATGACCCGAGCCGAAGGCAGACGCTTAACCGATTGAGCCACCCAGGTGCCCAGGAATGATCATTTTCCAGATCCGTGTTTACCAATGGTAACGAACACATCTATTCAAATTCTTCTTCCATATTTGATCAGAAATGTTGGTGTTGCCTCAGTAATAGAAGTTTCTTATTAAAAAGAAAAAAACTTTACCAACTGTTGAACTGAATAGAACACACAGCAATACCATATTTTGTTGTTGGAGACGTCAGTTTTGGTCCTGGATCAGTTAATGATTGGCAGTGGTTACTTATCTAAATAACTTGTCCTCTTTGGACTTAATTATATGTGTGAGCAGGTTGGAATGAGCCTCTAAAATGTCTTCCACCTAAAATGTTTGGTGAGTGTTTTATTTTCATATTGTAGTAGAATTTCTCAACTTCTTTCTCGTGTGGTGGTGGTTGTTTAAGTAGGCCAATGTGGGGCAATCAGGAATCTGGAGGCTAACCCACTGAGCCACCCACATGCCCCATTTTTCTTATTATTGTATGTTTTCCATCTCCAGTTTTCTAATTTTCTTTTCCTTTCCTTCAGAGAGAAGCTTCTGAAGGAATAGATTTCATGCAGTTTTTCACATCTAAAACTCTGATTCACTAATACTTCAACTCTCTGATATGGCTTTTCTCTTAGCATTTAACAGATTAATTATTTTTTAGTCATCAGAGACCTTTGTGTTACTAACCCAAGATAAGCATATGAATTCTTATTTCACTTAACGTCTCTGTAGGACATGACCTTTTGGGGTACTTTCTCTATTTTGAAGTTCTCTCCATAATGGTCTTCATGATACCTTCTTTTTACCTTTTTTTTTTTTTAACTTCCCTCTCTATTTTTTTTTCTTTCTTTACCCTCTTCTTTAATATTGGTATTCCACAGACCCTTGTTCAACCTTTCTTTAACTCTACTTAAAGCTATAAAATTTCATCCGTATCCATAAGTTCAGTTTCCACCTATGTTCATAAATCTCTATCATAAGACCAAATCTTTTTTAGATTCTGTTTTACCACGTACACAACAGACATTCATCTGAATATCCAACAGATACCTCAGATTCAACCAACGTAAACCAAACCAAACCGCTTTAGCCTTCTAAGACAAATATGTTCCTCCCAGAGTATCTGTTATCACTGCATGTGGTACTAGCTGCCTGTCTTTACCTTCTATCAATTTTATCTACTTAAAAAAAGTTCTCAAACTGTTCTTTTCCCTTCATATTCATTATAATGACTATGGGCTAGCCTTATTATTCTTTGTATTTATGTGTTAATAATATAATAGTCTCTTGTTCTTCACCCACAGTCACCTTCTAAAATGTTGGCATAGCTATAGCTTTCTGAAGCAGTAAAATTATTCTAGCTCTTGTCTGCTTGGAATCCTTCAGTGTCTTTTCTTGGCCCTTAAGATAAAGCCAGAATTACATAACATGGAATAAGAAACTTTCCAGAGTAGGCTCCTCTCCATCTATTCTCATTACCCCACAACACAGTACTCCATAATTATTTACATATTTATTTCTTCTTTTGATTTATGAGTCCCTTGATGATGAGGTCTATGAAATATCTCCTGAGCTCTAACTCCTAGAAACGTGTCCCACATCTTAAATATGTTCAAGAGGTGTTAATTATTTAACTAAAGGATAGATTATCAAGGTTAATCAAAGTAAAAATAGGATTAATATTTTCTCAAAGTTATATAGAGGAATACATCTATCAAAGAATTAGAAACCTAAGTTCTAATCTTCAGTCTTCTATTAATCAGTTCACCAAATCACATAACTTTCCTGGTCCTTAGTTTCTTTTTTTTTTTTTT
>NC_138380.1:35664349-35677865 GCF_054177405.1 Leptonychotes weddellii | reverse complement strand
TCCTTAGTTTCTTACCTAGATATTGATTTTGTAGTGTTAGGTGATTTCTTCAGCCTCTTCTAGCTCTGACTTTCTGTGCGACCTGGTACTGTTCCATGGTCGTAATTTAATGAGACACATTAACTTTTCAGGCCTCTAAGGAACAATTTCCTTAACACTCAAACATAGTGTTTCACCCTACTTTCTGTCCTATATCTAAGTATGTTTGCCCCAGGGAAAACAGGCTCAGAGTGCTGTGATGGCAGAGAATAGTTTCTCATTTCCGTTGATTTTATATAAAGGGGAAAAAAGTGGTGTCATAACTCCAGTGGACTTATTTCCTGCTAACTTTAAAAGCTAAGAAATGCTTGAAAATATATCCTCAATGTCACTGATTACAACGTCCTGTGGAGACAAATTAATTTTCTCTAAATGACATTTGAAAACTTGCTAAGGGCAAAGAACAGGAGAATATGGCTATACAATGAGTCATTTTATAATTTCAGGATGAAGTTGACCACCTTGTATGACAAGTTTTTGTGGAGCAAACAGGACAAGGTGAGTTTTCCCCAGCTATGAGCAAAGTACCTATTACTAATTTAGAAAAGGGAGGGATAACAGTCTGGAAAATTATAGGCACATTTAAATAACTAAATGTGCTATAAAGATATATGACAAGATTTTGGCGACAAGACTTGGAAGAGTTACGGGTAAATTAATACACAGGGACCAAGTTGGATTTATGAGGCATGAAATAATTACAGACAGTATGAGGAAGAGTTTTATGTTAATGCAAATTGATAGTGATACTCAGACTCTGGTGTTTGCAAACTCTGTTAATATCCAGAAAGTGTGTAATAGAATGGAGTAGAAATAGCTAAGCGAATATTAAATCATGGAACTTTGTAAGTCTTGTTTTTTGAAGAAGATATTATTATTGTAGCAAAATAGATTGTATATTTATGGTGCCAAATGCCCAACATAGAAAATGCAGATAATCAGTGGAACGCTACCTAACTGGAAAGGCATAGATGTATGATTGAGATAACTGCTCTCTTTGTTTTTTTCCTTATAGACTGGCTACATGTTGAAAGTCATTTTTAAATAGCTTGTACTTATCTTACTCTTTTTCGTATTTTAACTTTTGTGATTAGAGAATGGCTTAAATCGTCAGTATGATACATTTTATTCTTTTTATTTTTTATTTTTTTAAAGATTTTATTTATTTGACAGAGAGAGACACAGCGAGAGAGAGAGCACAAGCAGGGGGAGTGGCAGGCAGAGGGAGAAGAAGGCTCCCCACTGAGCAGGGAGCCTGATGCAGGGCTCGATCCCAGGACCCTGGGATCATGGCCTGAGCTGAAGGCAGACGCTTAATGACTGAGCCACCCAGGCACCCCTGTATGATACATTTTAAAGAATACATTCTCAGTCACAGAGATTTGAACTAATTTAGAAGTTGCAAATTTAAAATGCTGATGGTAGTACATTCCCACCAAGTCTAAAGAATATTTGAGGGAGATGCATGTAATCCTTTTGACTGAAAAAAATCAACACTTAAAATTTCATAGAACTAAAAAATGTTTCAAACATGTCCATTACCAGCAGAGTAGTGATTTAGATACTCAGAAGAGCACTCCTCTTTACATTGAAAATGCATCATTGAGTTCCAAGAAATAAGCGAAATCTTCGAGGGCCCAAACAAGCAAACAGCAAAGCTATAAGGTGAAACCTTAGCAAGAAGCAGTGAAGAGTAAGTTAACCTGGAAGCTGAGTTGGCCCAAGGTGTAAATACCCATGCTAAACTAACCCTGAGATTAGATGCTATTATGAGAGTGTATCACAGTGTGCAGGAGCCTAACCAGGAGGGATCAAAGAGCCCCAAGTAGTTACCAGAACCTCTTGGATCATAGCAGAAGCAAACAGAAATCCTTTATAGTTTAAAGTATCTCACTTTTAGGCCCTTAGAATTCCCACAGAGTAAGATCAAGAAAAGAAATGCTTAATAATCAGAGATCACAAAATGGAAGGAAAGAAGACACAGGGGTAAGCATCAGCATAAAAAACAAACACTTCAAATGCTTTTTTTTTTTTTTAAAGATTTTATTTATTTATTTGAGAGAGAGAGAATGAGAGAGAGAGAACACAGGAGAGGAGATAGGGTCAGAGGACGAAGCAGACTCCCTGCCGAGCAGGGAGCCCGATGCGGGACTCGATCCCGGGACTCCAGGATCATGACCTGAGCCGAAGACAGTCGCTTAACCAACTGAGCCACCCAGGCGCCCTTCAAATGCTTTTAAAAAGTTTTTTAAAAAGTATAATTGATATTCTTAAAAAAGGAGAGAAAATGGAATCACATAAAATGCTCAGTTAAAACCACAAAGGCAGAGAAAGTGTGGAAGACAAAAGTAGGAAAAAGGGCAAGAAGAAGAAAAAAGTAACAAATATGGTAGATATCAGTCCAACTATATCAGTAATCACTTTAAATATTGATGATCTATATGCACCAATTAAAAGACAGGAGTAGTCAAAGCTGATCAAAGAACAAGATCCCAATATATATTGTCTACAGGGAACTCAACTTGAATAAAAAGACATATTAGATTAATAGTAAAGGGATGTTGAAAGATATACCATGCTAACACTAATCAAAAGAGTGAGCATCTATATTAATTTCAGCCAGAGCAGACTTCAGAGCAAGGAAAGTTATCAGGGATAAAGAAGGAATTGCATAATGATAAAGAGGTCAATACTCCAAGAAGACAAAACAATCCTTAATAAATACATATTTAACAATAGAGTATCAAAGTATGTGAAGCAAAAACTGATAGTACTACACAGAGAAGTAGATTAATTTTCTATTATAGTTGAAGACTTCAGTACTCCTCCACCAGAAATGGACAGATTGAGGAGGCAGAAAATTAGTATGGACATAGTTGAACTCAATAGTGCCATCAATTAACTGGATATAATTGACATCATCAATTCGAATTCATCAAACAACAGCAGAATACACATTCTGTTCATGCTCACATGGGACGTTTGCCAAGAATGTACCAGAGTACATTCTGGGCCATATATCACACCTTAAACATTTAAAAGATGGGGCTGAAATTTCCAAGCTTCTAATCATAGCTTAGTCCTTCTGGTGACCAGCCCCCATTCAGGAGCCCACCAACATTGCCTCATAAGAACAAAAGATACTCCTATCACCCAGGAAATCAAAGGGAATTTGTTATACAATGCCACCTCTACATATATCGTTACCAAATTTGTGAATTTTTTTTTTTTAAAGAAAAGAGTGGAATTTAATCTTTATTTACAGGACACTGCAAGAGAGGAGCTTCCACCTAGAAATAAGAAACCCACTGAGAGGAGGAGCTTCACACAGGTTGTACAGTTTGGAACTGGTCAAGTAGAGTTTCATTGTAAAAAGTGCTACAATAACAAAACACATTTAAAAGGAGTTCTTAGTAGAGAAACAGTAAGACAAACTTCTACCAAACAGAGTACACAACAAACAACTTCCTGCCTCAGCTGTGCAATCTAAAAGTTACAGGTCCCAGGAGTGCCATCCTGAACTTGGAACGTATAGCCTTCAGAGGTAGTTTCTGGTATAACATTCTGATCTTCCTCTTCCTCTACAGAGAAATACTTCTCAATCAAGTTTAATGAAGCTTCGTACAGAGGCTCATTTTCATGGTTTTGTAGAGCTTCAATTTTGTCCAAACCTCCACATTCTTCAATCATTATACTAAGTTTCTCAGTTTCACATAGTTTCTCAGCAGCCTGAAAGATGTTTGAAATGGCATCCAGAATAACCAGAATAATTTTGGTTATCTTTTGCAGTTAAGAGGTTCATCAATAGTTCTGTTACGCCACAATGAACGAGGTATACGATCTGTTCAGCTGTCCCACCACTTGTATAGTTGGTCACAGCCCAGACAGCTTCCTTTTGTGTCTTAAAGTCTGCCTTATAGAGAACACCAACGAGGAATGGGACTAATCCATGATTCACAACTTGCTGTATCTGGTCCTGGTGACCAGCTGTGATATTTGACATTGTCCACGTAGCATCCTTCTGAATATGAGTTTTGGGGTTTGTTAGGAGGCTGGGAAACACAACAAGTGCTCCTGCATCTATTACAACCTGAGTCTGTTCACTATCCCAGTGACAATATTTCCTATGGGTCTTAGAGCAAGAATCACAATGGGCAATTAAGTAGCTCCTAGAAGCTTCACAAGCTGGGGCACAACTCCTGTTTTCACAACCATTTCAGTCCATTCATTTGGACCATCAGTAAGGTAGGAAATGGCCCAGCAGGCATCTGCCGATATGTCTGGATCATCATGATGCAGGAGACAAACTAAGGCAGGAAGAATCTGCTCAACAGCATCTAATGTGGACGCAGGATTCTTGTTGCGACAAAGGTTTGAAAGTGTCCAAGTAAGGTTATGTAAGTAACCACGTGCTAAAGATGACATATCAGGAACTGCAAGGAGAGCCAATAGCAGGTCAGCTGCACCATACTTGATAACCAAGTCTCGAAAAACTGAACCATCACCTGCAATGTTTCCTAGAGCCCATACAGCTTGTTCACTGATGTGGGCATAGGAAGATGCCAACAGAGACATGAGTGCTGGGATAGCACCTCCATCTACCACAGCCTTGGTCTGTTCTGACATCCCAGAAGCAATGTTAGTGAGAGCCTAAGCAGATTCAAACTGAACGGGACTACAATCAGTTCTGCCCAAGAAGGACAGAAATTTTGGAATCAAAGCAGCCCAGATTATGTTGTCTATGGGGAGCTGTTTTTCCCTAGAAAGCAGTTTCCTAGCAGCTTGAGTAGCCTGGAGCTGGCTTTCCAAATTGTTGCTATTTATGCATTTGACAATGTCATCAAAGGACCAATTTACAGTGCCCTGGTTGTTGCGGTTTTCCTGCAGTGGAGAGGTAACATCATCAGGAAATGAGCCTACGTTTCTCCTTTTCAGCTTCTGGTCATCCTTCTTAGCTTTCCTTAGCTCCACATTAACTTCTGTTTGGTGCTGCCTTATTTCTGTACTGTCTTTCCCCTTGTTCTTGAATCTGTTAGGGCGGGCAGCTGGTGAATTAGCATTCTTGTTGGTGGACATGGTTATGAGACAAAGGGAGAAAGATGGCCGGCTCGGGCTTCCACAGGAGGTGGTCCGGGGCGTGCAGGCTGCGGGTCAGCTGCCCTCAAAATGTCCACCATGGATCACCCCAAAGACGGTGTCCAAATGTGTGGATTGTTGGTCAGATTTCTATTTAGTTCCATTGTTAAATTTGTCTGACCTTGTGCAAGTATCATACTGTCTAAATTATAATAACCATTTAATTGTTAATGAGGTAAGTTTTTGTCAACTCCTTACTGGTGCTTCTTCTCAGGGAGTATCTTGTATATTCTGGAATCTGTTTTTAGGCCTAGTTATTCTAAGTCAATGGTCTACTTTCAGCTACATTGTCATCATCATTTGGTACTACACCTGACAATTAACAAATACATATTTGGCATCTACCATATGCTTATACATGAGCTATGTTAGGGGCTGTAGCCCTGAAGTGTGCTGTTATGGCTCCTAACCTAAGAAAGGTTATAGACTTACTCTGAATTTTGTTTACCATGCTCAAAGATAGCAAGCATATTCTCCTTTAAAGGAATGTGGAATTCACAGTTGAAGAAGAAAATATGACCATCTTCCCCTTGATTTTAAGACATGCAAAATAAGACTAAACCTTAGGAGCTTACATCTAAACATAGCTGACTTCCAGCCAATTCCCAATATGTATTTAGAGTCTGGCACGTCTGCACATCTGCATACTTTATTCCACGTTGGTGAAAGTCTGGAAAGATGGTAAAAGTTTGTTAAAACAAAATTAGAAAATCTAGCCTTCAGAGTAAGTAGAGAAGGTACTTCCCTGATGTGATACATGTGCTTGTAAGAAGGCGCTGGTCTTCTAAATAGTCACCATAACCATTAAAGAAAGTAAATCTTTAGCTACCAGGATTATCAACTGCTATTTTGCAGCTAGTACGTGCATTGTTCATGATGGCAGGGAGCATTTTAATTAAGCAAAGTCAGACTTTTGAGGATTAAATCATTTGTCAGTTACCTTCCAAAATGACAACTAGCCAACTGAGAACAAACTTTCATAAATAAGAGGGATAAAGAAGATGTCTAAGGAAATCTTCCTTCTGAAGCCAGGGGACAAATAAAAGACCATGGGGAGGCAGAGGAACAATAGAAAGAAGTGACAAACCAGAAAGCTGACATTTTCACTTAACCCGTCCCATTCCTGCTGTTGAACTTAGGCTGTGATGTTATGGAGTGTTCTGTTCTCAAAGAATTTTGCCAGTCAGGAAGAGTGATGAAACCAGAGAGCCCATACAACTGGAAAAGGGCGGATGAGATAGCAAAAGCTTGTCAAGAGGCAGAAGCTTGTGTAAAAAATGTCTTTAGAAGCATATAGCAACAGAAGATAGTAAATTCCAATGGAGGAAAGTATTAGAGGCCATAAAGTGCTATATAATTCTCTCCGTATTCAAAGCCAATGAAAATGAAGGGTTAGGGAGGTTAGGAATTACTTTTGTGTTGAAATGGGGTGAGGCAACAATTTATTGGACAGTTGCTGGTGCCTGTGCTAGAACAGCTTTGTGGAATCTCAGGTTTCTTTGCCATTTGCATGTAGGGATGGGCCCATCAGAGGTCCTGGGTCCAAAAGCCCATTGCCTAACTCTCCGTATGTGGTGGAAGCATCATACTTTTCAAAAAACCCTAAAGAGGAGTAAACAAAGCAGCAGAGAAAAGCCATTTTAGTACTCCTCTGGTTGAGAACAAATTTCTTTTTTAATGCTAAGAATTATTAGACTTATATAAAATGACTACCTATTAGATTTCTTTATAAAGTCCCTTCTCTGAGCTCCTAAGTGTACACAAAAACCCTAGATGCCATGGAAATTTGTGTTGGACTAGTTGTAAAAAATACAGACTTTTGCCCCTTTTTTCTCTTTCCTTTCCTTTCCTTCTGTCTTTTTTTTTTTTTTTGGCCTCTTTTATCTGTCAGAGAGGTTTAGAGCACAAGTGAATCACAAAAGGAGGCAAAGGACCCAGACAGGAGAAATGATGCCTAGCAGTAGACCATGTATTTGAGTCTGTAATGTGTTTTCATTCTCTCTTCTAAACCTTGAATACAATTCCAATGTGAAAAAAAAAAAAAGCTTCACAGCTTGCATACATGACTTCTCATTCTCTCTTGTGTTTATTATTTTTTCTTTCTTTCTTTTTTTTAAAGATTTTATTTATTTATTTGAGACAAAGACAGTAAGTGAGAGAGAGAGAGAGCATAAGCGAGGGGGTAGAGGCAGAGAGAGAAGAAGACTCTCTGCTGAGTGGAGAGCCCGATGAGGGGCTCCATCCCAGGACCCTGGGATCGTGACCTGAGCCGAAGGCAGATGCTTAACCAACTGAGCCACCCAGGCACCCCTCTTGTGTTTATTATTTTTTAAATGGCTCATCTTTGAGGTGATTTTAAGTGGGTAGTGTTACAGAACTTATATTTCCTTATTTATGGAACAATTAATCAAGTGAGCTTAACATTATAATTGTCCATAAGGCCAAATTTGACCACATTGATTACATTGTTAAGGTATTGCTGAATTTCTTATTCAAATACTGTTATTTTCCACTATTTCCAATATTTCCATTATCATTTTTAAGTCAGGTGCTCTGTTTTTGAACTGTTTATGGAACAGAATGGTAGTTAATGTAAATGGCATTTTCCCAAACCAATTCCATTTGCCACAGAACAATCAAAATATCCAGAACACAGCCTCACTTTTACTAATCCATCTGGTTTTCTGTAATAAATTGTGTGTACTAGTTGTCTAAACTTATGAAAGTATATTTTGCTTGTGAAAAATAATTTAGCACCATATGTTCATTTATATGCTGGATGTAAAAGATCTGAAATGCTTTTCTTTATTATAAAATATTTTTAAAGTTTTCACATATTTTAAATAGCTAATATTTTTTTTAAAAAACAGTTGTTTATATAACATTTTAGTATATAGTTCAATGTATATAGCTACTTTCATTCAGCCTTGAAAATATGATTTTTTAAAATGAATCACTTATTCTCATAGAAATTTACATGGAGTATATAATCCTTATAAGCTAAAAAATATATTAAATTGCCACAAAAAGGCTAATGAATTATAGCACAAAAGGTCATTTTTAAATTTTCTGGCAGTTTAGCACATTAGAAGGACACAAATCAGTGGCACATTGTCCTATGCTGGAAAACATCTTGATTTAATCAAGACACTGTGTAGGCTTTTATAATTCAAAATAATTGTACTGTCTGTGAAATCAGACATTCAGATATGTAAGCTACTGTTTTAATAAGAAATGAATCAAAGATTAGAGAAACATTGCATTTACTTTGTTTTCTCTTACAAGCAAATGTAACTTTCCAACACAAAGACATTTCTTTCTATTTACTCTTTAAAATTTTATTTATACAATTGATGTATATTGTCAACATTAATGAAATGCCTGTCAAAATGTATAACAACATTGAAGTATAACAATTGTAGATTCAAGGATAACTTATCCTTGAAATTCAGGTTTTTACTGACTTTCATTGAATGGAAATTTGAAATGGTCTGTTTGGGGAATTATTTTGATTAGTACTCTCATCATTGATTCCCCCCAAATGCCCTTATTTAAGGAGTAGTCATTACCCTATTTCAAATTAGAAAAATAACATTTTTTCTCTTTGTTTTTCTTTCCATCCTGAAAGCAAATGAATTGTAGGGATCGAAACATCAATGGCTAGCCAGTTTAACCATATTCACTGTATGCTCACAAGTGAAAATCATGGGTAAATTTTGCAAGAGGTAATGTAATATATATATTTAATGTATATATAATGTGTATATATATAGAGAGAAAGACCAAGGAAATTGGTGCCAATAAACGTAAGTTTGAATTCTAATTTTGCCACATTCTAGCATTTTGAGAACAGCAAATCATTCTCTGGATCTCTCTTTTTAAAAATATCTGTAGGAGGAAGATAATAATCTCATTTAAAAATCATATTTTTCTAAGGAACAAGTAAAATTTTGTAGATGAACATATTAATGAACCATAAAATGCCATACACATCTCTGTTAATATGTAGAATCAGAGATAAAGCAGTCCTTAGGAATGTAAATTGGTGCAGCCACTTTGGAAAACAGTATGGAGGTTCCTCAAAATATTAAAAATAGAACTAACATATGATCTAGTGATTCCACTCTTAGGCATATATTGAAGGAAATGAAATCATTATCTTAAATATCTGCGCCCCCATTTTCATTGCATCATCATTTACAATAGCCCAAATATGGAAACAACCTAAGTATCTATTGATGGTTAGATAAAGAAAATTTGGTACACACACACACAAGTAATCTTTACTCATAAAAAGAAGGAAATCCTGCCATTTGCAACAGTATAGTTGGACTTTGAAGGCATTACACTAAGTGAAATAAGTCAGAATAGGACAAATACTGTATGATCTCATTTATCTGTAGAACCTGATTAAAAAAAAATCATAGAAACAGAACAGATCAGTGGTTGCCAAGGTGGGGGGTATGGGTGAAAAAAAAAAGGTAAGATAAAGAGGGCATGATTATTTAGAAATTTGGCAAATTAGTACACCTGGGTGGCTCAGTCGGTTAAGCGTTTGCCTTTGGCTCAGGTCATGATCCCAGGGTCCCAGGAATTGAGCTCCATGTCGGGCTCCCTGCTCAGCAGGGAGTCTGCTTCTTCCTCTCCCTCTGCCTCTCTCCACCCCTGCTTGTGTTCTCTCTGTCTCTCAAATAAATAAAGAAAATCTTAAAAAAAAGAAATTAGGCAAATTAGATATTTTACTATGAGAGTAAAAAAATAAGTATAAAATCAACATAGCGTAGCATAAGTAAGCACAATCATCAAAAATATAGAATGATTCCCACTAGACATGATATGAATTAAATTGAAATAATATGGTAAAACTTCAAAAATAAAACAAGGTTAAAAACCAGCTAATTCATAAAGGTTGTTGGTAGCAAAAGACACTTAGGAAATTCAGTTATCAACTCTGTGAACTCTAATTTGACTCCATCTTGATGGTTTACCATGACCTTTAAATTCAATTAGTATTTAATTAAAATCCTTTCTACTTTCATTTACAATACCATGGGAGCCCCATTTTCTCTTTCAAATCTCCAGGGGTTTGGAGTGGGGGAAGGGCTATTTCAAATATTTGTCTATAACTCATTTCTTAACATCTCCATTTTGTCTCCTGCCGAACTGTCATTCTTCTTTATCCCTACCAGGCCCTTATTAAGTTCCTTCCCTTTCTCACAGAACCACCCAAATGAGAATAAGTGCATAACAATATCAAATTGTGACCAAGGTTCCAAGGGTTATGTGTGGGTAGCAATTATAGTACAGCACAGTATAGGGCGTGAAAATCACTCAGCAGCTGTATCTAATCACTGGGTTTCAAAATTCACCTCTCCTTGAAGAGCCTCAGCTTTGTAGGCTTCTTATTCCCGTTCATTCTGGTCGTCTCTCCCTGAATCAAAAAATCGCCCCTCTCTCTACAATGGAAACAATTCAGTACCCTCCCAATTAACTGCGTGTTTCCTTCGCATTGACAAAATTTAGTAGGGTGATTTCATAAACAAAGGGCCAAGGAGCAGTTCCAGAATTCCATACTTGATGATGTGTTAGTTTCCGAGGGCTGCCTTAACAAGGTACCAACCCCCCCTCTGCCCCCCCCAAAAAAGTGAGGCTTAAAACAACAGATATTTATTCTCTCATAGTTCTGGAGGCTTGAAGTTAAAAAAAAAAAAAAAAGGTTAAAAAAAAAAAATCAATGCTGGCAGCATTGATTGTTCCCTGAATTTCTGAGGCAGAATCCGTTGTTTGCTTCTCTCCTGGCTTCTGACGGTTTCCAGCAGTCCGTGGTGTTCCTTGGCTAGGGATGTGTCACTCCAGTCTTTGTGCTTATTGTCATATTGTTAGAGGTGAATTTAACAATAAGATTTCTAGAAGTGCCATTACTGAATCAAAAAGTAAGTGTACGAGAAGATTTATTGTGTGTTGCCAAAATATTTCCTTGGAAAAGTTGTGTTGCTTTCCATTGGCATTAGCACCAAATGAATGTGCCTGTTTCTCCTCAACCGCATGAACGGAAAGTATTGTCATGTTTCTAAATTATTGTCAGTCTGATAGTTGAGAAATGATATTTCAATATTGTTTTAATTTGCATCCTCTACTTACGAGTTTGAACATGTTTTCATATGTTCAAGGGCCATTTTTATGTCTTTTTTGGTGACTTTTCTATTTGTACTTTTTCCTAATTTTTATTAGTTTTTTTTGAGCTTTTATCCTCAATTTAAAGAGTTCTTTATGTATGAGAATATTAACTCTTTGTTTATGTTATATGTTGTAAACCCCCCCCCGTTTTTCAGGTTTTTAAATTTTGTTTGTATCATTTAATGTATTTTTAATTTTTTACATAGTCAAATTTATCAGTCTTTTCATTTATTACATCTTGATGTATGTCTTAGGTGAATAGCCATTCCCTATACCAAAGTTAAAGAGAAAACATTCATGTTTTCTCCTGGTACTCACGTAGTTCTATTTTATTTCATTTTTTTTTTTTTAACATTTAGATCCTTAATCTTTAGTTTATTATTAAGATACGATTCTAATTTTATCTTTTTCTAAATATTATCCTGTTGCCAGAGTACCATTTATTTAAAAATTCATCCTCACAGTAGTGATTTGAGGTGCCTTCTTTGTCATATAACAAGTTGCCACATATATTTGTGTGTAATTCACTTTATCCAAGAATCAGGGATTCCCCCACCTCTGTTTGTCCAAATCTAATTTGGTGTCTTTCAAGAATGTTTTAAAATTTACTCGTAAAGGTTTGAATGTTTCTCCTGAAATTTATTTCTAAGTATTGATTTTTGTATTGTTATTATAAAAGGGTTTTCTTTACCATTATGTCGTGTTTCTTATTTGTGTACAAGAAGAATTTTTTTATTCTTTGTGTTAATTATATATACTAGTATTTTAGTTATTCTTGTGGCTCTGATTTTTATTGTCTAATTGAATTGGCTGATATTTTTAATACGTTATGCAACATTTGTATATTAGTCACTGGTCTTTACACCTTTGCTTTATACATACATTTACATATTTTAACATGCTTATTTCTTTTCTTGAAATTTCCTAGTCATCATTGGGTTGAATTAAATTCATCCTCTAGTGCAGAGGTTGACAACCTATTGCCCATTGGCCAAATCCAGTCTACCTCCTGGTTTTAAAAAGTTTTATTAGAACACAGCCACACCCATTTATGTATCTTTTGACTTATATTTTGGCTGTTTTCATACTACAATGGCAGAATTAAGTAATTACAACAGAGACAATATGATCCTCAAATTCTAAAATATTTACTACTTGGCCTTTTATAAAAAAGGGCATATACCTAAGCATAGAATTTCTGGGTCATAGGTAAGTGTATCTTGAACTTTACTAGATAAAGTTGAATTAAAGAATTTCTACCTTTTCCTTATAGTCTAAGAATTTCTATTCCTTGAAATTTTTTTTAATTTTCTTATGCTATGTTAGTCACCATACAATACATCATTAGTTTTTGATGTGGTGATCCATGATTCATTCTTTTTGTATAACACCCAGTGCTCCATGCAGTACGTGCTCTCCTTAATACCCATCACTGGGCTAACACATCCCCCCACCCCCCTCCCCTCTAAAACCGTCAGTTTGTTTCTCAGAGTTCATAGTCTCTCATGGTTCATCTCTCCCTCCAATTTCCTCCCCTTCATTTTTCCCTTCCTTCTGCTAATGTCCTCCATGCTATTCCTTATGTTCCACAAATAAGTGAAACCATATGATAATTGACTTTTTCTGCTTGACTTATTTCCCTTAGCATAATCTCCTCCAGTCCCATCCATGTTGATATAAAAGTTGGGTATTCATCCTTTCTGATGGCTGAGTAATATTCCATTGTATATATGGACCGCATCTTTTTTATCCATTCGTCTGTTGAAGGGCATCTCAGCTCTTTCCACAGTTTGGCTATTGTAGACATTGCTGCTATGAACATTGGGCTGCATATGGCCCTTGTTTTCACTACATCTGTGTCTTTGGGATAAATACCCAGTAGTGCAATTGCTGGGTCATAGGGTAGCACCCCCACACTGTTTTCCAAAGTGGCTGTACCAACTTGCATTCCCACCAACAGTGTAAGAGGGTTCCTCTTTCTCCACAACCTGTCCAACATTTGTTGTTTCTTGCCCTGTCCATTTTTGCCATTCTAACTGGTGTAAGATGGTATCTCAATGTGGTTTTGATTTGAATTTCCCTGATGGCTAATGATGATGAACATTTTTTTCATGTGTCTGTTAGCCATTTGTATGTCTTCTTCAGAGAAGTGTCTGTTTATGTC
>NC_138380.1:35645597-35663849 GCF_054177405.1 Leptonychotes weddellii | reverse complement strand
AGTTCTTTAAGGTGTAAAGTTAGTTGGTGAATTTGGGATTTTTTTTCTTGAGTGAGGCTTGGATGGCTATGTATATCCCCCTTAGGACCGCCTTTGCAGTATCCCATAGGTTTTGGACTGATGTGTTTTCGTTCTCATTGGTTTCCATGAATTGTTTAAGTTCTTTGATTTCTTGGTTGACCCAAACATTCTTGATTAGAGTGGTCTTTAGCTTCCAAGTGTTTGAATTTCTGCCAAATTTTTCCTTGTGATTGAGTTCCAGTTTTAAAGACCCAGTATGTGGTCTATTCTGGAGAAAGTTCCATGTGCGCTTGAGAAGAATGAGTATTCTGTTGTTTTAGGGTGGAATGTTCTGTATATATCCAGGAGGTCCATCTAGTCTGGTGTGTCATTCAAAGCTCTTGTTTCGTTGTTGATTTTCTGCTTAGATGATCTGTCTATTGCTGAGAGTGGAGTATTGAGGTCTCCTACAATTAACATATTCTTATCAATCTGACTCTTTATTTTGGTTAACAGTTGGCTTATGTAGATGGCTGTTCCCATGTTGGGGATGTGGATATTTAGAATGGTTAGATCTTGTTGGATAGACTCTTTAAGAATGATATAGTGTCCTTCTGTGTCTCTAACTACAGTCTTGAGTGGTGTAGGATCCCCACGGCCAGGCACCCTCCTGCTGCCATTTATCCTCCGATATCTGCCTGCAGAATCAGGGCTCCCTGCTTCGTATCTCAAAACCAACCACCTGCGATATTCTGCTTGTAGAGATCCAGATCTTCTTACATCTCAGGCTGGTTTCGTGGGTGCTCAGAGTGGTCTGGTAGATATCCAGCTCAATTCTGAGGACCAGTTGGAATAGGGTCCCCTACTCCTCCGCCATCTTTTCCTCTGTCCCCTCCTTGAAATTTTGACAAAAACTTATTTATATAAAAATATAAATCTAGTAGTTTTCAACTAGAGGTATGACTACTAACAGTTTCTTTAATCTATTTTAGATCTTTCATGCTTATTAAATCAATTTTAATAATTTCTATTTTTGTAAAAATTCTCATTTTTTATGATTTTACATATGAAATTAGTAACTGACTTAAAATACTACTGTAATTTCAGACCTGTACTATATCTGTAAGTATATGACCTTTTCCATTGCTATTCCTTATTTTTCTTCCTTTGTTTCATCCAATGTGTTTATCTAGCAAAGTAATATCTTCAAAGGACCATTTTGCAGTTTATGTTCTCTGTAAAGTTTCTTGGTTTTCACTACATTAATTTTTTTTGCTCTTTTTATGTCTTCTACTTCCTATGGGTTTACTCTCATTTTAATTATATTTAACTTTGCAAGTTGGATACTGGGCTAATTCCATTTTCTTCTTTTCTTGCATAATTATTTACTGCTGATCATTTTCCTATAAGCAATATTTTATGTGCATCAGTCAACTTTTATATGTAATGCTTTTATTATTGTTCTATTATAAATGTTTCTAAGTTCCATATACTTTTTTTCTGGGACACATAATTATTTACAATATATATTTTTAATATTTTATTTATTTATTTGACAGAGAGTGAGAGAGGGAACACAAGCAGGGGGAGTGGGAGAAGCAGGCTTCCCACCGAGGAGGGAGCCCGATGTGGGGCTCGATCCCAGGATCCTGGGATTGTGACCTGAGCCGAAGGCAGACAGACGCTTAACCGACTGAGCCACCCAGGTGCCCCAATTATTTACAATATTTTTAAATTTTTTTCTAACATTTTTCTTCTGTTGTTTAGTTAGATATTTCCAGCTTTGGTGATTTTAGTTAGGGAATAAGATCTGTGTAGCTTTTTTTTTTTTTTTAATATTTTGGTTATTTATTTGGATCCTACTACATAGTTATCCTTTATACATGTTCTTTGTATTTTTGAAGTGATATATAATCTTCTATTACAGTTTTTCACTCAACATTTGGTCAATAACAATGAATGGATGGTAATGCAAATAGATGAATGCGCGAACATTTTGTGATAGAAATAAAAATTTCAGGTCTAAGGTTGTCAAATCATTAATAGTTGTCATCTCCCATTTATAAATTCTCTTTATTGGGGCGCCTGGGTGGCTCAGTTGGTTAAGCAACTGCCTTCAGCTCAGGTCATGATCCTGGAGTCCCAGGATCGAGTCCCGCATTGGGCTCCCTGCTCAGCAGGGAGTCTACTTCTCCCTCTGACCCTCCCCCCTCTCATGCTCTCTTTCTCTCATTCTCTCTCTCAAATAAATAAATAAAATCTTTAAAAATATAAATATATAAATTCTCTTTATTTAGGTTTTATATTTTGTTTCATTTTAACATTCACTTTGATATACTGAGAATGAGAGGTCTATTATATATCAAAGTAGAGATATTATTTAGGCAGGCAGACTGCAAAAAAGGAATTCAAAGAGAAATACTAAGTTAAAATATGAAATTAAGCATAATTAGTCTGTAAATAGCAAGATTCAATGAGATCATATATAGCTTATAGAAGGTCTTTAGTCAACATTTGTTAATTAATTTATTAATTAGTAGGGGGACATTTCAGATAGAAAAGAGAAAAGAAACTGCAGAATTCAGAGGTTAGGTTGAGAAGGAGAAGGCCAAACAGAAAAGTAAGGAGTGATGGGCCAGAAAGAGCAATATCGAGAGGGGCAGAATTTTCAGTGAGCCAAAAAGAGAAGGGGTTTCTAGAATAATTGAGTCCTAAATTACAGAATTCTTCTAAGATGTCAAATAAGACAAAAATATATGGAAATACTTATTAATGAATATTGATTACTTCACCTGTCTGCTCTAGGCACCAAAACTTTATGTACAGTGGTTAACTGGATCTAAACAGGCTAACTTTGAGTTTCTAACCTTTTTCTAACCATTATATGACCTCAGATTACTGCTGTAATATGAAAAGGAAAATAGGTTGTCTGAAAAATCTTCATCTACAACATCACTAATCAAACTTCAGAGCAGTAACTTCAAGGCAATGGGAAGATTTAATCTTCCATGAAATACAGTGCTAAATAAAGAAACCTAGTGACCATTTTGCAAATAAAGACATTCATCAAGTATAGATGGGATGAATGTCAGGAAGTTGAACACTCATTTGGTACATATGCACTATATAATTAAAAAAAATTAACTGCTTCTGGAAATGTCATATTTGAGAAATGGTTTTAAAAATCTACAGACAAAGGCAGATTTAGGAGAAGGAACAAAAAGTCATTTTAAATATTTCTAAAATGTGTTATATGGCAAGCTTTTTGAGAACTTGCGTGTGTGTGTGTGTGTGACAGAGAGAGTGTGTTTTCATAGTCATATTTTTATACTGGAGTACTTAAATTACTCCCATTTAAAAGTGTTAGAGAATTGATAGAAGCCTAATGTTTCTGAGAGCAATGGGAATTTGAAAAAGGGTGCTGAAACAGTACAGAAATTACTTTATTTGGACAGGTTCTTGATAATTCAGGAAGAATTATGGACTCACCATTTCAGGAGCACAGATTGTTCATTAAGTTATCTTCGTATGTTCATTTTTTTGTTTAATGCTAAAAACAAAACAAAACAAAATCAAACAGGTTTGGGAATAAGTTTAAGAACTTTCATAACTTTTTGTTAATACCTGCTATCTCTCTGTATAAACTGGCATATTTTTTATCAGATTGAATTACTGATAAAAAAGTATTTTCTTTGTAAGAATTGAGCTTCAGTGGGCTAAATTTCTAAAATACACGTTAAAACTTTTTTTCACTATAGAAAAGATATTAATAAAGAATTCAATTTCATGTTTAATTATTACCTTAATAGTTCAGTCTTTGAACAAATGAGGCCAAGTCTGTTAATAATTTGAAATATGATTCAAGTAATTGCTAGTATAGTTCTTATGGATGGTAAAACTTGAATGATTATATTTGATCTTTTAATCAAGCCATGCATTCAGTTTTGTTTATTTTTTGTTAATATCATTTTCATTAGTGACTTTTGACTTGATTTATGTTTACTCTACTTCTAGTCTTATAGAACTTAATCATAGATATGAGAAAAAAAGCCTTAAGATATTTCCAATGTGTTTACAATTATTTTTATCAATAGGTAGTACATTCCAGTCTATTTGCATGTTATTAGATGCTGCTATGGTGTTTTTCAACTTTGTGTGTGTGTGTATATATATATTTTATCAACGGTTTGTGAGAGTGATCTTTACTCCATATCTTTACCAAAAATTGGCATTGTTAAACTTTTTTTACTTATTGGTCCTTTAGTTTTCTGGGAAACACCAATATATATATACTTTTTTCTATTCAGTTGCATATATTTTTCTTAATTATTAATAAAAGCTATGCAATTTGGGTTGAAATTGTTTTTTTCATTTTTGTTACACGTATTTTCTCATATTTGAGGGTCTTTTATTAAGCAGAAGTTCTTAATTTTAATGTAATCAGTGTTTTCAACTTTTCAAATTACATATACATTTCGGGGATTTAAGAAATAATTTTACTGTTTCTAGATAAATAAGATGTGGCTGATATTTATTTCTAAAACTTTTAGGTCATGTTCTTCACATTTTTTATTTTAATGCATGTGGAATAAATTTTTGCTTACAAAAAGCATTAGTTATCTTTTAGTAATTGATTTCTAAGTTCACTGCATTGGTCAAAGGTTTCATAATCTATAAAATATATTTTTGAAACTTTGTGAGTTTAATTTTTAATTAAGTTTCTGTGTCTGTTTATTCTGTAATTTTTGATAGTATAATTCTGTGTACGTTCATTAAATTATGCTGTATTCTTAGTAATTTGTAAGTGGCATCTTGTAATACCCATTGTGATCATGGGTTCATCAATTTCTGTTATTCTCTATATAACGAAAGAGGTTTACATGCATTTAAACTTAGAATTTTAATATCTTCTTAGTCAATTAAAACTATTATGTTTATATAGTTACCATTTTTATCTCTAGTAATTCTTCTCACCTTAAAATCTCTGTTTTATCCTAATCACACTACTTCAGCATTCTTTCATTTGCCGGTTTCCTGTATGTGTTTTCAGACCATCCCTTGCAGTCTTTCTGTGTTACTATGTTTGGAACAAACATCTTATCATGATCAAAAATGTTGGAGTGGATCTTTAATCCAGCCCAACAATCTATGTCTTTCAGTTGACTCATTTTACTACATTTATTGAGATAATTTCAAATATATTTGAATGTATTTGAACATTCTTGTCATCTTCCTTTTTTCTATCTTTTTCTCGTTTCTTACTTCCTTTATCAACAATCATTTTTTCCATTCAGTTTTTCTCCCTTGTACTAGATTTGAAATTTTTCTTTCCATTTATATTCTTAATTAGTTATACTTGAAATACAACTATGAATTTTATTACTATTTCTAGGGTTAATCAGTGTCTAACTTCCTTCTAAATAATTCATTGAACTTAGGATGTTTTCATTTTGATTATACACACACACACACACACACACACACCCTACCAGTTTACATGGACTTAACATCCAGCTATTTAGTTCTTGTAAGTTTATTTTTAATTAAAAAATGTATCTAATTTAATATATTGACTTAGTATTCCCATAACCAATAAATAATGTATATCTAACCCAATATTTATTTTCCTCTTTTTCTATACAGTGTTGTTCTAAAGATAATCGTTTAAGTTTCATTGTTAGCTCCATTTTGCATAGAAAGAAAGCTTGTGTAGCCCAGTCTTTTACTGGTGTCAAGGCCCCTTACCTGTGCTGTCTAATACCATAGGTCCTAGCTCTGTGTGGCTTTTAAAATTTAAATTAGGTAGAGTGTGGGACCCTTGATCTCTGGTCAGGGTTCGAGCCCCATATTGGGCATAGAGCCTACTTAAAAAAAAAAGAAAAAGTAAATTAAACTTAAATAAAATTAACCATTTAAATCATCAGCTGCACTAGGCATATTTTAAGTGCTCAGTAGCCTCATCGGTAGCACAGTAGGAAACACTTCCACATGGGAAGTCCAGTTGGTTGGCACTGCTGGAGGGCCTGAGAACTCTCACCCCTCATTGACCAAGAATAATTTCTTTTTTCTCAAATGGTCCTTTAACTGGAGCTTTGAGAGTTAAGCATCTTAATTTTCAGTGCTCTGGTTTTCTGATTTGGATATTTGTCCCTTCTTTAGTATTTACTGTTTTCTTCAATTTACCACCTCTGTTAATCTAAATAGGTTCTTCGGGATTTCCCCCATTTTAAACAAACTTAGAAATGCATCTTAAAATATGCTTATTGTAATTTATTCAGTATCTATGAGTTTTCAGAGGGCAGTAGAACACTATGATACTGGAATAAAAGACAAGGTTAACTTATTTTTATTATTCTCATATATTTTCATACTATTGTCTTTTTCTGTGAACTGTCACTGTACCCTTTACAAATTATCAATTAATTTCTGTGTGTGTGTGTTAGTGTGTGTGTGTGTGTGTGTGTGTGGACTTGAACGAACTCTGAAGGACACCACCCATTTGTTACCAGATGTTTTTTGGTGGTGTTGCTTTTTTGTTGTTTTTGCTTTGTTTCTCTTTGATGTTTGCTTTTGACTCTGTAATAATATATATTGCCAAGGAGACTACTTTATTCTAATTTACATACCATTTTTATGGCTTCTCATGTTTCATGTGAAATTTAGGAAGACTTTTTTTCACACTGAAGATATACATTCTTCTTGTACAGTTGCAGTTTATTTTTCATGTTTAAATCTTGAACCCATCAGGAATTAATTCTAGTGTAAGCTATGAGATAGTAGTTTTATATATTCTCAAGACGTATGAATTTTTCCAACACTGTTCGTTGAATAATCCATTATTTTCACTGATAATAAAAAAATATTGATTTATATGCAGAAGTCCTGTGAGTGTGTGTGTGTGTGTGGTAATAAAGGTCTAATTTAGGACTATTTATTTTCTCCTTCCTTGTGGTTTCTCTGTCTAATTTTGCATCAGTACCAGAATAATAGGATTTCTAGAACTTTACTGTTGCTATTGTTGTTATTCTTTTTCTTCTTGTCATTTTTAATTTCTATATGTAGAAACTTTAGAGTTCACTTGTTTAAAAAAAATTACATTGCGGTTTTTATTGGTAACAGATTATGCTTTATATATTAATTTAGAAAATTTAACATTTTATCTTACTGAGCGTTTCTAACCAGGAACAGCATATTGCCTTTTAATTGATTCAAATTTTATTTTTATGTTCCACAAGAGAGTTTTAAAATTTATTTCATATGAATCTTGAACATTACTTTTTAAATATATTTCTGTAGGCTTAATCCTTTCTTGTTGCTATTGTAAATGGATGCTTGTCAAACTGGTTTTGTTTTTGATAGAGGAAGGCAATTTAAATTCCAACCTCCAAGAGATTGCCCTTATTTTTTAAAATAGTTTTTCAGTTGGTTTACTTTAGTTTTCCAGGCACACAGTGTTGTTTTGGGTAAATAATGATGGTTTTGCTTGTTTCTTACCTTATTTCTCTCTTTTGTCAAATCATGTAAGCTATTATGTCCAAATCAGTGTTAAACAGGAGTGGTGATAGTGAATATCCTTGCAGTGTTTCTAAATTTAACAAGAGCACTGATTTGCACATGAAAATCTACATTCATATTAATTTCTAAATTCTAAATTTAGATCTGAATATATGTTTAAACTTATATCTATATCCTAATGTCAAATAAATATCCATGTTCTAAACTTTTTGGTACTATTTAAATCAAACATGGATGTTAAATTTTTATCACTTTTTTTAACATATAAGAAGTGATTACAAATATTTTATATTTAAATCTATATTGTGCAAATTATATTAGTAGATTCCTTCAATATTGAATTATAACTGAATCCAGTAAGATTTTAATTAGTAATAATTATTGTGTTATGCTCCTATATTTTGTCTGCTAATATTTAATTTAGGATTTGTGTCCAGTAAGTGAAAATGTATTATTATTTTCTTTGCTTGTCTTTCATTTTGTTCAGATTCGTTAAAGGTGCTCTTGAGCAATTTAAATAGCATAAATTTTTTGTTGCTTAAGTAATTGGTAGAATTCCATGAATTTCCTGAAGTATCTGTGATTAGTGCTTTGTTTTGGATTGGTTTGTGTGTCCAGAGGTGTGGGAGGTGAGAGGTTGTTCTTTCACAGACTTCTCTATTTCTTCTATGGTAATCTGTATGTTTCAATTTGTAGCTATCTTGAGTGGGTTATCTTTGATTATTTTATCTACATTTGCAAATTAATATTTTATAATTCTTTAATGCCATCTTCTATCTTTTATTTTTGTTTGGTGTATTTGGTTTTTTCCCTTTTGAAAAGTTAAAGATTTATCTGTTTTATTCTTTACCTTTAGACTCATTTATCAGAATTTAACTATATCCTACATATTTTTCTATATATTTATTCTCCTTTCCTTATTGCTCTTTAGCTTTTTAGACTGGATATTCATTATATTTTTTTCTGCTTAGTAATATAAATCATTAGACTACTCAGTATTTTTCTAAGCATTGCTTTAGATGTGTTAAATAGGCTATTAAAGTAATATTTTCATTATTACCCATTTCTAGGCAGTCTGTATTGGTTTTAAACCAAAAACTATTTGAGAGATTTTTTATATTTTAAAGTTTTGACATTAGGGGAATTCCCCTCTGTTCTCCTTTTTTGAAATTTATAATGTTTTGTATTTCTTTTTTTTTTCAAGATTTTATTTATTTCAGATAGAGAGAGCAAGAGAGAGAGAGAGCACAAGCTGGGGGGAGGGGCAGAGGGAGAAGCAGACTCGCCACTGAGCAGGGGGTGGGGGGCGTGGGGTTGGATCCCAGGACCTTGGGATCATGACCTGAGCTGAAGCAGACACTTAGCTGACTGAGCCACCCAGGCACCCCAAGATTATAATGTTTTGGACATTCCACTAATATATCCTGCTGTCTCATTTCATTCTTATAATAAACCTGAGAAGTATACCTTTCTGTCCACATTTTGAAAAATGAAAAGGGATTCTATGTTATTTAATAACAGGATACATCATGGAAAAATAAGAGTGAAAGTTAAAATTAAGCCTACCTCTTTCATATGTCAAGTGTTTCTTTTTTCAGGTACATGTAAAAAGAATTAATGTATTTCATGTAAATGAAAGGATGTGATTAAATGGCCCACAAGGGCCTGAGGTACCAGCAGAAGTGGCATCATCCACCCTTCTGGTGGAATGTATAGCTTGAAAGGAGTAAGAGATGGCAGTGGAAATGGTGGAGTTTATGGAGACAAGTTTAACAGAGGACCCTGCTGTATTAGATGCCTCACTGCCTTTTCAGATTTTCTTGCCTTGAGTCACAGACAATGCCATCTTGCCATAAAACTGCAGTGCTTGTTAGTTACCATTTTGTTTTTTTATTTCCCCATTTAAATGTCTTACATCATGATGGCATGGAATCTGAAAATTGGACACTAAATAATACTGTCACAATATGTTGTCTTAATGATCTGTTAAAGAGAAGGTATCATTTAGGACTTCTTTGATTACAGGATGAATAATAAAAAATTCAAAATTACAAACATAATTTCATTTGTAACTGAGGAATCCCCTCTCTCTTTTAAGCTTGGGTTATTCCCTTGAGAATGCACAGAAGATCTTACAGATACCCTATCTTGCAATTAAGAAACTGAATCTCTAGGAAGCATTCTATAGCTTAAGTGCTGTGACTGGAAGGTTCTATGGAATCTAATTCATACCTTCCTTTCACAAAGAGGAGGTGGAGACCTGAAAGTCAAGCTGTTCTTTTTGGCCTAGAAGGTAAAGAGAAAACTAGGCCTTCTAGGCCTTCCAGGCCTTCCTGATGGCAATCACCTTCACACAAAATTCTACTGTAATGCCCTTGAAAAGGTGCAGAAGAATTCTGGTCGGGTGATAGGACTTAGTTGTACTTTCAGAGAGCCCTTCTAACCTTGGTCATAAAATACAATACAAACTAAATCTGCTTCAGCAGAACAACCCAGGAATAACAACACAAGAGAACCGTTGTGTTTTCATGATTCTATTTCATTTAAGTCAATAAATGTCTTGTCTCTTAAATTGTTGTTAACCAAGAATTAATGTATCCCACTTAAAAAAAATTGGTTGACAAAGTCTGTCAATGTCTACAATTCTTTTTATTTTATGTACATAAGAGAAAAAATCTAAAAACCCCATTTGAAACAGAATCTATCCTCCTTTGAAAGCAGAGATCATCCAGTTTTTGTAGTGGGTTTGTCTTTTTTAAGGCAGCAAAATTACCCAATTTGTTTTTACCACAACCTATAAATGTCAAATATTCTCAGTGAAAATGATAAACACATAATTTAACTGTCATATATATATATGCTCATAAAGTAAGAACGTATGCTTGGTGAAACTTGGAGATGGGGTTTAACTTGGATTACACTATTGTAAAGTTATGAATATATATGGAATATGTATTTATTGATTTTTAAAACAGCATTATTTTTATTTAATTATTAACATATTTTGGAAGGAATCACTTATGCTCACTATTTTCTAGTAAAAGACATCTTTATTACTGTGAACTAAGTTACATATATTAACATGGGATTATGATACTGGATATAGGGCCACAGTCAAGCTTTTATACAGCTTATGCTATGACAGTGAATGTAAGCAATAACTTAAAATTAGGTGTGCTTCTTTAGAGGGTGTGGAATTGAGTTAGAGTACAATACTAATAGAAATCCAGTCCATACAAAATGTTAGAGGGTTGGGGATAATCATGTACTTATTAATCTGTACACATTGGATTTTGTGTAAATGATGAATTTTTACTACTGCCATGCATTCTAGTGTATTCCAAAGTACTTCCAAAGTACTGGTAGGTCATATGTCTTTATTTTTCATGTTAAAAAGAGAGTATCTGGCACATATTAAGAATTTACTACTATTTGTAGACTTAATTTTTTCCTTTCTCAAAATGGCACAAGTTTCCTAAAATCCTTTAAATTGCTAACATTATATGATTTTATTGAATGGATTGGCTTACTCCTCTGTAATAATCATGTGGGGTGGGGACAGAAAATCAAGTCAAACTAAACTTTGTACTTTTTCTGGTAGAGGAATAATTATAAATATAGAGAAAATCATAGGCAACCTGCCATCTGAGTAGTAGCTATTTTACACACGAGTAAACCAAGGCCATGAAGGGAAAGGCACTGCCTACATCATTCTCTTGTTTTAAAACAATTCCTGCCAACCTATTCCCTGCAATTCAGAACTAGAAATCTGTTAGTCATCCTTAACACCTCCCTCTCCTGCAATCCATTAGCAATGATGTTGACTTCACTTCCTAAATATTCCAGACTCCTTCCTTTCTCCCTGCTGCCATTCTGCTCCTCTGCAATCTGACATCTCCTTTCTCTGCATCTTTTCAGTACAAGTGAAAATGCCACTTCCCAGGGCAATTACTTGAACTTGTTCCCTCCCCAATTTACTTTCTATTATGTCCATGTCCCTCTCATGTTTTCAACCCTAAGTTGTGCTATGAATGTCAAGCTAAAGTCCATGTTAAAGCCTAGGAGCCTGAGTGACCTCACCCATATCTAACTGCCCAACCTCACCTTGCATGTTCTCTTGTCCTTTCTGTTCTACCTTCCTACAATCCATAGTTCCTGTCATGTTCTTTTCTACCCAAGGGTATTTGTATATGTTATCCTCACTGTCCGGAGCATAGTTTCTTCCCTTCTGATCCAGTTCCTAACAGAATAAGGAGTCTAAGACATTTCTTAGGTCTCAGATCATGCAATGCAACCTTCCCTGACCTCCCTGACAACTATGATGTCTTGCAGTTTTCCTTCCTAACACATAATAGCAATTTGGGTAATGACTTGGTAGACAGACTATCTCTGTCACTGGACTGTAGTTTTATGAAGGTAGGGCGGTGCTCATTATTAGTAACACAATAATATGTTATTATTTTATTCTCTTTATTTAGTATTGTGCTTGCCACCTCACTGAATCTTTGCTGAATGAAGACTATGAATGAGTGAGAAAATTAAAGCTTAGTTTAAAAGACTAACAACAATGAAAGAATGGTAACTTTGGAGCTGGGATACCTTGGGAAGTAGGTCAACCTAAACAGAGTTTGAAGTTGGGTCACATTCCCCTGGTGGCAGGTCCTACTCAAAATAATTATAAACCTAGAGTTATAATGTATCATTAATGGAATATTTACTATGTCTCGGGAACTGCCCTGAGTTCTTTATATAGTGCTTTGAAAGATTCAAGCCATGATTTTAAAAAGCATCTACAATATAAGGAGATGTCAAATGTTCCCAATTTCTGTGACATTTTTGTCTTTAGCAGGCAAAGATATCTGCTGAAAAGACATCAATTTGAATAAGTATGTGAGGATAATGTTTTGAGACGTAAACAGATGGAGGCTTCTTTTTTTGATATTTCCAACCATTCCATATGGCAGAAGGATTAGATTTTTTTGAACAGTCAACGTCAGTTTTTTTTCTGTTCCTAAGGTTAAAATTTCTGCCCTGACTGGGATGAAAGAGAGAGGAGAATGAAAGGAAAGTCTAAAGATTAAAAGCTAGTGTGTCTTAGAGTTCCCAGGAGAGAGATGGTAGAACCCCTGTGGCAGCTAGATCAGAGGAGGCTTCATGCCACTGTTGTGTGATGGGGCCAAGAATGCAGCAAGATCCCAGAGTTTCCCTTCTCCTGCATGGTGTGAAAGCAGAAGCAATGTCTGTGTCAGCCATGTAACCATGCAATGCTACTGAGTTAGTAGCCTCTACTCTCAAGACCTTCTCGTAGTTGAGGTGTTGCTAGACTATCTTACTCATTTGACCCCTTATCTTGTGGAAGAGGGAACATATTTGCATTTAACTTCCTTCGTGGAAATGAATACATGATTTTTACCACTTTATGGTTTTGTTTAAATAGAAACTCTCTTTTCTAGGGGAGGAAGAGAAGAAAGGAGAATGGTATTAACCAGAGGGATCCAGAGAAATGATAACTTGAAAATCTCGAGTAACTAATACTGCTGTTTATCATCACAGGAATAAAGTGCCTTATATAGCTAGAAGTAGTAGATGAAACTACATTGCTTATAAGGCAAAACACATTTTAAACAGAATTCCATAGGCCAAGAAAGCAAGTTGTCTTAAAAAGAACAAGATTTGCTCTAGCCTCTGGGCAAAACAAGAATTCTTATTGTCTATATAAGAGCAAGCGCTTCCTACAGTCTTTTGAATTTTATGGGTATTCTCTCAGGTTTCAGAGAAAATAAAAAACATAGATATTTTTAAAAAAAGAAGTAAAAACTCCTTTAGAAGTGCTTCCTCTTTTTCAGATAATAAATACACGAAGCAAGGCTTTTTTAGGGATAGAGGTTGGTTTGAAAGCCTTAATGCTCACAAATCACATTATTATCATGTATTTTGGGGTGTTTTTTCCAAGTAGCTCAATTTATAGGTTCAAAGATACTTCTCAAAATTTGTATCAGTAAAAGAAGAACATGATATGCTTCAGAAATATTTTGCTATGTAAGTTTTTTCTTCTGTTTTATCATCACCATCTTCATTGATTCATATGGAATAAAAATTTGATTACAATATGGAAAATTCATGGAGTTTTCAAAATAAGCGAAATCAAAGGCTTCTTTTTATTATTATTTTACTACTGTTTTGCTGAATTCTAGTGAGAAACCTTTTTTAGTATTCAACATATTCTATGCTAGGATCAAATGTCTAAATTCTTGGAGTCAGTGTGCTTTATATGTGGTTTTCTAAGAGTTATTTGTGAACACAGAATTTGTTCTGTAGAGAACAAAATGCTATGTGCAGCATATTGGAGTATATTTGATTTACCCGTGATTTGAACTATTAATATTTTTCTTCTAGCTATAAAAAGAATGGGCTGGCTATCCAGTGGAAAGACCATCAGGCAAAGAGCCAGCTTGGCATCATTCAGGGAGCACCATCCTGGGAGACAGAGGACAAGGGATAAGGTACTCCCTGACTATTCCTAATGATCTTGTCTTTGTTGAATGCCCCTGAATTTTGCCTCCCATTAGTTCTGAGCCAAAGAAAAAGAATTGTTTTTTTTTCATATCCATGAACATTTTTGTTTTCCCTTTCCCAAATAGGAGAGAAGTTACCAAGAATGAGAAATTATTGTGTATGCATATGACTAATCAGCATGAGAATCAACCTATAGCCATTAATTGATTTTATAATAATTACTGTGAAAGGCAGTGTGGTTTAATTGAGGAAAGAACTAGGTTTACTGTCAGCCAAACCTGAGTTGATATTTTCATTTTGGTACTTCTTAGTTGTGTAAATTTGATCAAGTTCCTTAAATTTCTGGGCCTCATCTGTAACATAAGGCTAACAATATTTACCTTCCTAATAATGACTAAATAAAATAATTTAATATTGGCAGTGCAACAGTGCACATCACACAAAATAATTACTCCATAAATGATTATTTTTATACTGGAAAAACTCTGAAGCTTCACCATCACTGATAGTTGCATTGCATTTCTTCTGATAAGCCTCAGGTACCTGCTACTTCTTTTGTCCCCTTTGGATATTTATTAAGAATATGATGGCTGTTCAGCTCATCACTGAGAAAATCTTTATACAAAGATCACCATACCTTGTGCCACATGAGACCCTGCCATTTTGACCAGCACTTAATTGGTCTGTAACCAGTTGACTGAGCAAAGCGCTAGTAGCTTACGGCTTAATGTGGGGATATACTAAGAGGAAAAGGGGCATTTATAATCTTTCTTTGGGGAATTTTGAATGTGACATTCTCAGACATGTTTCTTCTTTCCTATTGCCCAGTATATCCTCTTGATAAATTTGTATTACTTGGATTACCCAAAATGTCTCTGTCCATTCAGTGCAAACAGGTAGATACTACATAACACAGTTCTCCCTTTCATTTCACCAGTAATATGGCACCTAAGTGATACTTTTAGTGGTAAACATTTTTTTCTTCCTAAAGCACTGGGTAAAAAAGACCATTGTCCACTTTATTTCCAAGGAATTGAACTGTACCATTGAGAATAGCCCCAGAAGCAGAAGAGCTAGAATATGAAGGATAAAACTGTTCACTGGTCTAAGTCCTTGATAAAATTACTATTTAAGTGTTTAATGATTATCTCATTTAGTATCAAAGTGGAGAAGGTGATGGATTAGTTTAGTTATGAAGTGTAATGGTTGCAAAATTAAGTACAATGCCACTAAGTAGAAATTTTAGGCATAATTACTTTCAAGGGAGATAAAATTTTCAAATAGCCACTTTGGAAGATTACTTAATTCATGTTTATAAATTATATTAAAGATGAAAAGCACTATTTTAAATGTTAGGGTATCATCTAATGTGCCTCAAAGAATTTAATTTATGTGTAAAATGATAATTACTAGATTCTGATTAAATAGTAAGAGAGAGTAATGGTCTAATGCTTTGATGATAGGCAGAGTCCTTGATTACTAGAATCCAGTTCTAAGTTTGTTGGTCTTAGGTTATCTCTATTTTTTCTGATGAGACTAAATGAAATTTTTCTTTTCATGGGAATTAAAAAAGATTAAAATGAGAGGGTTTGGAGTTGGTCTGACATTTTAAATATCATTATCAATTGATTTTGATAGAACTAATCAATTGTCTTTCTTAAGAAGTTAATTCTTCTTTAACTCTTAAGGCATAAGGTGATGTAGACATATATACATGAATAATTACTATTTTATCTTCAGAGTAAAATTAGTATAATCATTTATATTTATAAATTTATACTATCATATATATGCATACCTGTGTACAAATATGAAAAACAATTATTTAAAATAAGATGGAAGAAGTTGTGTATATTATACTGTTTCTTCGTTAATGATAGACCTATAAAAAACGCTACAGTGAATTTCATGTTTTAATTTAACTATGGAATTAATACATTGTTTCCTAAATCTACCAGCTAATAATTATCTGCATTGTAGCCCTATTTAAGGGTCAACTTAGAATGAACTAGACCTATATTTAAACAGAAACCTTGACATCTTATCCTGCATTCATGTTTATTGATTTTCAGTTTTCATCGTCAGCCAGAGTCTTTGTCATTCATTCATCCATTATTCACTCGTTCAGCAGACTATTATTGAAACCCTCTTATGTGTTCTAGATGTTCTGCTAAAGTTAGAGAAAGTAAAGAAGTTAGGTCTCACCTACTCCTCTAAAAAATTGCCTCTCATGGGATAAATAAGTAGGTAAAGTATACCAATGCATCAAGTTGTGGAGATAATATATATACTGTACTTTATGGGAGACTTAGTCAAATACCTAACCAAGTCATGAAAGAACAGAGAACGCTTCCTGGAGTGTGTTCCCTGATTAGAATATTAAAGGATAAGTAGCTATTAGCTAAGGAAAGAGAGGAAGGGATTTAGTGACCACATTCCAGTGAGATGGAGCTGATATAGCAAAGAATAAGGGAAGATACAGTGTTAATTTTGCATGTGTCTATAACAGTGTGTGCTAAAAAGGGGACCAGTAGGAGGTGAGGTTAGGAGGTGAGGTTAGGAAGGAGGCAGGAGCCAGGTAAAGGTGGACCTTGGAGGCTAACTAAAGGAACATGGATGTAATCAAATTAGGAGGGACCATGTTTTTTTCTGCCTAAGGAACAATTTGTTCCTTATTTCTCTATACAGAAGGATTCAATACCTTGCATTGTATACCTTTGGTCCCATGGCTCTGAAGAGAGGAGGATCTATACAATGTGGCTTGCCGGAAAGTATATATACCTCCCAATTAGGGCTCTGGACTTAAAGTTACTTTTGTTATTTTCTTAAATTATGTCGTGATGGGCTATGTAGTACTATTAAGCACTATCTCTAGGATGTCAACCTAATTACCTTACCATTTAACTGTTTCATGTACCATTATCTACTACATTCATACTTACATGCATGTAGTAACATATTCAATGAGGTAATTAAGGGCCAAGTCCAGTGGTAGCATAGAAACTGTGAATTGTCTATGTGAAACAGTAATGTTTCTGTCTTGAATAATTAGGCAGTATATATTACAGGAGAAGGCCTTGTTTAACCTCAAGGCACATTTTCATTATGCGACTTTCCGACTCACCCTAAGGAGTCAGAAGACTGTAGTTAACTTTTAGAATAATTTAACGGTACAAGTCCTTTGGGTAAGAAGAAAACTCCAATAGTAATTAGCATCCTAATTATCTAGGATGCCTATACATTAAGTTTATGATATGAAATTACCAAAAGAACCTAAAAGGAAGTGGAAGCTTTTTCCAAGTTGTGTCTTATATTCTGAGTTTTTCCACTTTTAATTGGGGGATGGCATTGCGTTTTGTACCACATGAAGTTCCAATAAATCTTCAGGTAGATATGTGCATGTTAGCTCCGTTTAGGGGATACTAATATATCACAAATGGCTAAATTTGTGTGAAAATAAAGCAAGAATCTTCATTTCATGACCTTTTGATTTCTGTTAAGTTAAAATAGTCTTCAGGAAATAAATTGATTTTCATATCTAGAAAATGGAGGGTGTATGTCCTGATTAATCTTGTGGCAAGGTAATTTATTGAGATGTAAATCTGTGAGTATGTGGGAGGGTATGCTATTTTTTCCAGTGTTCTGGAAGAACCCCTTACTCTTCAATTCCAAAAAAGTGTTCCTTTGTGTTTTAGGAGCTCTTCCAAGCTGTAAGTATAGATTTCTAGCTAATGTTAGGATGACCGCATATATCCGTTTTCCTGGGTTAATATGAGGGCAGCAGATGCTGTCAGGGCTCTGCCCATATACCCCCTCAGATTTGTTTCATGGAAGTGTCCCAGTAGTGAGCACTTGGGTCTTTTTGTGGGAGGGCTACTCTCAGACTCCTGTGACCCACTTTGGCAGCACACAGAGAGCTGGAAGTACCTGGGAATTTATAATCACCTGGAACTTCACTTAATGACTGATGGGTACAAGGGTTTAAATATTCTAGCTCCCTTGTCTCCTGGCTCTCTTAAGTGTGACCCATACTTTTTCTTTCTCCAGAGACCTCTTAGGTAGGGTTGCCAAGTATAGCAAATAAAAATACAGGATGCCCAGGAAGAACTTGTTTTTAATTTAAGTATGTGCCATGCAATATTCTGAGCATACATACACCAAAAAATTAATTTTGTTCAACTTGAAATCCAATGTAACTGGATGTCTTGTACGTGATCTGGT